>NC_083719.1:101682058-101985089 GCF_028564815.1 Eubalaena glacialis
TTCCCTCTGGAAGGGAGACCTGAGTGGCCCACCTCTATGGCTTACGCAGTGGCTTCAGAACTTCTTTGTAAATGAGACTCAGGATACCAATCTACTGGGAAGAGGGGACCTTAAATACATGTCATATATTACTTTACCTCAGTGTTTCCCAACTGAGGGCAGTTTTGCCCCCTGGGGGATATTTGGCAATGTCTGGAGATATTTTTGACAGTCATATCTTGGGGGGTAAGGGGCATCCAGCAAGTAGAGGCCAAATATGCTGCTAAATATCCTCCAATGCACAGGACAGCCCTCTACAATGAAGAATTATCTAGTTTAAAATACCAATAATACTCAGGGTGAGGGAAACCTGCTTTATAACTAATTGAAAAAAATATCCACCACATTTGTAAAAGAATGCAAGGTGGTGAGCGTGGGGAAACCGATACACATGGGACACATCATGGCACACCGGAGATCACTGTGAACCCAAAATTCCACCTTCAAATCTTGCTCATTTCCTACTTCAGTGTGTATAGTTTATGAAATAAATCACACACACATATTGCAAAGACGGTATGAAGACAGAATGCCACATACACCCAGGAGTCCTGCTTCATCTACCAGCTGTTGGTAACTAAGTACCAAATATTGTTCTCATGGCAGGGTTGAGGAATGACGATCTTTTTTGTCAGAAGAGAAGAAAGTGGCCCCACCCAAACTGTACATTTTTAAGTAACACATGCAGTGTTCCTCATTCAGTTACCATTCTAATTGAAAACATAATTGTTTAACAAGTTTTAATTATGGATGGGGATAACAAAACCCCCATTTCCTTTCCTATAAAGGAGCCCAAACAGTGTCTCCTTTATTCTGTTTCTCCAGGGTGAAACTGTAGCTGTGAAAATGTACTCTGTTCAGTCCACTGACAACACATTCACGGCCAAGAGTGGAGTTTCTCAGAGAAGATATGAGAATGAGAGTCTTGGAAATAATTTACTTGAAAATATGAAAGTAACCCAGAACATGAGATCACTCTTGGCAGCCTAAAAAAAGAAATAAAGTTGACTATTGTGCTCATAATGTGCAAAAACAGGATCAGCCTTCCAAGGGCTCAGCTGAAGGTTGCAGGAAGAAATCAGGTACAGAGAAATTTTCAAAAGAAAAAAGAAAAGGAAAGAAAAACCTGTTCAATCCCCTGCCTCTGGCCTGCACTGATGCCCACATTCTCCAGAAGAAACAGTGGATTAGACTGAGGCAAAGCAATTTCCCTGCCAGTAAATAGTTCTGGGGAAAGATGAGTTGGAAAGGATCAACTGAATTGAAGGTGGAGGTTATCTGTGCATTTCAAGTGTCTGTTTCACTCTTGTTCCACTTTATTGTAAATAATTATCAAGTGACAGGAAAGTTTTGTACAAGTATCTAAAAGAATGAATCAGGAGAGTCGTCAGAGTTATAAGATGACTCTTCTTGGTTTGTGAAATTGTTTGAGAAGCAGGTATGGCCTTATACTTAACATAGAGAGTAAAGGTTCAACTCAGCTATTATAATCTGATAATAAAATTATAGAATGTCTCTCTCCTCTCTAGGTAATGTAGGCTTTACTTTACAAGAAAAAAAACAGAATCAGTTTCGAATAGGAACCTGGCTTCCATTCCTGGCAGAGATCCAGGGTACAGAGCCTCTTGGTTTGAGCTTCTTATATTATGTAAAGAAATTCACAGACAGGAGGGTATACATTGCGTCTGGCGGGGAGGTGGGGTACTCAGACCAAACTAAGGGTTTTTCAACCTATTTGTGTCACTTAAATCTTTAGAAGATTCAAGAAAAGGATTTGCCTTCTCTTTTTTAAGTTCATGGGAGAAACAGACCAATTTTGGAAGCCGGAAAATGTGGACACCATTGTGCTACTGACACCATGGCCTTGACAAGTAAGCCCAACATCGCTGAGCCTCAGATTTCTCTCGGTGTACCTGCCTGTCTTACCTCACTTAACAGGAAATAAATTCAATAAAAGAAATAAAATCCCTTTGGCTCTTTGAAAAGCAAGATGCCATGGAAGGAAGACTTTTTAGATAATTTCCTCTACCGCAATGGGCTTAGGTCTGGGAGATAGAAGCAAAGGCTGCCAGTACCCCTGATTGTGCGTTCACTCGAGTTCACTTCCCAAGGCTTCCCACTTTGATTATTCCCGTTGATCAGAAAATGTAGAGTGCAAATGTGTGTTCTTAGATGCAGCAGAAATAAACATCCACAAGCTTCAGAAACACGCATGAGGAGGCTTCAGCTTGCATGATTCACTACAGCTTTTGACACTCTTCACAAATCAAGTTTGATTGGGTTTCTCATTGAAGCGATCTGACAGCCTAACCAGGAGGCCTCCTGGGGCTGTTCTTTTTTTCTTTTTTTTCCATAGTAATAGATAAAAAAACAAGCCCAGAAAACAGTCAGTTGGAAGTGGTCGTATCCAAACTTTGTTTTCTTTTTTATTTATTGTCATGCATTTGCTTCTTTAACCCACTCTATTGATCTTGAGTGGGAGGAAGAGGGGGTTGGATGGAAGACAAGCATTGCTCAGAGTCAGGCATCTGTGGTTTGGTCCTGAGGGAAAGAAATAAATAGTCCCAGCCTAGAAGAAAGGTTGGGGTGGGGGGGAAGGAGAAAAAAAACAGAAGATTGACTGGCTTGCAAGGGATCCCAGTGGATTCCTGCTTACACCAGAGCATCATTTAAGCCTATGTTCTTCCATCTACCTTGTTTGCAGTAAATAGCTGCCCATTATATCAGGTCAGGCAAGTGCCGGGGCGTCACAGCTCAGTGGCTGTGATCTGCCTGCAGAGCAGCAAGAAAGGTCCCCCAGAGAGCGCTTGCGTGTGTCAAGTTCTGGAGCCGTCAAGGTTCTAAGCGACAGCTTATCTTGAGGGTTTAAAACATGCAAGATGTCCCTGCTTGCTTCTCTCCTCCCCCACCCACCACTCTCGCTCTTCTTCCGTCCCCTCCTCCATTACCCCCTCCTCCCCAGTACTTTTCCCTCTTGACAATCTGCTTGAAAGAAGACAGATGCTGGAGCAGTTTTCCTTAAGTCGGCTCTAATTCCATAAGGTGCAATCCACCAAATGCAGCTCTGTCCATCTTTTGAAAAGGCTAAGATCCTGAGGCAGCCCCATTTATTATTTGTCTTGACACTAACACAAATATTTTCAGATGGGTTAGAGTCTGTCACTTTACTATCCTTATGTTCTTTGCCCTCAATAAATAAGACACATTAAAGTTCTTAAAGGCAAACAAAGAACTGTATCCTGGGTACCATTTGTCCTGCATTGCCATGTTTAACTGAACATTTTATAGCACTCTAATGCCATGTCAGGTTCTTAATGCGACATATGTTCCTCTCTTACATTATCAGTGGCTAAGAACATCACAGAATCTTCCTTGAATTCATGTGTATGAGAAGTAAGATTTATCCTGTGCACTTCACTGAATCATTTATGAGTTGCCTTATCGCACCCAGGCAATTTTATAACTCGTAAATGGCCCCTCTGGTCTGCTGTCTGAATTCTGTTTACTGTAAAATCCCAAAATAGTATGACTATTTTCAAGATAGCAAGCTAAATTTTGCTGCAGTATAGAATTACCCTATATCTGTCCTTTACTTTGCCATTTATTTGTCCCAGATATAGGGCATGGAACCAAATGGGGGGCGGTACTAATGTCTCAAATTTTGGAGTATGTGGTCCTATGGTATAAAGGTAAGAGCCGAGGTCTGTTAAATCTCAGAAAGCATTTATAGTGTTAAGCAATTATCTCTAGAGAATCTGCCCCAGTCAGAGCTGAACCACGCAGAACCTCCAGCTGCTTACATTCTGACAAAAATCAGCCTTGCCTCAGGAAGAATCAATATCAAAAACGTTAGTTAAACCAGTAAGGGATTAACTATGTTTTAAAAAGAGAAAAGAATACATGAATGGTAAAGGTGGGTAATAAAAGGAGAACTGTAGGACGTTGTGCTTGGTTGTGTCATTTTCAATGAGGGAAAACCTCACAAAGTAGTTGGATGGGCGCTGAGTCCTTAAACCAATGGTTTACTGAATCCTTGCAATGGACAAAATTCCCTGCTCCACACAGAGAGCTGTGAGTGGTCAGACAGACAGCATAACTCTATTCCAGCGCAGACAAAGGACAAAATAATTTAAACATATTTCAGAGATGACTTATACAGACCGTGCAGTTTTTACCAGCCCATGGCCATAGTGTAAGGAGTCTAAGTACCCTAAATTCCCTAAGTAGTCTGGGTTGTCTATGTATTCTGGCAATAAATGCAACTTAATGTTTATTTCTGATGTCTATTTATTTCAGAATGACCCCCTTCACTTTTAGAAGCTCCATGTAATCTATAAAATGTATGAAATAGTCTTTGCTTTGAACCAAAAGCATGTCTTTAACTTTTCAAAAATTACCTTTAAAATTCAATTATAAACACAACATTGGAAATGATTTTTTAATGTTTTTCATGGGAGGCAGTGCAGCACAGTGAATTGGATCTGGATTTCATAGCTGTCTCTTGTCATTTTCCTCTCGAGTCTCAGTTTACTCATCTATAAAATGGAAATAATGAGATTTCTATTGTAAGCCAGTTATAAAGATTGCATATGAGGTGTCTAACCCAGTACCTAGAACATTCATAGGCACTAAATAAATGCCTACTGTTATTTTTGTTGTTTTCACTATTATTAGATTCATGTAAGTTTGATTTGTGAAACCCCAGAATAGACTGTGTATAAAATATTGGCAGACACTTTCTCACTGTCTTTTTCTTTAACTTTCCATCATAGATCATGGTAGTAGCAGAATAAGGGTGGAGCAGTTGACTACAGTCATTTATTATTTCCACCAATGTATATTGAGTGTCTACCATGTACAAGCATTTTGAGAAATGACAAGAGAGATGGCAAATACTCCAGCTAAATAGTCATGAGAGTTAGAGTTACAACTGAAAACTTCAGTCCTCAAGTTCATATGAAATCTCCTGATAGGTGTTCAAAGGGGTGGGGAAGTTCTGGATTCTATCCATCTTGGGAAATCCACTAAATCAGATGATTAAGACTTTTTGGTCCAAAAACTCACTCCATTCCTATAGATTTATCTAAATTTCTTTAAATTTCCACCAATACCATCTTTTATAAAAATTGAAATATTGTTGATTTACAATGTGTGTTAGTTTCAGATATACAACAAAGTGATTCCGTTGTGTGTGTGTGTGTATATATATACTTTTCCTTTATAGGTTATTAGGTTATTACAAGTTATTGAGTATAGTTCCCTGTGCTATACAGTAGGTCCTTGTTTTTCATCTGTTTTATATGTAGTGTGTGTATCTGTTAATCCCAAACTCTTAATTTAGCCCTCTCCTCCTTTCCCTTTGGTAAGCATAAGTTTGTTTTCAACGTCTGTGAGTCTGTTTCTGTTTTATAAATAAGTTCATGTGTATCATATTTTAGATTCCACATAAAAGTGATATTGTATGATATTTGTCTCTCTTTCTTACTTACTTAGTATGATAATCTCTAGGTCCATCCATGTTGCTGCAAATGGCATTGTTTCATTCTTTTTTGTGGCTGAGTAATATTCCATTATATATACCATATATATATATATATATATAAAATACACACACCACGTCTTCTTTATCCAGTCATCTGTCAATGGACACTTAA
This sequence comes from Eubalaena glacialis, assembly GCF_028564815.1. Classification (NCBI taxonomy): domain Eukaryota; kingdom Metazoa; phylum Chordata; class Mammalia; order Artiodactyla; family Balaenidae; genus Eubalaena; species Eubalaena glacialis. The sequence goes on from NC_083719.1 coordinate 101,687,752, forward strand.
GTTGTTTCCATGTCTTCACTATTGTAAATAGTTCTGCTATGAACATTGGGGTACATATATCTTTTTGAATTAGAGTTTTCATCTTTTCTGGGTATATGTCCAGGAGTGAGATTGCTGGATCGTATGATAACTCTATTTTTAGTTTTTTAAGGAACCTCCATACTGTTCTCCATAATGGCTGCATCAATTCACATTCCTACTAAAGGGGTAGGAGGGTTCCCTTTTCTCCACACCTTCTGCAGCATTTATTATTTGTAGACTTTTTGGTGATGGCCATTCTGACCAGTGTGAGGTGATGCCTCTTTGTAATTTTGATTTGCATTTCTCTAATAATTAGCGATGTTGAGTATCTTTTCATGTGCCTGTTGGCCATCTGTATGCCTTCTTTGGAAAAATGTCTGTTTAGGTCTTCTGCTCATTTTTTTATTAGATTGTTTGTTTTCTTGATATTGAGTTGTATGAGCTGTTTGTATATTTTGGAAATTAAGCCCTTGTCAGTCACATCATTTGCAAACATTTTTTCCCATTCTGTAGATTGTCTTTTCGTTTTGTTGTTGGTTTCCTTTGCTAGGCAAAAGCTTATAAGTTTGATTAGATCCCCTTTGTTTATTTTTGCTTTTATTTTTTTTTCACCTTCACCAATACCGTCTATCTTTATTTATTTATTTATTTATTTATTTATTTGGCTGCATTGGGTCTTAGTTGCAGCATGAGGGATCTTTGTTGTGGCATGCAGGCTCTTTGTTGCAGCATGCAGGCTTCTCTCTAGTTGTGGCGTGCGGGCTCCAGAACACACAGGCTGAGTAGTTGCTGGGATCTTAGTTCCCTGACCAGGGATCAAACTCACGTCCCCTGCATCGGAAGGAGGATTCTTAACCACTGGACCACCAGGGAGGTCCTAATACCATTAATATAAAAATAGTATTGTATCTTTTCTTAATTGAATTCATCATAAAGGAAGGCTGACAGACCCCTTCTTATCTCTCGATCCTTTCCAGTCATTGTAGCAACCCCTGTTATTAAAATATTTTTTACGGATTAGCAATTAATATCATGCCTATAATAAATCTTTCCATTTCCTCAAGATGTAAATGTGAGAAACATCAAAGAAATTCACTTATAAAAACCTATTTTCATTCAGTTAAGGTCAGGAAAATTTATTATGGGTTGCTATTTGCCATGTTTCACATGGGCATAAATGAATTTGGTTTCAATCAAGGTATCAACTCTGTCCTAATAGGTTTTGACTGGACTAAACATAAGCCTCTTGGCTTGAGAAGATGCAGTTCTACAAGTATGCTTAGGGAAAGAAGAATTTACAAAAATAAGTTAGATACCTAGACACATTTAATATTTGGTTTTGAACATATTTAAGCAGGGTACATAGGAGGTAGGACATTTATGATTTTGATGGGTGACTTTTGTCCCACTTTAACAGTCTAGTCTTACCTGAGAAAGAAGAAGAGGAGATAGATGCCCACCACCACTCTCCTGGGCACCCATTTGTTTCTCAAAGACTTCAGCTTGGTCACTCCACCCCAAGCTGCTGAGTAAGGGATCTTGAGGTATGCTCAAGCATCTGGCTATCTAGGGGCCTTGCCTTCTTTGTAATACGCTGGATTATTCACAGGCCAGCTGTATATCCTTTCTCTAAAAGGCCTCCTCTCTTGGCTCACTTATTACAGGAAGTAGCACCATGGAGAAGTTTAATTTTTCTTTTAGCCATAGGATCTGAGTAAAGTGTAAAAGTGAAGTTGTTCCAAAGGAAGTACAAAGAAGGTTACCTCAGCACCCCCATATCCCAGGTGGCAAAGTGGGTCGCCAGCGGGAGACAGCATATTGGTACAATCCCTTGTAAAATAATTTGGTGTTACTTTCTTATCATTCAACGTCTGCATGACTCAGGTATGTACCCAATTCCACTCCCAGGTATACACCATGGAGACTTTGTTGCCTTTGTGCACCCAAAGAACTGTGTAAGAAACACCTTCGCAGCATTGTTTGTAATAACAAAAACTGAGAACTCTCCAAGTGTCTGACAGGAGAATGAATAAATAAACTGCAGTATTTTCACACAATGGATTGTTGCAAAGCAATGAAACTAAATAAATCCTATCTTCATGCAACAGCAATATTAACAACATAATGGGGTATGAAAAAAACAAGTCAGAAAAGTATATAATATATACATATACAGGTAAGATACTATTTTTTTATAAAGCTGAAAACCATCGAAAAACAAAATCTAAAATAGTATTTACCTCCAGGATGGTATAGTTGTAGGGAGGAGTACCTTAGTAGTAACAACACTATTAGTAATTTTTGTGGTCTTCAGTTGAGTAGTAGGTATGCTAATAATAATTTTATTCCTATGCCACTTGATTTACATATATTCTTTTGTGAGTATGAAATATTCACATGATAAAAAATTCCATTTAAAAAAATCTTACCTAGGGAATTCCCTGGAGGTCCAGTGCTTAGGACTCCACACTTCCACTGCAGGGGGCATGGGTTTGATCCCTGGTCAGGAAACTAAGATCCCGCATGCCATGTGGCATGGCCAAAATATTATAATTATAATAATAATAATAATAAATATAAATAAAAAGGAAAAAAGCCATTAAAAAAACTTTTAAAATAAAAATTTAAAAATCTTACCTAAAACAAAATCTTAGTGGAGTGCAGACCAAACCATATATACATAGACCTCATCCTGAGAGATAATTTCTGAGCACCCAACAATGGAGACATACATGAGTAGACGTGATGAGGATACAACACACAGTACTATTTCAGAGTTTATCTGCAACTCTTGCTTTAAATTTGCCCATGTTATTTATAGGCCTTTTTTCACATCTATTGTAGCTCATGAATGAACTTCTAAGGGTCACATTTACTAAGGAGGTTTTCATAATAATTGCCCTACAGTTTAAATGCTGATAAATTCCCACAGTAGCTCTCTTTTGAAAACTCTTTGCTATTTTATTCTACTTCAAAATAGGATTCTATAACCTATTTTTATTTATCAGTGAGATAGAAAGCTTGTAAAAATTATATGTGTTCAAGGTTTTGAACCCCAGAGAAAGGCACTATTCGAAGTCATGAGGAATTATAATAATAAATTCATCTCCATTCCTCATATATGTAGTTGAAATGCATAAACATTAAAAAGTAAAAAATATAGAAAAAGAAATATGGGTTAACAATGGTTAATTATTTTGCAGCTGATATCATAATGGAAAATGTTTTATCCCTTTAGTCTGAAACATCAGAAATCGTTTTTATAACATTATGAAAAAAATGTCAAAATGAAAAGAAAATGTGAAAATCAAAGTTCTGGAAAAGATCCTAAAGATTCTGATGGAGCCCTATTACTGCAACTATAGCTATTTTCACCCAGTGATTAGAAAGTGCCATTATGAGAGAAATTATTGGTTGTAAAACCACCACAAAATATGTTGACCTAATGGCAATTTCTCAAAGGTAAGTCAAAATGTTCCATGAGCTTCTCTTATTGATTGTTGTTCCCATGTGCACCTCTGGGAACAGCACAGCAAAGAAATGTTTTGATCAGAGAAAGAGTGACCTTTTCTATGGAAGCGTTTTAATGCTGTGATATGCTGAAATAACTAACTGAAAGGATAACAAAGGGGGAAAAAACCTTATTATTCTGTAACCCATGGGAAAATGGGCATTTTTATACTTTTCTACAAAATCAGGGCTCTGGTAAAATTCTTGAGGCTAGCTCTGCAATACTGTATTCTTGATTGGAGTAAGGCTTAATGTCATTACATAAGCAATGGCTTCGTAGCTCAAATATCTGATTAGACCTATAGAAATGAATTAGAAAGAGGATGCCATGTACCTGAATGGTAGCAAATAAATGTTTCTCAGAGTTCTTCAAATAGAAGTCTAATCAAAGTACCAAAGATTAGTACATCACAGAAGTAAAGAACATGGATTCTGGGTTGAAATCTCAGCTCTGCTGTTTCTAATCTTTATGACCTTGGGTAATAGTTGAAACTTTTTATACTTCTGTTTTCTCATCTGTAAAATAGGGGAAATAATGCTTCTTACCACATAGGGCTATTGTGAAGGTATATAATTTAATGCACATAGAGCCCTTATGTTAGTGTTGGGCACACATAGTAAGTGCTGCTATTATTAATAATGCATCCAAACATGTTATATTTAGAAAAAGAGAGCCATGAAACTGTGTTTTTCATCAAAGTGACAACTGCAAAGATACCTGTACACAAAGCTCATATTCTATCACGGTCTCACAAAGGTATACAGGGTCAATAATTAAGAAAAACATAAAATGAAGTTTGACTTTAGCATTTTAGTTTTATGGCCTTCTACTCCTCTGCTTTTACAATGCCGCTACCTTATTGTAAGAGGCTAGTATTTTCTGAAACCTCATAATAACATGTTCACTTATCTATTCGACCAACATTCATTGAATATCTACTATGTGTAACACATGTTCTAGATACAGAAGACAATAGTGACTAAGATAATAATATCCTTGCTCTTCTGGAACTTAATTCTAATGTGTATGATGGGGTGGGGAGAGGTGAAAATATGTAAATAAACAAAGAAGATGGTCATAGTTCATGACAAGTTTTAGGATGGAAATGACAGAATGAAGAGTCAGGGAGGGCAGGGTAGACACCAGTTCAGCTGGGATACATGGGTCTCTCTAAGTAAGTGCTATTCAAACTGAAATCTGAAGGAGGACACAGCCATTCAAAGGCCTTGGGAAGCATCAAGTACCAAGGCTCTGGGGCAAGAAGTAGACGGTGCTCTGAGGAAACAGAAACATACAGAGGCAAGAATTGGTGCAAGATGAGGCTGGATAGAGAGGCAAGGACACTTCTCCCAGGCCCATGTAGTTCAGGGTCAAGAGTTTGTTGACTGAATTTTACTCTAAATGCAGTGAGAAGCCATTGGAGGGCTTTATGTAGGGAGGTGATGCAATATGAGTTATATTTTTTGTAAATACTATTTTGTTACTTTGTGAAGAATGAGTAAATAACTATTGTTTTATGTCTGAATGTGTTTCAGTATAAACATTACCTCTTCTAGGCATTTACATTTGTCTGAGCTCAAACGCTTTCGAATGAAATTTCTGGCCTCAGAAAGCAACTGCAGGCAGAGGTTTTGCCCCTGAAATCACTCGCTGGGAACAAAGGAAACTGAATTCTTTTGGGTTCCTGGGTGGATGAAGTTTTCCTTCCTGTTATATGTCTGCTTGTCTGCTTCCCAGAGAGAAAGATAGGGCAGTCTCCCAGCTCTGGTTCCTTAGGCTTATTCCTAGAAATGGCTGGGGGCACTGGAATATGGCCTGGAACGTTCTCTTCTTCAGCTGCAGGCACCAAATGATGGGTCACTATGACCGCTCCCTTTAATCCAGACCACCACCGAGCTGTTTCTACTTCCTTCTTTCTTCTGCTTTGTTACTGCCAGATGCTGTGGGTGTGAGTCCGCGCCCACCCTTCCCTTCCTCCCCTCCACATGCTCTGCTGTGAAAGGTACACAGTGGTTAGTACACAGCCTTCACTCTCCAGCACTCAGCCAGGCAGGACATTTTCAGCTCTGAGTCTCATGATGCAAAGGAAGAAAAGGATGTGCTGCTCTCAGATCCTTCAAATTGAGGCACGAGTGACACCAGAACTTACTACTCTGCAGCCCATTTATTTGGTGCCACCTAAAGGAATATTGTGAATGCTAACACAATTGTGCCTAAAAATTAGTTCTTTTCTGAATGAGGAGATGGTCTATTTAAATTGAACTTTAGGAAAAATCACAAAGAGCAGTGAGAAGAGAGAGGGACACAGTGGCCTGCATAGCCAAGAGTGAAAATGACAATAATAGTAATAACCAAAGGTATTTGAGCACTTAATCGGTAGCAAGCGAAATTATGTATATTATTGCATCAGATACTCACAACAAACTTAGGAAGTAAGTACTGTCACTACTATTTTATAAAGAAAGAAACCAAGGCTAAGAGATGTTAAATAAGTTGGCCAAGTTGGCCAGCTTTTAACAAGAAGAGCCAAGGGTCACACCCAGGCAGTCTGTCCACAAAGGCTGTATTCTTTTTTTTAAATTTATTTTATTGAAGTATAGTTGATTTACAATGTTGTGTTAGTTTTTGCTGTACAGCAGAGTGATTGAGTTATCCATATATATGCATTCTTTTACATATTCTTTTCCATTATGGTTTATCACAGGATATTGAAGATAGTTCTCTGTGCTATAGAGTAGGACTTTGTTGTTTATCCATTCTATATATAATAGTTTGCATCTGCTAATCCCAAATTCCCTGTCCCTCCCTCCCTCAACCCCCTCCCCCTTGGCAACCACAAGTCTCTTCTCTATGTCTGTGAGTCTGTTTCTGTTTTGTAGGTAAGTTCATTTGTGTCATATTCTAGGCTCCACATATAAGTGATATGTATAAATCATATGGTATTTGTCTTTCTCTTTCTGACTTACTTTGCTTAGTATGATAATCTCTAGTTGCATCCATGTTGCTGCAAATGGCAAAATTTCATTCTTTTTTATGGCTGAATAATATTCCATGGTATATATGTACCACATCTTTTTTTTTTTTAACATCTTTATTGGAGTATAATTGCTTTACAAGGTTGTGTTAGTTGCTGCTGTATAACAAAGTGAATCAGCTATACGTATACATATATCCCCATATCCCCTCCCTCTTGCGTCTCCCTCCCACCCTCCCTATCCCACCCCCCCCTATCCCACCCCTCTAAGTGGTCACAAAGCACCGAGCTGATCTCCCTGTGCTCTGTAGCTGCTTCCCACTAGCTATCTATTTTACATTTGGTAGTGTATATGTGTCAATGCTACTCTCTCACTTCATCTCAGTTTACCCTTCCCCCTCCCCGTGTCCTCAAGTCCATTCTCTACGTCTGCATCTTTATTCCTGTCCTGCCCCTACGTTCTTCAAGACCATTTTTTTCTTTTAGATTCCATACGTATGTGTTAGCATACGGTATTTGTTTTTCTCTTTCTGACTTACTTCACTCTGTATGACAGACTCTAGGTCCATCCACCTCACTACAAATAACTCAGCTTTGTTTCTTTTTATGGCTGAGTAATATTCCATTGTATATATGTGCCACATCTTCTTTATCCATTCATCTGCTAATGGACATTTAGGTTGTTTCCATGCCTTGGCTATTGTGAATAGTGCTGCTATGAACATAGGGGTGCATGTATCTTTTTGAATTGTAGTTTTTTCTGGATATATGCCCACGAGTGGATTGTTGAATCATATGGAAACTCTATTTTTAGTTTTTTGAGGAACCTCCGTACTGTTCTCCATAGTGGCTGCACCAACTTACATTCCCACCAACAGTGTAGGAGCGTTCCCTCAAAGGCTATATTCTCACTCACTCCAATTATTTTTAAAAATTATAGAGATTTATATGTAATTATATGGCACTGTTATTAAGAAAAATGTTGAATGCTTTGTAGAAGTAGGAAACCTAGAGGAACTATCAAAAGGATTAATAGTTTTAACTGTGAACTACATCTTATTCAACTTTGCATCATCCTTTCCTACTGTCGTACTTTTTGAATTTATTATCATTGAATTTATTGCCCATTTATTTATGATACACCAAAAATGCTTGTCCCAAACACAAAGATGATTTTCCAGAGGAAGGATACCTAAACTGAGTTTTAAGAATGATTTAGGATTTAACCAGGCAAAGTTGTTACAAATTTAAACTCTAGTGTCAGGACTAGTGCAAAATAGCATTCCTTTACAAAATGAAAACTTAAAAGTGGAAGGAATGGGGCTGTGGTCCATCACAATAACAAGGATCGTACCACTGAACACAGTGGTCTCAGGGTCTAAGGAAGCACTCTTTATTGTATAGAAATAAATATGACTGTGTACTGGGGACTTTCCATTCTTTGGGAAAGTTGACTTCAATTCACTCTTAAAAAATAAACAAATAAACAAGTGATAGATAATGTCCGTCAGTCTCATAGTCCGGGTAAGGTCTACTCTATGTTGGTTCCTGAGACCCACATTTTTGAGAGCCACATTCTATTTGGCCCTACAGTGGAACTATGATAAAAATCAAGTCCCTCCAGATTACAGAAGATCACTGTTTTTTAAAGTCTCAGCACATATTAATATAATAAATCTAGCCCGCCTAACAGATAAGATTACACACTGGCAAGATTCTTTTTTGTTGTCTTTATAATTGTTATTATTTACCAAAATGGCAGAATTGTTTTTAAAAGTTTCTCTTTCTGTAGATCTTTGGAGACATAAGAGATATGTCCCTTATGCTAAAAGAAATGCAGTTTTGCTCTGTCCTTAATAAAAAACGTGTGTACTATATTGATGCTAGATGTTTTCTAAAGCACGTATACACAGAATCAGTCTTTTGCACAGCGTTAAAAACCTCATTGCATCTGGATTTCTTAGGCAGCTACAAAGGGCTAGTACATGAGAGGGCAACTTTTGAAAAATTGTAAAAGTCTATGAGTTGTATTTTGAAACGCCAAAACCAAGGTGCCAAAAATACTTACTAAAACAATCACTGTGCCAAAAATACACACAAATTAAAGTTACAGAGTAACTCAGCAAGACACTTAAAGTAGAGTTTCCAGTGGCTCTTTGGTCTCAGATAACAGGCAGGCAGTTATGTGAGATTAGACATGTTTTCTTTTCTACTTTTCTTCTCCACATTGCTCTTTTATGAGTCAAGTAATACATATTTGGGGCTATAAAAAAATTGGTGATAATGAAAGGAGAAAATAAAGTGTGTGGGAATTATGTTGGCTTGTCTTATACAAAAATGGTTCACAAGGCCAGCACTGGTAGAAGACATAAAATACCCCTCGGTATATCCCTCAGCTCCACATCAGTAAGCTGTCATGACTACTTTTGCCACTTTAGCCACAGAAGATCAGCCTTCACTTGAGAGTTCACAGCCTTTCCTTGGAAGCACTCAACCTGCCTACATCTACCCCTACATCTACCCCTACCCAAAGTAGCAGGAAGACAGTCAAGGCAGCAATATTGACACTTAAAGTTGACGGCAGTTGATGAAAATCTCCCATCCATAAAGCCCTGCCTCTGTTTTCAGCTTTGGGCTACAAGGAGACATCTAGTGAACTGTAAACATTCCTAGAAGAAGTATAACATTTAACCCTTTTGAGCTTGATCACCATCTCAAGATTTTAACCTCCAGTTTATTGAATGGTTTCAGAACAGGCGTCCTGAACGTGGGATCCATAGTCCATCGGAAATCAACAGATGATTGTAAGTGGGTCTATGAACCCTGAGAACATAAAAATTTTGTGTGTGCATGCATACACATGCATATGCAATTTTCAGGAGATTCTCAAATGAATCTATGCTCAAAAAAATTTAAGACCCATGGAGCTCTAGTTTCTGGCATAATTTATCTTGTTTGAGAATCCAGGAAGAACTTCAATCAACCATCTAGCACGCTATGCGTGATGAGTTAATTGCATTCAAATAATTCTCAGAAGTTAATGTAAAAAGCTGAATCAACCCCAAGAGTAGCATAGAGATCCATACCTGAAATACAACAGCATATCAGGAATTGATGGGTTAATTTCTATGGCACTTCTGCTGCTGTTAGAAATGAGGCAAGGAAAAAACATCTGAATTTCACATCTGTCTTCCACCTACTTACGATGGGTAGAACATGGTGTGAAATGGTCACTCCCCAAATACCCCCAATTCTTCACAGAACCGCCAGAGCCACCTTCTTAAAACAAATATCTGATAAAATAATATACTCTTCTTGAAACCTTGTAATCACGGCTCCCTAACGTCTATAGTGAGAAGTTCAAAACATGGTTCAAGGAGCACCATGGTCTGTTCCTGCCATATCTTAAGCTTCAGCTCCCACCACTTCCACTCTGGCACCCAGCGCTCCAGCCAGATCCAAATATTTGGTGCCTTGATGGTTCCATGCCCTGTGCTCCTATACATAGCACAGCCCTCCTCAAAAGCCCCTACATTTCACAAATGCCCTCTCATCCTTTAAGACACAGTACAAAAGGGTTGACTTGACCTTTCCTCATAGAGTGACCCATTTTCTCCCTTGTCCCTCAACTTTTATCTGCCCCTGTTTAGCTCTTATCACACTGCACTCTATAGACATCTGCCACCCCTATTAGACTGTAATCGCCTTGAGTTCAGAAACTGTCTTATTCATCTGGTGGTCCCCATTGTCTGATAGCTGGTAAGCAACAATAAATACTTGGTGAATTGAATATTCTGTGGATCTAGGCAAACAAGGGATCCAAGCCAAAGGGTCAAGTACCATAAGAATGAACTAGTGGTGCAAGGGAGTGCCATAGATCAGAATTTCAGCCTCTGATTCTGGAAGAAACTGTTTGCCTTCCATCCTAACTATGTGATCCCCTAGCATGGGATGATAGCATGGGATAGAAAGGAGGCAGGACACTAGAGTGGGTATTTGCACCATGAAGAAACGGCATCTTCCCAGTGATCTACAGCTACAAAGCCTAGACTGCTATGAACTTCCTTTAGTGGATTGTAAGGACATGGGCCTTTTCTTACTGTCTGACTTACCCCTTGCCTTCCATTTCCCACCTTAGCAAGCATTGGTTTTGACTCCAACATAGGTTGAGGAAAGGAGAGATAGAAAAGGGAGGACAAAAGTTCTTTCTTGACTGTACCATTATGAAGTGGCTTCCTATCCTCTGAATGTCTGCCTAGCACATATTTAAAGATGACCGTTACTCTCTCAAGCACTTTCATGTCTTCTTCTGAGGTCTCCATGGAGCGTCTGCTACTGCACTGCTGCTGCTCTGCCTTAGTCCCTGGTTTGTCCACATTCCACTCACTACAAACTACTGGGATCCCGTTGCATTTCCAGGCAGTCTTCTTAAACAAGATGTAAAGGAGCTTTAGTCCAGCTTTCTCTCCACCTGGCCCGCATCTGGTCTGTAAGAGATCTCAGGCAGTCTTGCTGCCTACCATTGGCAGGAGAGTGCCTGTGTCCTCGCTCTCTGCCACCTCAGGTGCTAGGTGCCACCAAAATGAAGGTGAGAGGCAATCTCCACCCCTCCTCTTTGAAGTGAAACTAGGAGTCATAGCTTGGCTTTCCCAAATTCTCAATCTCTCTTTCCTTTTTTTACCCTCCTAGGGAAGACAGCACCTACTGTATATTGGTATTTCAGTTATATGTTCCCACTTAACATCTTAAATCCTAAGAACCTTAGGGTTCCTGTGAGAAATGAATACGATAATCCAGGTAAAGCCCTTAACGCAGTATTGATTAAGCCCTTTCGGAGTCACCATGCTATTATCACAACTGATGTTCAGACTATTACTTTGAAATATAGATCTGTTTAAGCACCTGTCCTTTTCAGCTTTCTCTGTTACACATTTTCATTTCCCTCAGGGAAGTATACCTTTCCGGTATACGTGAAAGAAGAACCTTTGCCAGTTTAAAAGGGACACAGTTCCATTTCAGACTTTCAACTGTCAATTCAGAAATGTGTTGACATTAAGGATCCTTTTCCCTCACGTTCATTGAGGTGAAATGAATCAAATTCCCATTTCCCATCCAAGATCCCATTGGCGGTGGTGGTTCTACATTTCATATTTACCTGCCTCCTGAAAGGTCCAAAACTCTTTTTTTGACAGGAAAGTTCCTCTTTTAAATGCTGATGTTAACATATGCTAGCACCCAAGCATTTTAGAGGAGGTGGCAATCATTTATATGTACAGTGAGACCTCATTCCGTCTGAACCCCCCCCAAATTCAGAATTCAGCCTAAATCAATATTTGCATACAAGATGATATGTTTTAGTGGAAGGAAGAGGTAAGAGTTTGTGGCAATGTAGCAGAGAAGCCTCTCCACCAAAAGAACATAGAAATTCCACGTAGAGTAGAATAGAAAACACTTTTTCATATATATCTGAGGTTGAATAAAAAGGGAAATCTAATGTGCTAGAAATGAAAAGCAAACACAGTGATTTTAACTGACACTGTGGAGGCCTAGGGAGGGTATAATCCTAGAAGAGGACCTAGTGGGGCGTATGGCCTGTCGGCTCAGGGAGGAAGATAGACATTTAACCACCACTAAAGGCCTGCAGGAATGGTATACAGTCCATGTAAAGCAGGTAGCTGGTCATGAGATCCCCATCTGGGCAAATGTACGTGGAACATTGACTAGTTTTGACAGTACGCTAGCCCATTAAACAACTCTCAGTAAATTTCAGAGTATTTAAATCTTACAGAATATGTTGTCTGAATACGGCAGAATTAAGGTAGAAATCTATAACCAAAACAAAACCATGAAATCCCCATTTTTTCAATAATAAGAAAAATAACTTCTAAATTACCAGTGGGTCAAAAAGGAAAATTAGATGATTTTTTTTAATGAGTGGTAATAAAATACTACATATCAAAGTGTGTAGATGCCGCTAACCCATCACTTAGAGAGAAATTTGTAGCCTTTAATGTAGAATATTAAAAATATCAGAAATGAAGAAAAGGTAAAAATCAGATAGCTAAGAATTCATCTCAAGAAGTTAGAAAAAGAGGAGGGAATTAAACCCCCAAACAGGAAAAGGAAATAAATAGACAGACAGACAGACAGATAGCTAAAACAAATATACAATAGACTGAATCCTCAAAGTCAGTTCTTTGAAAAGACAAAAAAATTGAAAAAAAAAATCCTATAAAAGCTGTCAAGAAAAAAATTAAAGAAATAACAACCAATATCAAGGATGAAAAGAGAGACATTATTACAGATGCTCCAGATATTTTAAAAATTATAAAATGTAATATGATGTGATGAGAATGGCACTTCACTTCTCTAGTCTTCCTCCCCAAAACACAAAACCCCAGCTTAACCACAGGAAAACATTAGAAAACTCAAATTGAGGGATACTCTACAAAATACTGACCAGTACTCCTCAAAATAGTCAAGGTCGTCAAAAACAAAGTCTAAGAAAGTGGGATATGACAACTACAGGTAATGAGATACTCTGGATGAGATCCTAAAACAGATAAAAAGGTATTAGGGAAAAACTAATGAAATCCAAATAAAGTATGAAGTTTATCTAATAATAATATATCAATATTGGTTTACTAGTTGTGACAAATGTACGATAATGATGTAAGATGTTAGGAATAGCGAGTGTGAGATATTATGGGAATTCTTTGTATTATCTTGCAACTTTTTTGTAAATGTAAAGCTATTCTAAAATTATTATTTAAGAAAAATTATAAGAGGATATTATGAACAATATAATACAAATAAATTATAAATTTTGATAAAATGGACAGATTCCTTGAAAAGCACAACTTATACAAACTGACATGAGGAGAGAGAGAATATAGGAATATATGAATAGTCTTACAATTATTTAGTAGTTTAATTATAATTATTTGTAGTTTAAAACCTTCTTACCAAAATCTTGAGCTGGAAAACTTCACTTGCTGAATTGTACCAAATGTTTAAGAAAGAAATAATGCTATTCTTGCTCAAAACTCTTCCAGAGAACTAAAATAGAGCGAATACTTTCTCATTTTCATTCTATAAAACTTGACAAGAACATTACAAGAAAGGATAATTGTGGACCCATGTCACGAAAACCATAACCACAAAAATCTTAAAAAAGATTTAGCAAACTGAATCCAGTGATATATAAAAAAGTTAATACAATAGAACACAACAAAGTTGAGTTTATTTCAGGAATGCAAAGTTGGTTTAAAATTTGAAAATCAATCTGTGCAATTCATCACATTCATAGAATAAAGGAGACAAATAATTTAAGCATCTCAATAGATGCAGAAAAGCCCGTTTATGCTAAAAGTTATTAGCAAACTAGAAATAGGAGGGAGCTTACTTAATCTAACATACTTGTGAATATAAAAAATAAAAAGAAATCTGTAGATAAAATTTCAGCATTAGTAAGTTTGCAAGGTTACTGGATAAAAGATCAATATGTGAAATGCAATTTTATTCCTATAGACCCGGAACAAGCAGTTAGAAAATTTTTTTTAAATTTTAAGATACCATATATAATAGCATCAAAAATTCCTATATACCTAGAAATAGATGTATTGAAAGATATAAAATCTTGCACACAGAAATCTATAAAATATTATTGATGGAAATTAAAGAAAACTTCTTAAATCTAGTTGCAATTAATTTAACGTAGGATGTGAGGTAAAGATTTAATTGAACTTTTTTCCAATGAGTGAAGCAACTGTTTCAGCACATTAACTAAATATTCTTTGCTGATTTGAAATGTCATATTTCTCCCACCCTAAAATTTTATTTTTTCTTGGGGCTGTTTCTGGGCTTGTTTAGTCTAACCTTGTATTGATACTAAATGATTTAAATATGATAGATTTATAATATATTTCATTATCCAGTAAGACAATTCTCTCATTGCTGCATTTTTTAATTCCTTGGCCATTTCTTTGTGCTTACTCTTTGTGATGAGCTTTAGAATTTCTTTGCTGCCTCTCCCTCAAAATAGAAAATTTACTAAAACTGCAAAAAAAAAAAAAAAAAAAAAATCAACAACAAAACCTATTGGTTAACCATAAAAGGGGAGAAATTGAGGCTTGTTTATGATATTGAATCTCCCCACCTAGTATAACTCCCCACATAATATAACTCAGTATTTGTGGCAGCTCTATGTGAGCCATGATAAAACATGAACTTGAAATTGCTAAATCTTCCTTTGTGATAAGAATGTCTACTAATTCATGCAGGATTTTGTTTTAGAATGTCCTATGTTCAAATCCCAGGTCCATCTCCTTGTAGTGATATAATCATGGAACATAGAATTAATCTCTCTGAGCTTCAATTTCCTCCTAGAAAAATCCTTTTTGTAGGGTTTCTCAGAGATTAAAGAGACTATATATAAAGTACTTAGCACATCGCCTAGCACAGGGTTAACATTCAAATTATACTAGTTGTTGCTATCATTGTCTATAACACCTGGTTCAACTTCTTTTACATGAAGGCACTCAATAAATATTTGTCTAGTGAATGTATAATCATGTTTTGATCAGTGACATTTGAAATAAGGAATTTAAATTCTCTTTAATCCATTTGTGATCATACTGGAATTAATGCAGGAAGTGAACTGTGTACTTTCTCAATAGCCTAAAGGAAATTGCAGGACCACTCAGCCTAATCTCCTTTCCCAGTTGATATTTCCAGGTACCTAAATAGGGTTCAGGGCGGATGATAATCAATTGCCAGCTTGAAAAGGAGTGAAAAAAATCCCTTTACATTTTCTAAGAACAACCTTCCATAAAGAAAGCTAGAGGGAAAATATTTCTTATGGAGGCTGTTTTGGAGAAAAATAATTCACTCGTTTCAAAGAATGACTAACAGGAGAAATTCATTTATTTTTGTCTAGATGCTAATAGTTAAGACTTACCTGGTACCACACATACAGAAATCTCAGACACTTAAAAAATACATGAAAAAGATCTGAGGAGGTTCAAGTAACAGAAACGTGATCAGGAAAATGTGGCTTTGCTAGTCGAAATGCCCTCGTTCCTCAAAGCAGAGCATGCTTCTCGCATGGTGAGGGAACAGAGAGAATGCTGTCTTCAGATCAGATGTGAGGCAGTAACAACAATAACAAAAAACCCCTCAGGTTCATTCTGTATTCAGGGTGGGCTCCTGTAGAACATTTGTTTCACAACCAAAAGTTGACAGAACAAATCCAAAACATTTCTGTGTACATGTTTACATGTGCAGCGATTGGCATCTGCAGTGGGTCTGAAGGTGTGCCTGAAGTCCCTTATGCTTTTTGTAACATTTTCAAATTCATTGCTGTCTTCCAGATGACAGGAAATGCAGGTCTGCCTTCCTCCTGGGAGATCTTTATTCACAGACAAGTCAAAAACCCTTGACAAAAGGCAACCAAGGGAACTTGTTGACCTTTTAGCTGTCTGGCTAACATCAGTGCAAGTATTGTTCCCTGATAAAACAAGAAATTCAATTTAAGGGGAAATTTAGAAGACATTTGAGGCACTCTCATTTTATTTTACCTCTTGGGCTGTCTTTCAAACTGAGAACAAATGTAAATAAACAAGAGCTGCGCTCTTATTCCACGGATTCAATAACAGATATCTGGTCTCACAGCTTGATGTAAATGAGACATTGTCTGTCTCCTTATTTATCTCTCCTTTCAGCCATTTGTAGAATTTTTTTCACCCTTTCTCACACACACCCCCACACACACACACAAACACAATTATTAAGAAGTTAAGGCTTCACTTCTTTGGCTAGATCATTTGTTTTCTTTTTCCCATACATATCATTTGTTACATCTTGAAAAACTATGTTCTTTTATAAATGGGAAAAAAAGAACAAATTGCATCCCAGTAATGCACTCTCAAATATTTACTACTTGTGTGATGAATCCAAAGTGAAGATATTCAAGTCAAAAGCTTGCCAATCTCTATTACATAGTGGCTTATTTAGCTTGTAGCCATTTTTTTTAACAGACATTGTGTAATCAAAATATTTTTCTCCATTGGAGTTGATGAAACATTCATTCATCAAACAATTATTAGGTGTCAGGCACTGTGCTAGGAGTATAAAATCAAGTAAGCCAGAGGTGCTGCCTTCAGGAAGGAAGAGCCCAAAGACGGCTATGCGGGCCGGATCTAGAAGCTCACCAAAGTGCATGAATTGCTTTCATAGCTATAAAAGGACACCCCCACACACAAAGCACTCACAACGTATTCTATTTCTGCTTAATAGCATCTCATATTCCCATAATTTCTACAGAGACCTCACATTTGAACTACTCCAGCTAAACTCAGCACTTTTGAGTAATGTAATAGTTCAATATGCTGTGGGGATGCCTTGGAAGAGGGTGGAAGAAAGAGAGGAAGAAAGGAGGCTTTTTTAGATCTATCCAGTCTTCCTTCATTAAAACAGGTTTGAAGCACTTGTGCAACATAGTACAGGAAAGCATAATAATGAGAAAGATTCTGTGAGCGTCTCAAAGTCTATAGAATTATCAGTTACTTAGAGGTATGTGCTAAGGGTGCTGCACTAAAAGATTTCTACCTCCTTCAGAGCAAAAATTGTTGGGGAGAAGGAGGTGGGAGACGTACATTATCTTCTTTCTTTTACCATTGTGCTCTCCATTCCAACATGTTTTGTCTACGAGGATATAATCATTTATCATGGTTTCTAACAGCAACAAAGCAGTCTTAGAAGCACACAGTGGTAACAGCTAAGCTAGAAAACAAAGAGGTTTTTTGGTTTGGTCCTCCCAGTGAACCCAATTCTTTGAACTAGAAGATTCAAGCAAGGAGTGGGTACATCACCACCCAGTTTGGCTTCACTCCAACTCACCCACTAAGAGCATAACTCCAGTCCAATGCATTAACCCAAAGACACGTAAGCTGGGAGTGACTCGGATGGAGAGCGTAGGCCACGTAGGAAAGCAGGCTCTTGTGAGCTTTGCCGCTGAATGAATCCTGAGGCCCTTCTGGGCAGCTGGAAGCCAGACTCTCAGAGCCACCCTGCCCCACCACAAGATGCCAAAGGAGAAACTAGCGAAATTACCCATGCATTACTATTCGCACAGTTCAATCCTTGATTAAAATATCATTCCAAGAAACCGTGGCCACCCTACTCTTCCTGCAAAATTCTACAATTTCTAATCATAATTCTCAAGAGTTCACAATACTGTGATTAGGATGTTTGCATAGTGCTCCAGTCACGTGGCTTCCAGCTCAGGTTTCCTACCATCCTGTTGTTCAGCCTACAGCCTGCAGCAGCAGTTGTGGCATGACTTTGGCGTGGGCCAAACCATGAGGCCAGATGGCAGGCAGAGAGAAGCCCCAGACCTGCTCTGGGGGCTTCACCAGGAGGGTCAACACGGGGGTCTTTCAATTTGTTTTTACCTTGACTCAGTAATTCAGTAAGAAATACTTTACATCACAATTCACTATACACACACACACAAACACACACAGAGTCATAAAACTGAAAAAAAATTTCACACTCAAAAAAATTATATTTACAACATACACTGTAGCCCACTTTTAATTTTTATTTTATTCTATTTGATTTTTCAGTTACTGGTTTTGACCCACTAAGTTGATTTTAAGACTCCATGGTTTACCACCTGTGGTTTAAAAATAATCCTAATCTAACCACCCACCCACCCATCTCCCAATACACATACCTTGCTTGCTCAGTAGTATTGAGGCTGCTGATGGATGCTAAGTCCATGGAATAAGTAAAAATGTGTGGCATGAACAATAAAATTCCTACCATGTGAGAGACTTTATATGCCTGTTTAGCAGTAGACCAGGTTCTCAGTAGGATTTAAGATCCTTCTAATGGGAGATCCCTACGGTAGTGTGAAGGGAATAGGCCATCACTCTCTAGCCCTACTGTCTATGCATAGATTGAAAGGAAGAGAATGAGCCTGAAATGCTTACTGTCTTTGCCTGTCTCTGGTTTTGCCCCCACCCTTTTTCACATAGTGTGTGCGTGCGTGTATGCATGTGTGACTTAACCATATTTCCTCTTTGCAATAAAGCTCACATCCAAAGTCAAACCTTCCGTCATGTGTGACACCACTAATTAACGACCCTGTTGGGTGTGTCTATTGCATTAGACTTCAGCTACCAGCACTTACAGGGTCTGGCACCGTGTGAGGGCTGCTTACTCTGTGCTCCCATAGTACCTTGCGTGTTCTCTTTCCACTGCCTTCATCATAGTGGTGGTGATGGTTGCAGCAAAACTAGGTACTCTGTGAGGGAACAAAGGGCAGGAATCATGTCTCATTCATCTCCTGAATATAACTGAGAGCCTGAGATGCAGCAATTACTCAATAATTATTTATTGAGTAAATGGATGGAGGACTGGATGGATGGATGAATAGATGGATGGATGGATGGACGGACAGATGGAGAGGTGATATGAAAAAGCTCTTTTAATGTTCTTTACCTCAACCAAGCTAAGGATCTTATGATAGCCTCTCATTGGGGAGAAATCTGCCTTCTAGAGAAACTGTTTTGTTTAATTTTAATGTTTTTTGGACTTTTTTGTGACTACTCCCTACTTGGAGAGTAGGGCAGGCCAGACTGCAGGTATATATTCGTTTGTTTAACAAATGTAACTGTACCCCCACCATATGCTTAGACCTGTGATGGTAAAAAATCTGTCCTGAGTCCTTAATATCTACTTGAAATGGATCAAAGAATGTCATGTGTGACCCATATGTGAGATCCACATCCAAACACATTGTACAACTCACTGCTTAATCCACCCTACATCTTATTCATCACCCAAATTCACCCGCCACCCACAGCAGAAGTTTTCTCATGGATCCTGTCTGTGGGCAAGGCAACGTTTGTTTGAAGAAATCACTATCACAATGGGATTCAAGTTTAAGGACAGGTCTTCCCCTCATCTTCTCCCATGACCCTTTCAACATGTCCCACCCTCAGACAATTATAATTTCTAAATTTTAAGTAAGGAATTATAGTTTATAAAAGATAGTCATGTAGATAATCTCAATTAATCCTCATAACAATTCTGTGAGGTAAGAGGGATCCTACAGATTTAGAGTGACCCTGTCCTGCTTTTCTCTTCCTGGTCTTTCATTTTGGCAAAGTACAGCTTTGTTCCTTATACTGTTCCAGGGCTGGTTAGTATTAGCAGATCCCTGGATAACCTCAACATTGACCTGTGTCTGACATCAGCCAGAACTTATTCCTGACAGTGTTCTATAAAGTATGCGTGTTAATTTATATTCCTTTACCATCCATATGCCCCTGATCCTATTTTTGAATCTAGCCAATTGGTACTGATCATCTCTACTATAAAGTGCTAAAATATGGTATTTAGCGAATAATATTCAGAGCAATGTTACAATCCTCGTGGGGTTTTTATTCTTCTAGGAAAACATTAAAGAAAAGGAATATTCACACACATATTTTATTATGTATTTATTTCATAAGAGAGAGCAAGAGATTGAGAGAGACTGGTATAAAAGGGCCCCCTAAGAAAATGCAAAGGGGCAGGAAGTGTGGGTAAAAGAACTAAAAACACAGAACTGTCAAATTCCACTGAGCCATCAAGGGAACCAGTTAAATGCTGGTGAATAGAACTCTTTCTTCCTATACATAATGTCCTGGTACTGACCCCATCCTGGCTGAAGTTTAATATACTCTGTATCTGCCAATTCTGGAGGCTATTTCTACCACTTCTGAACTATGAGTCAACTTTAGCTATAAACTTTAGACGTAGTGATTTTGAATTGATTAAGACAGTGTCTGAGTATGTCAGGCCCTAAACGGACTTGTCATCACCTCCTGGGAGATGGACCCCCTTGCGTGATGCTAGGCTTTTGAGAGTCCTTGTGTGGAGATGGCACTACTATGCAGTGATTGTCAGAGTAATTTATAGATAGGCTGTCAACCTGTAATGATCGAGTTTAACCATCTGCTTCAAACTCAGTTCACAGCCTTGTAGCTAAAAGTGGAAATTGCCCTTTCAGATTAGAGTGGCTGATTAGCACACTAGAAAAGGATAAAACAAGTAGCCATATGAATGGTTAAAAAAGGGTCAAATGTGCTCTCAGAATTCTTTATTTCTTTGGCTTCATAGACTTTTCAAAACTGCATTTTGCAGAGACAGTATGGAAAGGAGTAAAAATCTAGTCATCTATTCTTACTTGACCAGCTACTCTCCATTTCCCTAAATGTTGACGTCATGGGCTTTAGATCTTACTCCTATGGTGAAGAAGCTTTACTGTCTTCCTGACACTGTTAGGAATCACATGCAGACAAAACCCCGTCTGCTCTCTCTATAATGTAAAAAACAATCCAGCCCACTGCACTGCCATCAGAAGGGGGCCTTGACATTTTTGTAAGACCCTGAGGTGGCTTGACCATGAAGTTGATGAAGCTTAAGTTTTAGAACCTCAAGACCCTGGTCTTAATTTTTTATTTATAATTCCTTAGTATTTTGCTAAAAGAAGGCCCCCCCGGGACTTCTCTGGTGGCGCAGTGGTTTAGAATCCACCTGCCAATGCAGGGGACATGGGTTCGAGCCCTGGTCCGGGAAGATCGCACATGCTGCAGAGCAACTAAACCCATGTGCCACAACTACTGAGCCTGCGTGCTGCAACTACTGAAGCCCATGCACCTAGAGCCCATGCTCCACAACAAGAGAAGCCACCACAGTGAGACGCCCGTGCCCCACAACGAAGGGTAGCCCCGGCTCGCCGCCACTAGAGAAAGCCAGCGCACAGCAACAAAGACCCAACGCAGCCAAAAATAAATACATTTATTAAAAAAAAAAAAGGCCCCTCAAATTGTGTAAACTTCAGGTTCCACAAAATCCAGACCCACCTGTGGCAAGAACAAAGTCACTGAGGCAAAGAAGTAGATATTCTTACCCCTAATAAGCTACAGAGGCCATAATTCATGTTCATTGTAAATATGAATTTACATGGAGGCTGAAATTGAGAGTGGATGCTTCTCAGAATTTCTGCTACATCTGTGATTCTATGGCCTGAAGCGCCATCCCCATTGATCCTTCTCTGTTGCAGATCAAGCCTGATGCAGAAACAATCTCTGGAAGAGGATAGCTAATGAAGGTAACAGGGAAGATGGGTATTTCTCAGATTTTCATGTGGGATTCCAAAAGATATACTTCTTCCATTAGCACTGCCCCTTCCTTTGCTAACATCATGGTAAGCACAAGACAAATACTCAAATTGGCTGCTAAGATTCTAAGTGGTTTAAGAAAGCTGACCTTGAGGGGAATGTCTTCAATGTCATTTAACTTACATTCTTTTTTTTTTTAGTTGTGAAGTGCCCAAATGCCCAGATTTTGTTTGTTTGTTTTAGCTTTGTTTTTGTTTCTTAAGAGAAAGTCAATTATCGATAGTAGCCTATTTGAAAACAGCATAATCAATGGCAGATTTTAAAAAAACAATGTGACTGTAAGTTCTTATCTGCCTTCAAATACATAAAATAGGCAAGTAGTGCTTTGCTTTCCAAAGAGGTGTTTACTCTTAAAAGTCTGTGAATCCAAGGAGACTTTCAAATTATTTTAAAGACCCCTTGTGTGAAATTAGCAATACATTTTTGAAATATGCCACTGTCACAGCTGCCCTCTGCTGAAGTTTGGGTTCCAATCTGTGCCTCTCCAGCAGTCTGTGTGACCATTGCTGCCAGGTGGCATTGGCTTCCTCACAGCGTCCTCCTCCTGTCTGCCATGAGGGAATAAAACCGCATCTCCCTGGGAAGCTTCCACTGGTGGCTCGGAAGAAATCTGTCTGCAGAGAAAAGATGGCAAGCGTACTTGGATAATTTGAATTATTGCTGTCATCAGCACATTGCTCCCCCTTAGTATTGAACCTTTGACATTGAAACAATTTGCTTATATGTAGTTACAATATTTGTAATTTGCCTGGGGCTTGCTGAAACATAGGGATTCATGGTTGTTTGTAGCTTTTTAGAAAGCAGAACATCTTTCTTTGTAAACTTAATGAGAAGAAAATTAGCAAACTGATAAGTAAGTTGCCTTAAAATGTTTGCAATTATCAATTTATTTATTTATTTTTGGCTGTGTTGGGTCTTCGTTTCGTGCGAGGGCTTTCTCTAGTTGCGGCAAGCGGGGGCCACTCTTCATCGCGGTGGGCTGGCCTTTCACTATCGCGGCCTCTCTTGCTGCGGAGCACAGGCTCCAGACGCGCAGGCTCAGTAGTTGTGGCTCACGGGCCTAGTTGCTCCGCGGCATGTGGGATCTTCCCAGACCAGGGCTCGAACCCGTGTCCCCTGCATTGGCAGGCAGATTCTCAACCACTGCGCCACCAGGGAAGCCCCTATTTTTTTATTTTAAGAAAGTACCATCAGAGGTAACTATTCTAACTTAACAGGTTAAAGTTTAAATATATATATATCAGACATCTTTGCTGCTCCAAAGAAAAGTAGACAATCCTTGGTTTAAGGCTAAGCATATCCCCAAAGAAAGAAAAAAGAAAGACTCAGAAAGGAAAGAAAAATGCTGAGACCATCTGTAAACTTGGACCTGCATCTTTGTGCTTCAGGGACAGTTGTGACAATTGTCCTGATGAAAGGGAATTTATGGGTGTAAGTCAGTTGTGCCAATGTAGCTCTGGCATATAGCTGTGGGTGCAGTTGGTGAATGCAAAATCAGCCATTTGCAAGAAAACATATTTTTACCTTCACAAGATCCTCAAAGGTTTTCCATCAACCTTTCACTATGAAATAATCTATGTCTGACTTATTCCTTCTTAGACCATTGGAAAGACATTGAGGAGATCCTTGATCAATTTATATCCCAACATTGCATGATCTTAAGGAAGAAATTTTCAATCACTTCAAAAATTAGTTCTTCAGTAACTGACTTACTTATACTATTATGGTAAGAATTGATAAAGTAGATTAAATAGGTAAGATTTCTACCTACAAAAGTGTGACTTGAAATCAACTTGCTCCCAACCCACAATACGTGGCCATTATGTAAATGCTAACAAAATAGTTCTTTGGAAGAAAGTTTAAATAACCATGTCAGACGGTCATTTTTCTACCATTGGTTCTACTTCAATGCTCCCAAAACAGCATTATTTTATTTTTCTTATTAATTTAATTTATTTAACCTGAGACTTTTATAGGATGGAGAGGGAAATTTAACGTAAGTGCAGGATAATAGAGAATAATGAATTATGATTTCCAAGGCTATGCTTTCTTTTAGTTTTTGACATATAATCATTTTTCAGCATATACAGTACACTTACTCATACAACTGATCTTTCCCCCAGGGCTGGGACTGAGGGGAGGAGCACAAAACTTGAGGAGACAGGCTCTCTCAGAGTCGAGTGAACGCACTTCAGCTTTGCCCCCTGGGTGCCTTACTTGCCTCACCTTAGCCCTGGCCCTGTTGGTCCCAGTCCCACATGAGTCACAGCTAATCTGCTAAATTCACATTCATATAGCTGTTATTTTGTCCAGTCACAAGCATCTGGTCATATTTACTTCCTAACTCTCCATCCAAGTGAAAGATAATAAATAACTGGCTTCAAATTCTAATTGCAGTCTAAGAATTATACAATTAATTTCTATTTTATATGGAAAGAAAACTCATCCTGTTTTAGTAAGACAACTTTGTTCTTAATATTGTGTGGAAAATATCTTGGGTGCAAATTATTGCGTGATCCTGTTTTCCTAATGACTTGGGGAAATATGTGGTTTATGTCAAAAGCTGAAACTTTGACCATAAGATTCATGATCAGTTTTTCCCATCACTGATTGTGATTGAAGCAAATTACAATACCATGTCTTCTTACAAATTCTTTCATTGATCCACATTTGTTCCTTGCTTTTAACGTTGAAACATACTTTTCAGATTTATCTCTAGCATTGAATTACCTCAGGCAAGTGACAATTCTTCTGTACATTATTTGTGTTATCAAATAGTGATAAGTCTATGAAAAGCTAAGATCTTTTGCTGTAACAAGATGATAGGTAATAACGAGAGCATTTAGAAAATATGACTTAATCCTAAAATATTGTGTTTGATTTTAATAATACATATCAATTTGTGGTTTGAAAATGTATTGCTGATATCATTGCAGAGTCCTAGAAAGGACCTCTGGCAATTGCTTATGTAGTAAGTCATTGCTTTCCAATCAAAGCATAAGGCCCAGTCAGTATCTTTATGAGTAAAGGATCTTGTGGAGAGAAATGTTTGGAAGTCTGTTTCTGAAGCATTTCAAAAAGACTAGGGGAGCAATGGCTATCTTCCCATAGGAAGAATTTAGAATTGCACTTCACAAGAGTGGGCTTGACAACGTGAAACAAGGGTTTGTCCATCTCTGGTTTGGGGGATATAGCTGAGTCGCAGTCATCTGTCCTTATCTGCAGAATCCTGGCTAACCTTTCTCTTCACCACATTATATTCTTCCTTATCATGCGCAGTGAATGCCGCTAAGGTACTAGCACATGGCATTCATTGTGCATTGTGTTTATGTATAGGTTTAAAGAAATTGTCAGTTACAGCCAGGATCCCAGGCTAAGGGGTGGGAGAAAAAGGGCCTCCCCATGCTCAGGGGTTGTCTTAATGCACATCACACCTCCCCAGCCAGTTGAAGCACCGTCTCCATTTTGGACTCTCAGCCCTCGAGTCAAGTAGAAGCTTCTGGAAGATCCCCCAGCAGAAGCACATGCTCTCTGGAGACCGTGGGGGGAGACCTAAACTGTGGAAAGCAGTATCGATCAGAGAGAGGAACAAGCCCTGATAGCAAATCCAGTAGAAACCTCACCACCTTTTTTTTTCCTGAAGACCTTTTCAAATCCTTCTCTAGTCACTGAGTAGAAAGCAGTAAATTAGAGCAGCAAGCTCAGAATTTGGAAGCCTCTGGTAAGTGGGGCAGGCTGAGTTATTGTTTTCTGCAACCCTCCCGCCTGCCCAGGAGTCATACATAATTGAGAAGGAGGTAAATAAGAATTAAATACCTTGTCTCTTTTTTTTTCTGTCCTTTGATTACACCACGATTTTATTTATGATTCCCCAAAGAGAAAGAAATGTCCCTTATGTGCCATTGCTTTTGTAAATTGTTAAAGAATCACAAAAATGAAATACTTCACAGCGGGTTTTTCTCTGTTGCCTCTTTCCTGCTGTACTGAACCCTTTAAAGTGATGCTTTACCTCGTCCACAGCCACCCTATCCCCACATCCTCCAAATAGAACTGCCTTAATTTCACTGTATCTTATTTACCAAAGGAGATCAAATACGTCTCAAGTCCACACTGGTGCCATGTTCACCTGGTGCCATGCTCACTGGCCCTGGCCAGGTTTTTCACCATATGATATTGTTCTGTGTCTCCGGGACAGTGTTTAAGGTAGACAGTTCACATTTTTTGTTTTGTATTTGTGTTAAGAATTGAGTGAGCAGCTACACTCAATTCTGTGAAGAGTGAACAGTGAATAGAGGAAATGCAAACAACTCAGGTTTGGTTTGGTTTCAAATATTATTTTCAGTAGCTTGGGTGGAGCGAGGGCACATAAGAAAATGTTTACCTGAATTATCTGTGCAGTCTCTCAAAGTTTCACATTTCTTTGCCCAAACAGATAGAATTTGATATATGGGCTCTCTGAATCTGGAAGTTTCTAGCAATTGGTTCTTTTCTTTAAACAAAATTTCAGGACTTTTTTTGTATCACTTAGTCCCACCACCAGGAAATTTAAGTGGTTGGCGATACAGATTCTTTTTTCATGTTATCTTCCAGCTGGAGGGAATTCCTTTTAATAGAAAGGATTTGGAGTGTGAATAACAGGTTAAATGATGTCAAGGCACAGACCAACGTGATACCGTAATGAAGAAGCCTTCATATAATAATTCTTAACAGATTTTAAGGGCGGGGTGGGGAGGGATGAAATGCAATGGGAAATAAAATCTGCCACACATGACAGGCAGGATTCTTTTTTGACTCAATGTTACCAAATATTCTGACTTTCTACCCTTCGAGATTTTTCTACCACTCCATCAGAGCAGAATAAAACATGCTTGAGGAAGAAATAAAGCCCAAGATAAAGGACAAGTGACAGAGCAATGGCATGAAGGGGTATTTTATTCGTGAGAATGCAACTATAGGAACTCAGAGTCAGAAAAATTGAAAGTTTCTTTCCCACTCATTTATTGTATTCACTTTAAGCTCCACAGTCTGCCTGCCATGAAACACCGGAATTTTTTGCCCCCTTAGTAAATTTCAGTCCTATGTGCCCTTGTACTGTGTGCACTGTATTTTTTCATAGATACTCTTTATTTTATATTATCTATTACTATGTACATTTTACATATGTATATTTCAGTGTACTACATTCACCGTATACCTATTCATATCATATATATAAAGAATGGTATACCAAAATCATGTTCTATATGGGCAATTTAAGAGATTTCAAGAGTACTTTTGGCTCTACTCAACTTTCACTTTACACACTGACTCTACAAATTAATCCCCATGTATGATCAGTGTAATAATTATGCTGTTTTGGTTAAGTTTCGGTGCCTAAGCTCAGACAAATCATAGCTGCAGCAAATGAAAGACCCTGCATGTGCATTCATGCAAAGTCTGTCAGAGATTTTTGAGGAATCGCAGAAAATGGAAGAGATGCCAGAGAGGTAAGAAATAGAAAAATGTACCAATTTTCAAAAGGAGGATAAAGATATATTCCAGAAATTAAAACTATAAAACTCATTTGACACTGATCTCTAGCAACAAAAAGCAATTTCAGGATATTTAAATCATTTGGAAGCATTTAGGAAATGATTACAATTAGCCAGCATGGTTGCACTAAGAATAATTCATAACAAGGAAAGCCAATATCTTTATTCTATCATATTCTTCCACTGCTTTTTAAGGAAAAGCCATAAAGATGGTATATCTTAATTTATTATATTCTAATGGGAAAAATGAAGAACAACATTAACTTATGAATTGCCATCAAATGAGAGGGAGCTTTTAGTCAAGTCCTTCACTAATTTGCACTGAGTTTCATCTTGTCCAATATTTTTCTTTAATATCTTGGATGAAAAGTGTAGAGCAATTATATCTTGTTTGTGAATTACAAAAAGCTAGACAGGAGAGCAATTTCAGAAAATTAGTATTACCAAAAAAATCCTCAGTAAACAATTTGAAGAGCAAAGCTTATAAAACTTCATTTACTAAGAAGAAATGTAAAGATCATCACTGAGTACAAATCTTAACTTTGCATGCACAGAATTAGGCAGATCTGTCTTAAGTACAGAGCTTGTGGAAAGAACTAGACTTTTTTGTTGATTGAAGGTGTAACATGAGCCAATTGTGTGAAATATCTGCCAAGAAAACAACTGCAGTCTTTGGTTACATTTCCAGTCCCCAAGAAAATGGGAGGTTATCTTCCCACTGAGCTGCATACTAATTGACCACACGTGGAGTATTGTATTGACTTCAAGGGAACACATCTTAAATCTAATCCATCGTCAACATGACAGAATTTCAAATATTTGAAGACAGCTTTCAAGCTGCCTCCTCCAAGCTAAGTATTGCTCTTCTTAATAGAACAAGGTGTTGTGTCATCAGGACAATTCCTTGTTAATAACACCGCTCTCTGCACATTTGTCGACAACTCTTTGTAAATGTGTCACACAGGATTGGATGGGATGCCAGATGTAGAATGGCTAGCATAGAAGGGTGTAGGACCTTCACCTGCCCTGTGCAAGTTATTTTTGTATTTATCAAGTCTAAGATTATAGTGAAGCTACATCACACATTCATGTAACTTACAGTAATACTACTATACGTTTCAGCAAAAACAAATAAAAAGGAACATTGCCCACCCACTAAACATGCCTCTGAGTAAACATGAGATGAGAATGTGAATCTGGACACTCATGGGTCATAAATTTAATATTTCCTATAGTCAGGGCTAAATATGATTCAAGAGTTTAAAGATGGGTGTTTTTCCTCACCCCTAAATACATTGCCACTCTTTATGGGAAATTTTAGATTTTCAAGGTATTTGGCTCAGTGAAAATCTTGTCTTTTTTTGACTTTTGATAACCATGTAAGATGCAACTCTTCTGTATATCTTTTTTTTCTTGGCAGTAACCTCACATTTTTTAACTTATAGGCAATTTTTAACATCACCAAATACTTGTTAAATCAGTTCTACTCTATATTATACTTTTAGAGTTGTTCTATTTTGTTTGAACCTAAGTATAGAATTTTATGTTTAATTCCTAGTATATTTCTTCCTATTTTATTTGACTCATCATTACAGATGATTGCTTTGTGGGATCAAATTGCTATTATACTCAGCCTTATGTCATCCAGTTTCCATGATAAGCCAAGGCCTGACCCCTCCTTTTTGGTTACCATTAGAGATTCATTAAGACATTTGCATGAACTATATTTCACTGATTCTACAAATGCACATTTTTCCACACTTTTACATCTTTGAAATTATGTCTTAAAATCAGTGAGATCGTCAAGAGACGAGACAAGCCATAGACTAAGAGAAAATATTTGCAAAAGACACACCTGATAAAGGACTATTATCTAAAATATACAAAGAACTCTTGAAACTTAATAAGAAGAAAATGAATAATCCAATTAAAAGTGGGCCAAAACCTTAATAGACATCTCACCAAAGAAGACTCAGATGGCAAGTAAGCATATGAAAATATGTTCAATATTATATGTAATCAGGAAATTGAAAATTAAGACAACAATGAGATACCACTATGGAACTATTAGAATGGCCAAAATCCAGAACACTGACAACACCAAATGCTGGTGAGGATGTGGAGCAACAGGAACTCTCATTCATTGCTGGTGGAAATGCAAAATGATACAGCTACTTTGGAAGACAGTTTGGTGGTTTCTTACATAACTAAACATACTCTGACCATATGATCCAGTAATCAGTCTCCTTCAATTGAAAACTTCTATCCACACAAAAATCTGCACACAGATGTTTATAGCAGCTTTAGTCATGATTTCCAAAACTTAGAAGCAGCCAAGATACCCTTCAGTAGGTGAGTGGATAAACTGTGGTACATCCAATCAATGGAACATTATTCAGCAGTAAAAAGAAATGAGCTATCAAGCCATGAAAAGAATGGAGGAACCTTAAATGCATATTATTAAGTAAAAGAAGCCAGTCTGAAAAGGCTACATAGTGTGTGACTCAAACTATATCATCTGGAAAACACAAAACTTTGGAGACAGTAAAAAAGATTAGTGGTTGCCAGGGGTTGGGAGTAAAGAAGGATGAAAAGGTAGAGCACAGATTTTTAAGACAGTGAAACTACTCCGGATGATACTACAGTAGTGGATACATGTCATTATACATTTGCTCAATCCCATAGAATGTACAACACCAAGCGTGAACCCTAATGTAAACTATAGACTTTGGGTGATAATAACGTGTCAATGTAGGTTTATCTATTTTAACAAATGTACCATGCTAGTATGGGAGGTCAACAGTGAGGGAGGCTATGTATATGGGGGCGACTAGGGGTATATGGGGCCTCTGTACTTTCCACTCAATTTTGCTGTGAACCTAAACATTTTCTAAAGTGTAAGTTTACTAATAAAAAATCAAAATCAGTGGGATCTTAAAATACCTGTTGGCCAGGTGACAGCCCTGACATAGCAGTCATTACCTGTGCATACACCAACATAGTCATTGCTGCTCATATTATCAGCACTTCAAATGAATTATGTGCAGTGTTGGGACTTTTCATATTAACTTTAAAATATCTTCAAAAATATATACTTGATTCAACTTGGAAACAAAAAGATATTATAGATGTGAACAGCACAGAAACAGAGCAGGGGGGGTGCATATTTGATGTTAGTGCAGCAAAGAATTGCCATTGCAGTAAATGACCCAAACTATATTTTCTCGAGAATATAGGACCTAGGAAAGGATAGTCACCACACATGCATGAAGGCATGCTGTATTTTATTCCTGAGATAAGCACAAAAAGACTACACATGGCAGTAATGTATGTAAGAGAAAATTTTAAAATCCCTGAGACTAGAGCAAAGAAATTTTATGCACTGAGAAAAAGCTGTTGTGACAATGTCATGTGACTTAAGTCATAAAAATACAAAAGCAAGTCTAGTCAAATAGGAAATGCTGAAAAAAACCTGAGTGTTCTTTAACATGCCTCAGAATTAGACTGTCAATGCTAAAGGAGTCTCTACAGAGACCTAGGAGCATAAATAAGTTTAAAAGGCTTTTCAGTAAGTGTAAAATAAAAATTCTAAGTGATTAGAAAGCAGCATAATAGTTTTAAAGGCAGCACTTTTTTTAGTAGTATACAAAATAATGGTGAATCTTATAATCAATAGCATCTCAAGTCAAAGAAATATGATCTTACCAACTTACAGACTTAATCTATACATTCATTGATGATAAAACTTCCATGGTCCTTTAGAACAATTGACGAGTGAACTGGCTAGTAGGCATTTTCCCTTGATAGATGTGAGGGTCAATATAAAACATTGCACACGCGAAGTCTACACAGGACAATAAAAAGAGTTGTGCATGGTTGTAAATGGGTGAATACAATCAACAGAGCTGCCTAATTCAATTAAGTAATTCAATGACGGAAACTTGATGCACCTGGATCAATTGGAGCAGAACAAGCATAACTACTCTTAAACATACTGTTCTGGTGAAACTTGTGTACCTGTGTCTGTACACTTTGAAACATTTGATCAGTTAAAAGAACCTAAAATCCTGATTTGGGAGGCACGAAATTTTTTTTAAACCAAGTTGATAGTTACAGGACACTCTAGTCTAAAATAACTAGTCAAAAGTAACTAATCTAAGCACCTTCACTACTAGAATTGCCTCTTAATTGTTCTACCTGCATCCATTTTGGCTCCCATCAGTCTATTCTCCATGCTTTTCTAAGTGCAAATGCACAAACACTAACAAGTTTTAACATCTGAGTCATTTCCTCTTGCTCTTAAGAAAAATTCAAAACTCCTTCCCATGGCTTGATCCGGATTCCCTCTCTAGCCACATCTTACTTCATGACTGTGCTTTTGGCACAAGAACACAATTTTTCAGTACCTTATTTGAGCCATGTTCCCACTCATCAATGAGTTCTCTGCTTGGCGTTCATTTACCATTTTCCCTCATTTGGTAAGCTCTTATTCATCCTTCAGCTGCCAACTCAGTTGTCACTTCCTGAGAGAAGCCCAGTCTCCCTGACTAGGTCAAGTTCACCTGTCTCACACACTGACAGTACCATGTCTCTCTATCTCATTGCAGTTAACATGGTTAAAATTTTTCACTTATTTGTGCAGTTTTTTGATCAATATTTTATCTGCTCCCTACCCCTGATGAACTGCAAGCTCCAAGAATATAGGGACCATCTTTCTACTCATCAGTGTAATCTCTAGTTCTATTCCTGGATTAAGTGGATGCTCAGTAAGTATTGAATGAGTTAATGTTAAATAAAGACACCTCCATATTTCTTCTCCATTTTCTGTAACCACTTTTTATAAATCCTGGAAGTTGGCAGCACTAATCAGATATAATGTTTGATTATAATGTTAATAAAAGATGGTGAAAATCCTCAGAAAGATAAACCGAGTTCTTCTTATTAAGAGAATTTTTCTTATTCTTGTGAATAGGAAGACTTAATATGAATGGTTTGCAATTACATAAATACTGATGTTTAAAGGAAGACAAGATAACCAAAAGATGAATGTTTGTGATTCCATTAACTAAAAACACAATTCTTAAGTTTTTTGGTCATATTTATCCTTGACTTACTACTTTAAAAAAAAAAAAAAAAAGCCACCTAGATGAAATAGATATTTTCTCCAAAGCAAATTTCTAGTAACAGAGATTCGATAGAAAAAGTTTTAGCTTAGTCAGTTTTATCCATCAGGAGGGAAGACAGATATTCCTCTGTGATTACGGGGATTATGTTTTTATAAAATTCCAACTATGTTTATGTAACTGTGAACGTGAAATCATTTTTTCCTCAGTATAGAAAATAGTGGATTGTATCAGTTTCCTACTTCTTAGGTGCAAACAGCAGAATCTGACTTTGACAATTAGACAGAAAAGAAGTTTCTTAACAGGATGTTGGGGTTCCACTTCCGGCGCTAGAAGTGCCAAGACGCCCTGAGAAGCTCTTCAACTGCAAAACAACTAATTTCTGGTTTTAGACACTACTTCTCTGCAAAGCCACCTCTCTTTCTAAAAAGAAACAAAATGAGCTAAGTCCAGGGCCAGAGCCAAAACAATAGGCAGTGGAAAAGGATGAGTAAGCATTACAGCAGTTGTTAATAGTAGCAATGCCATCTGAAAAATTAGTCTAGGAAAAATGAACGATGGTCTAGCAGTGAAGTAGGGAAGCAGTGTCAGGGTTTCCTGCACCAAGTTGCCACCATCAAGGGTGGCTGATATTGCCCCAAGGTTGATGGTTCCGCCTGGCTACTGGCAGAGGCAAAATGAGTCTCTTCTAGAGGAAAGCTTCCCCACTTACCAGTTTGGGAACAAGGGACTCCCACTGAATAAAATCAATCCATGAGCTCACAGTCCAACAGCCCAGACAAAAGAAAGCAATCTACTATGTCTGAGAGACAGTGAACACAAGCAACAATTTTAGACCCTCTTCTCAAGTATGGCAGTTATTAGGATGGTCAGATATAGAACACAGAGTTGCCTTTTTATGTAGGTGATATTTTAAAAAATTAAGGATGTATCACAAAAACTGGGAATAATTCCAACAGATTTTAAGAAGAAATAAATGTAGCCTTTAGAAATGAAAAAATAGAATTGTTGAAATAAAAAATTCAATCTACAACTGAACAGTGGATTAGACATATTATAAGAGAGAAATAATAAACCAGAATATATATCTGAAAAAAAAATCATCTAGCATATATCACAAAGAGATAGAGATAGAAAAATATAAAAGAAATATTAAATGAAGTAGAAGATAAAATTAGAAGATCTATCATATATCTAGTAAGAATCCCAACAGCAGAGAATAAATAGAAAGCAGAAGAAGAAGAAAAATGAGATCCAAAAGACACAGTCTAATGAAAGTGTATATCTCCAAACACAGGAAAACAACCTTAATAGCAGTCAGAGGAAAATAACAGACTATCTTCAAAGGAATCACGATAAGAATTACAGCAGACTTCTGTTTAACAATAACAGAAGGAAAGAAATGTACACCTAGAAGAACTATCTTTCAAGAGAATGAGGGTGTAATAAAGATATTTTTAATAAACAAGTGGAAATCGTTTCCCACAAAAGAACCAGCTGAATGAATCTCTAAATGATATACTTCAAGATGGAGAACGTTTACAGGATGATAACTTGAGATACAAGAAGAATTATTTTTTTAATGGTAAACATGTTTATAAACCCAAACATTGTATAAAATAATAATACAAGCAGAGTTAAATTACTAGAAAATAATAGATTTAAGTTATAAGAGGAGTGATCACAGTTAAAATTGTCTAGGATCTTTGTATATTTTGAGAGAGAGGTTGAGATATTATTTAGTTTCAAACTCTTAAGCCAAACATGTATGATAGATAATATTTCAAGACTAGTGACTAAAAGAATGGAGTAGAATTGTAGTGTATAAGTCCCAAACAAGGAAAGATAAAAACATGAAACTGCACAAAAATAAACAAAACTCAACAAAAAATTTAAATGGATTAAACTCAATAGTTAAAAGACAGAGATTATGAGATAACATATTTTTAAATCCAAATATATCCTGCTGAGAAGAATACATGTAAGTATAAGAACACAGAAAGGTTGAAAGTAAAAAGGTGGAGAACTATATCCCAGGTAACTACTAGCAAAAAGGAAGCTGGAAGAGCTGTTTCAATGGTAGATAACATAGGTTTAAGACAGAACATCTTGACAAAAATTTCAGTTCACCAGAAATGCAGTACATTCAAAATGTATATGTACCTAATAAAACAATCTAAAAATATAAAAAGCAAAATTGATGTGACTTCAGAAGGAAGTTGACAAATCCACAACCTTTCTCAATTACTGATAATTCTATCAGAAAAAATTCACTAATGAATATGAGTATGAATTAACAAAGATATAAAGACCTTTACATACAACAATCAAAAAATACACAATCTTCTTAAGTAGACAGAATATTTGTGACAATTATCTCGAAACCAGGTCACAAAACAAGATTCAAAGAACAAATAACATTGTTTGACCACAGTGTAACTAAGTTCCAAGTTAATTACAAAAAATAAAATGTTTTATAACATTTGTCTGTTTGGAAAACAGTTTGGCAGTACTTCAAAGAGTAATATGGAGTTACTCCACAATTTCCATGACCCCACAATTTCCATTCCTAGGTATATACCAACAGAATTGAAAACATATGTCCTCATGAAAACGTATACACTAATGTTTATAGCAGCATTATTTATAATAGCCAAAAAGTAGAAACAACCCAAATGTCCATCAACTGTTGAACAGATAGACAATAAGTGCTATATCTACCCAACTGAATATTATTCAGCCATGAAAAGGAATGAAATACTGACACACGCTTTAACATTTGCACTTTGAAATCATTATGCTATATGAACGAAGTCAGCTACAAAATGCCATATATTATATGATACTGTTTATATGAAATGTCCAGAATAGGGAAATCTATGGAGACAGAACACACCTTAGTCATTGCCAAGAGATGGAAGCAGGGGGAAATGGAAAGTGACTGCTAATGGGTAAGGAGTTTCTTTTTGGAGTGGTGAAAATGTTCTGTAATTAGATAGTAGCAATGGTTGTACAACTCTGTGAATCTGATAAAACCACTATATTGTATATTTTACATTGCTAACAGTGATATAAGTGGAACCACTCCTGTTTCCACCTTTGGTTCCCAGATTCATGTGATCTTCCTATTGAGAAAGAGTACCATTTAAAAGATCTTTGATTCGGGGGATTCCCTGGTGGCGCAGTGGTTAAGAATCAGCCTGCCAATGAAGGGGACACAGGTTCAAGCCCTTGTCCTGGAAGATCCCACATGGCACGGAGCAACTAAGCCCATGCACCACAACTACTGAGCCTGTGCTCTAGAGCCCATGAGCCACAACTACTGAGCCCACGTGCCACAACTACTGAAGCCTGCGCACCTAGAGCCCGTGCTGCGCACCTAGAGCCCGTGCTCCGCAACAAGAGAAGCCACCGCAATGAGAAGCCTGCGCACCGCAACGAAGAGTAGCCCCCGCTCACCACAGCTAGAGAAAGCCCACGCACAGCAACGAAAACCCAGTGCAGCCAAAAATATAATAAATTAATTTAAATAAATAAATAAATAAAAGATCTTTGATTCAAATTATATACTGTGTCCTGAGGGATGGCATTTAATCCTTATAAAGTATTGCCTCCAAGCTGGCTTTTCAGTTCTCCTGTTACCAGGTCTTTCTAACTCCTTATCAGGCCAGCAACTGCTTCGTAGCATAGAATATGATAGGTCCAGTGGATCCCATGGTCATGGGCCCACTTCCTACCTTTTATTTCTATAAAGTGTGTCCCTGTTCTGATGTAATATTATGTGAAATTCAGTGCCAGTTGATCAAACACAATAAGCCCCCAGAGAGTGGTACTAGAGGAAAGGCAAATTCATACTTAGATGTAAGTCTGTTCCTGTCAGTATGAATTGCTGGTCCTTCCAATGTGGAAAGGTTCTAATGTAAGCACTGCAAACATTTTCTCCCATCTCACTGCCTATGACTGGGTTACACACCCATACTTAACTAGTTATTTTGCCCCAGATGATGGAATTGGCTTCATGAAATAAGTCAATTATATCCTACTTAAATCACAGTGGTAAGAACAGAGAGAGAAATTCACCCCCCAAAATTTACAGTGTTATTAGGAAGAAGAAAATGAAAGGCAGGCAGCCAAAAATGACACATACAGAGGGGATAGAGAAAGAAAGGTAGGTAGATAGATAGGTAGGTAGGTAGGTAGGTAGATAGATAGATAGATAGATAGATAGATAGATAGATAGATAGATAGATAGATAGACAGACTATATTAACTGGTTCCTCCTCTGACTGTCGAAAAAGTTTTCCTTTTTTGAATGGAATAATGTAGAGCTGGAATTCCACCGATGAAGAACAAATCTGTACTAATGCATTCACTACCAAAAAACCGCTGCCTAAACATAAAAATCAGAACCATAGAGGAAAAAAATTTCCCAACTTTGGCAAATTTATTTATCTGAGATTCAAGTCCACAGATAAGTTGAGCATAATTTATGAATCACACACTATTAGGGAATATAAACACGAGTAAAATACAATCCTGCTCACCAAAAAAAAAAAAAGAAAGAAAGAAAAAACCCTTAAAATTCAATGGAGATCATTTGAATTTTAGACAAGGATTGTCTGCAATCTCTGGAAACCAGCGAAAGTTTCTGCCCTATTGTCTTAAAATTTTTTATGTTTTCTACAGATCCTAGGGTGTCAGCACTGTGATCTTCTTTTGTTCTTCACCAAATTGAATGTTAGGCAGATCCTGGCTAATGTTACATATTAGCTTGTTGATGATAACTGCCCATTAAAATTAGCAGACAGATTTAGAAAAAAACATTTGGGGGGAAAAATTCCTTCAGGGGTAGAGAGTCAGTACAATTTTTTTAAAGGAAGAGAAAAAAATTATAGTCTGGTTTCCAAGGTGAGTAAAGACTTGAAGTAAGTCAAGTCAAAAAGTTGACCAGCTGTGTGCTAGGGGTCTTCCTGGCCCTCCTCTGAGCCCACCTACTCCTAGAATCTCTGTGTCTAACATTCACACTCCATATAGGAGGTCAGGTGGTAATTAATATCAAGCTCTACCTGGCTTCCAGTGGTTTTTAAATCATCTACTTGAAAACAATACATTGTGGACTCCTAATCAATTTGACAAAATGAGCGAGAGAAGATATAGCAAAACATTTTCTCTTAGCCAATTTTACAACAAACAAACAAATACCCCAGGTAACAGATCTGAAGAGGGAACTCAGAGTCAGAGATTGAGAAGTTGCAGAAAATGAGTGTTTTACAGAAGAATCAAAAACAATTAGAGCTCTTATTGGCAGGGACCTAGAGCTTCTAAAGCCCACACCTGGCAGAGAATCCATGCTTACAGTCTATGCAAATGGGAAGCTGGAACTGAGATATCTACTTAAAGCCAGGAGTGAAGACAGACTTCTCTGTCTGTGAGATAAAGAACCAGAAGATTTCTAATAACTGTCTAGAGAAACAGTAAAGAAACCTGATATACACTAAGAAATATGAAAGAGTCACTCTTGAGAAATCAGAATCCCAAGCTCTAATAGATATATGTGTGAGGTTCTCATTTATACAACCCATGTAGTACAACTTGTTTATACACCAGGAAATTAACATAAAAACCAGTTTGGAATCAGTGAAACCAATAAGACTCTGACAAAGGCAAATGCAAAGTAAAGTGGAGCCCCTAGCTGAGGATTTATAAATCACACAAGGAAACCAAACCCAAGAGGAGGATTTAGTAGACAGAACAAACAAAAGGACTGACACATCCTAAACTGTAAATAATCATTTGTTCTAAAAGAGGCTCGAAAGTATGTTAGATATACTCAAAAAATACTGTAAAGAAATAGAAGTCAAAAGACAAGAACAGGACAGTTCAGAAAAAAGAGAGACAGCGGATTTGAAAAATCAATATTCTAGAAATTAAAAGAAACGGCCTTTGAACTTACAACTCTGTAAACCGCAGAGAGAGAACTGAAGAGAGATTTAGTAAATTAACAGATGGAGTTTGAGGAAAATTGCCATAATGCATCACAGAGAGATAGAAATAAATGGAAAATATGAAAGAGAAGCTAAGAGATGTAGAGGGTAGATGAAAAACTTTGAGAAGACTTCCAAAAAAGAAACTATTGTTATAACAAATGAGGGAGGAAATTTTTTGAATAAAAAGGGCTGAGAACATTCTAGAATTGAAGAAAGACATAGTCTGAGATTGAAGAAACATAGAAAATCCCAAGAAAAATATAAAAGCAAATTGATGCCTAGACAGTCATAAAAAAATTATGGAAAATCAAAGATAAAAGTGAAAATCTGAAAAGAGAAGACATTACTTAGAATGGCAATCAGATTTAGAGAAGAATTCTAGTTAGCAGCAATAAAAGATAATAAAATAATATCTTCGGAGGTGAATGAAAATATTCTCAAATCAGAATTCTATAAATAGCCAAACTATTATTCAAGAATTAAAAAAAAATCATTTTCAAAGACCAAGAGATTATTTTACCTAGAGACTGCAATGGTTAATTTTATATGTCAATTTGGCTAGGCCATGGTACCCAGATATTTGGTCACACATTATTCTAGATGTTTCCATGAAGCTATTTTTTAGATGAGATTAACATTTAAACCAGTAGATTTTGAGTAGAGCATATTACTCAGCAAGATGTGGGTGAGCCTCATCTGATCAGTTGAAGGTCTTAATAGAAAAAAACTGACCTCCCTGATAGAGTAAGAGAGTTCTGCCAGTAGATAACCTTCCAACTCAAACTGCAACTCTTCCCTGGGTTTCCTTCACAATCTCATGATCTCATGAACCACTTCAATCTTTCTCTCCCTCCCTCCCCTCCCAATTCTCTTCCCCTTCCCTTTCCTTCCCCTTCCCACCCCTCCCCTCCCTTCTTCTCTCTTTCTCTCCCTCCCTCTCTTCTGTTTCTGTGGAGAGCCCTGACTAATACATAGATGTACACTAAAAAGTCATGTATTAAAAGTTATACTTTGATAAGGAAAAAAGATAACCCAGAAGTAAGGGATGGATTACACTATTACAAGGACAATAAGGAGAAAAAAACAAAAAACAGAAAAACAGTAACATGCTGACAAATATAAATAAATATTAACTATTTAAAAAGGAAGGACAATAAAATACTAGACATCAATACATAGAAAATATGAGGGACATCATAGAGTAAAAATGCTCTAAGTTTCTTGTATTAACAACCTTAGCCTTATTAAGTATGCATTTAAAACTTGAGGGGTAGCCACTTAAAAGAACAAGTTTTGGATTACTTCTAAAAGAGCAGATTAAAGAAAATTCACTTAAACCAAGACAAAAAAGAGAAGTAAAGCAAAGGAAAAAAAAAGAAAGGAAATTTGAAAACATCATCGTCATCATCATAAATATCAATGACCTCAATAAATGTCACTAGATTAAATTTGCTTTTTAAGACACAGAGACTCTCAGATTGAATGAAATACAAAATCCACATGGATAGGTCTTATATAATGTTTACTAAAAAGAGGAAGTTACAGAAAGAGAATTAATGTAAATTTTTAAAACTCAAAAAACAATTCTATATATAGTCTATAAATATATTCATATGTACTAGAAGTACGAAAACATGAGCACACATCTACTTCACGTTGCTACTCACCTCTGGGGGGGGAGTGGAAATGGGATTTATTTTTGAGATGTGTGCAAAAGAGAAAAACACTCTCTGTTTTGCAGTTTCGGTTCTTTCATGGTTATTACCTGCCATGTCAGATGAGTCCCATCTGGATGACCAACTGTCCTATACCAAGGTTGAAAACCGATTCTACAATGTCACCTGGAGTGTGTTAAGAAATGGGCTTTATTGCTTAAAGAGAAAACTCATGTGGAAATCATGATCTGCAAGAGAAGACACCGCGTCTCCGTCGCTCTACCATCCTACAGAGATCGGTGAGTCTATGGGCTGTTAGAGGGACATTGCCCTTCTGTTTTTCTGCTTTTTTATAAGGTAAGGCAAGAAAGCTGCCTTATTAATTGGGGAATACACTGGCTGCCTGGTGCCAGGAGGTCAGGATTTTGGATGTTAGCTGTTTACAGAGTTGTCTGGGAAAATTAACTGCCCTTCACTTGAAGATCCTGGGGCCCACGGAAATTTGCCGAACCGCTGCCCGGGTTAGAGACCACGAGTGCTGTGGGAAGCTGAACTTGGGTGTAGACTCTCCAGCAAGGAGATGGGGGTGCCACTAGTCTCAGCTGGACTGTTGCCCAAGCAACCTAGGGTGGGTTCCAAGATCATTTACAAAAAACATAGATCAATGCACTATGGTATCTGTAATGTTTTATTTCTTTTTTAAAAAGGGGGCAGGGGGAGGAGTGGGGAATCTAAAACAAAGGCCACAATATACTAACAGTTATTCAGCCTCAGTGGTATGTACATGAATGCTTGTTTCACTCCCTTCTGCATTATATTTGAAAGACCCCCTTCCCGGGAAAGCGGGGGTGGGATGAATTGGGAGATTGGGATTGACATAGATACACTACTATGTATTATAAAATAGATGACGAATGAGAACCTACTGTATAGCACAGGGAACTCTACTTGGTGCTCTGTGGTGACCTAAATGGGAAGGAAATCCAAAAAGACGGTATATAAGTATATGTATGGCTGATTCACTTTGCTGTGCAGCAGAAACTGACACAGCAGTGTAAAGCAACTATACTCCAATTAAAAAAATGTTTTAATAAAAATAAAATAAAAGCCCCCTTCCCCATCCTCCAATCCCACTGCTTCCCTAAATTGTAATAATCACTGCTAAGATTTTGGTGTTTTTCCAGATCATATTTTTCTATGGGTTAAAATATGAACGCATAGAATATAGAGTTTGTGTGTTTGGTGGAAGAGGATCGCTCTTGCTGTCATTTTGAGTTTTGATGTTAAGGCTTTTTGTTTGTTTCTACTTGAACTTCCGGAGATTCTGGATTGCTACATATTGTGTTGGCTTTGTGCCCCTTTGTGACTATGATAGATTGGGAATTAGTCTCTCATAACATAAATATAACAGAATAAAAACTCAAAGTCCAATTCACATATTGTAAAAAGATGACTAAGAAATTTTATCATGAGGGTTGTTGGATAATCTGTCCCTTCATTGTCATTATCATCCATTAGAAGTCAAACAGATCCTGAAAAGATTTTGTTTTTTCCTCCACGTAGAAAGTCGTCTTGATCAAACATATGAAACTAGGTCTTGTGACCAACTTGCTTCCTGTGCTTTGACTTTAACTTTTACGAAAGGAAGTGAGCATGTTTTGAGTGTGTGCAGATGCACGCGTGCGGGCTCTCTCTCTCCTGATGCTGATATCTCTTCATCTTCTGCTTCCTTCACTGAGCTAGAAAAAAGGTTCCTTTCCTCCTCGGTTGAAGCACTAATTCACAATCTTTTTATTTGTCACTTTTTAGCCTGTTCTAGAATGTCTCCCTTTCTCTCCATTAAAGAGCGGTAAAATAAAATACCTCATTTTACACCTCTTAAAAGTAATTTTTATTTATACCACAGCCCTTGAAGTTCAAAAGTTTTTTCTGAAGGAATCGCCCCTGGCCACCCCCTTCCCTTCACAAGGCCACTGTTTGATCTAGTTACATTTTTATATGGAAAATATTTTCAGCAGCTCCGGTTGCTGATTTTACAAAGAATAAAAACAGAAATGGTCGCTACATTTGGCAGGAACACTTAGACCTGCGGAGTAAGCCACTGATATATTCCTGCTGCACAAATGATTTGTTTTGCTTTATGAACTTGGACAAGCAACTCTTTCTTTTTCACAGCAAAATAGTCGGTAAAGGGGAAAAGACCAGCGCACCAGGAGGGAGCACATATTCTGTTCTTTAACCAACTTTTAAAAATATGTTTTACGTCAGTATCTAAATTACATAGCGCAGGCTGGTATTTTTTTTATTTTTATTATTCAAACTCTTCTGAAGGTGGGTGTGAACTAATCCTTTTGTTTTTATTTCTGGGTTGGCTTTGATGAGTTAGATATTAAGTATGACTGGTCCAGATGTCACATATTGATGCAGGGCATAAGTGTCAGCATTTAGATGGAGAATAATTGGATTCATATCTGTGTTATGTTTTCAAATTGCTGGGTCAGTTCTGGGTCTCCTGCTGTAAATTCTTCACTGCAGGTCCAAGTAAAAGGAATGTGACAGATTTAATACCTAGAATAAGTTATTAACTGTAAAGATGCATAAAACAGTGGCACTGCTGAGCAGAGAACATTACACTGCTCATAATTCTATAAATGAAAATTAAAGTGTTTTTTATATCAGGGAAATATTTTTCTTCATTAGCTCTCTTGCTTTACTCAAGGAAAGTCTTTATGTCTGATCTCAAGTAGAACAATCACTTTTCGGCCATTTAACTCATGAATGTTTAAATTCTAAAATCCAAGTGTGAGAGGATGAATTTGGTAAGAGAAGGGAGTTGTTTGGAATGTTCCACTTCCCAAAAGGTCAAGTGGCTACCGTTGACTGCAACCATGATCTTTCCAGAGAACAATATCTAGGCTGAATCGCATGATAAAGACTCTGAAATATCATAATTTTTTGTCACAGTGTACTTGCCTTTCTGTCATGGCCAAAAGGAGGGAGCATTGAATTCTAGCCCCACCAATTAGTTAGAAAATTGTTAGACAGGAAGAAAGGAAAGGGGGGAAAATGAAGAGGAAGAGAAAGAAGCCAAGAATCCAGGAGGAAGAGAGATGCGTGTTTTTCACCCCTCCCTGCAAGCACCAGCATTTTGAGTGATGGCTGGTGCTGGTAGATAGCTTGGGTTTTTCTGGGGCAGAATGTCAGCAGTGGCTAGTCGGTGCCTGTGGACCACGCCACTCCCAGCCTGAGAAAATTCTCCATTTCTGCAGCACCTTTTATCACACAAGCCCAGGGTGAGCAGGGAAATTGAACGCCACAATTAAATTCACTCTGCCATTCATTTTATTAAACATTGACTGAATACCACCTATGGAAGAAGCCAGTCCCGGTTAATAAAGAGTGTAGTATAAGTTACACAGGAGTTTCTCAAACTTCAGTCATTCAATACCACTTTCTCTATTTATTTAGCATACTTTTATAGAGGCACCATTTTAAGCACTTTATGAATATTAGCCCATTTAATCCACTTAACAGTCCAGAGCCCCCTTTTATGACAGATGTTGAAACTGAGGCTCAAAGAAATTAAGTAACTTGCCCCAGGTTACACCTTCACAAATTTTGCCATATCTACATCTCATTCATACATTATTTACCTACTTATTTTCTTCAAATTATTCACTTTTTTCCACTTAAATGAAAGTGTATTTAAGAAATCTTATCAGTGCATAAATGGGAAACAAACAATACTATGAGTCTAATGTGATAATTATACTTTCAAATATATTTGAAGATAAATACATATGCCACTTCATAGTCATTAGTGTGGCTATAATTTTTTTAAATGGAAAGTAACAAGTGTTGGCGAGGATATGGAGAAATTGGAACTTTCATATACTGCTGATAGGAATGTAAAATGGTGTAGCCATTGTGAAAAACAGTTTGGCAACTCCTCAAAACGTTAAGCATAGAATTACCATAAGACCAACAATCC
The DNA here is from genome assembly GCF_028564815.1 of Eubalaena glacialis. Taxonomy (NCBI): domain Eukaryota; kingdom Metazoa; phylum Chordata; class Mammalia; order Artiodactyla; family Balaenidae; genus Eubalaena; species Eubalaena glacialis. Next base: position 101,731,781 of record NC_083719.1, read on the forward strand.
CACTGCTAGATATATTACCCAAAAGATTTGAAAACAGACACTCAAACAAATACTTGCACATGGATGTTCATAGCAGCATAATTCATAAAAGCCAAAAAGCAGAAACAACCCAAATGGCCATCAACTGTTGGATGGATAAACAAAATGTGGTACATCCACACAGTGGCATATTATTTGGCCACAAAAAGGGATCAGTTATTGGCACATAATACAAAATGTATGAATGCTGAAAACATTATGCAAACTGAACGAAGCCAGACACAAAAGGCCATGTATTGTATGATTCCATTCATAAGAAATATCCAAAATAGGTAAATCCATAGAGACAAAGATTAAATTTGTGGTTTTCGGGGGCTGGGCAAAGGGGAGAATGACAAGTGACTGCTTAATGCCTGTGGAATTTCTTTTTGGGATAATGAAGATGTTCTGGAACTAGATAGTAGTGATCAGAATACTTTGTGAATATACTAAAAATCGTGCATTTTAAAAGGGTGAACCTGATGATATGTGAATTATATCTCAATAAAACCACTGTTTAAAAATAAATAGCAAAAATGGTAAAGGTGCTTCAGGGATACTGCAAATATTTTATTTATAAAGAACTACTTTTCTTTTCAAATGAGAATTTCTCTAATGCTATTCCACTGAAACAAAACACAAAATAAATGGATGGTGAGGCTAGTAAAAAAGAATATATAGATAGATATAGATATACACATACATACAGTTGCATTTAAAAGCTGTATTTGTGTCCCGCCTAGAATAATTTCATATATACTACCAGAAGTAAAGGTACCAAAGTTTGGGGAACATTGCTGAATATCATAGAGGGTAAGTTCAAGTGTCAGCAAGCTTGAGTTTGAATCCCAGATCTATAACTTACTATGTGAATTGGGAAAGTTCCTTAATGTCTCTAAACCTGTTTCTTCATCTGTAATATGGGGGAAATAATTGCTAGTGGTGAGGTGCCAGTATCAGGTAAGCCTGGGTTATTAACTTAAGAGAACATTTCTTGAGCTCCTGCTCTATGCCAGTAAGGCAATATGCTAGAAACATTATGTGTAATTTCATTAAATCCACACAGAAACCTCATGAGATCCAATTTAAACATAGAACCAAGAGGACAGCCTTCACTGTGCACAGTTTCACTAAGCACTATTGAAAACCTAATGCCTTCTAATCTCACACCCATGCAAGGTATTATGGATGCAGAATTATCACCTTCTTCAAATTCCTTAAATTCAGTCTATTACCTGATGGACCATACTTTGTTTTTAAGATTTTAAACACCAATTTATTATAAAAAAAGAGATTATGTCATTATTCTAATCTCTCATAAAATCTGTAACAAAAAATTATTTACATTTTATTTATATTTTATATTTTACCAGTTGCTAGTATCTTGCATGTACCCTCAAAAAGATTATATCTTAGATTGGTGAAAGACTTTACCCAAAATTCTATAAAATTTACCCAGAAGAAAAGATAAATAAAGCACAGAAACCATTATTCAAATTTTAATTGACACTGGGGTCTTGGTGTATCCTACTGACATCTGAGAGGCCCACTCATGTACAACAACATTCATTAACTAAAAATAAATTTCACATGTGCAGATTCGGTGACAGTAATAATAAACAAACGCCAAATCACTAAAATATATTACACCCTTGCACCAGCAATTGAAATGAGCTTGGAGTCTCTTAAAGTCCATGTGGCAATAAAAGTATGGCCCCCAACTGAATCAGAATTGTGCGCATGAAACCCTTTTTCTTTTAAAGAGTCTATATAACATGTCCTGAAAGTAATAATTCAAATACTAAACATACTATTACTTCTATCTCTTGGTCTCGTATTTGATTGAATGCTTAGGAATCTACCTCACAGGGAGATGCTATGTTGACCACTCAACTTTGCAAGGCAGTCAAGGTTTCTAAAACAGGCTATGTTTATAAGAGAGGGTCAAAAAGAATTTAAACAACTCTTAGTGCATCTGAGTTAATCCCTAGTTTAGTTTTTCTGCAAGTTCCCAATCTGTCCTTAATTATTTCTATTCAACTCACCCTTTACACATACATAGCCAAGTAGGGAGAATTGGGCCCATGGGTTTTACATTTTCATTAAAAGCCAGAGGTAAAATACAACCGACTTGAATTGTGGGTGGCAGCTCACTTCATGATTTCTTCAGAGGAAATTTGACTGAACACATGGAGCTGGGCCGTGCAACAAGATCACTATTTGCTTTGCAAGTGAGTGCATGTAGGTATTTGGCAAGCATTCACCAAAACTTCTTTCATTGGCCCACAGCTGAATTATTGTCCTTTCTGCTACCTTTCAGTTACCAAAGTAAAAGGGTCAGTTTCTTTATACTTAAAAAATAGTGCAAATGCAAGTTGTATTAGCAATAACTGCTTGTAACACACTTCCATTTCTATAACCACGTTAGGGCCGTGTTACTTTCTATAGTTCCTATGTTCTGGGAGCTGGATAAATGCTCCCTGACAATGCTAAGCTGTAATACGTGTATATCTATGAATATATGCAAAAATATACAAAGTATCAAATTTTTAAAAATCTGTGCGTGTATTTCCACGTAAGTATTACTCTTCACAAGTACCTAAAATGTAAAGCTAGATATATGTATATATAAATACATACTAAATTAGAAAAGTATAAAAGTGTGTGTCTTATAATACACATACAGGGAAAAGACATTCTAGTTCAAACTTTAAATAATGGCTAAATACTTAGAAAATATCATCTGCTTACAACAATAAAATACTGAATACATGTATTATTCAACCAGCATAAGCACTCCTACATTTCATTAATGGTCTTAGATTTGTTTTCTGTTAAGTAAATCAAGAAAGAATGATAACAACATAGGCTCCCTGGGAAAACTTATCTGTAGTCATCTTTTTTTTAATTAGAAATTTTAAAATTCTGTCGGAAAATAAAAAAAGAAAGCACATAAGTAAAGATAAAATGAACTGGGAAAACTTGATGATGTATATGACAAATTAAAATTAAATAATAAATATATAAATAATTTAAAATCTATTGGGAAAAGATAAATATCTCAGTAGAAATGTGGGAAAAGGCCAGGAGCAGGCAAGTCACAAAAGAAAGAATATAAATAGCCAATAAACATGTAAAAAGATATTCAACCTTAGCTGTAACCAAAATAAAGCTAATTTTCTTACCTAGAACAACCCCAAGTGTTTAGAAACTGATAACACCAAGGATTGGTGATTTGTCTCAATACAGGCACTCTAATTTTGTGGGCCAGGGGATAAACTGGTTCTACCTTTTTGGAGAGCAATCCAGCAATATTATCAAGATGTAAATGTGCTTACCCTCAGAAGCCACAATTCCAAGGAAATTCTTAAGGAAATAATTAAATGAAAGAGCAAAAAGTATGCATATACATATCATATAAATATCAACATATACATATGTAGATGCATATTTCTATGAGTGTGTATATGTATGTTTGTATGCATGCAGTGGCATTATATATAATGTCCCAATAATGTTGGAATAACCCAAATCTCCAAAAAGACAAGATCAATTAAATAATTTACTTTGACCCTTTCTTACAATGAAATAAACAACTATTTAAAAAATAATAATGTAGAGTTATATTTATTAACAGGAAAGCTCCAAGTGCTATTAAGTGAGTAACTAATCTTTTTTTTTTTTAAGCTGCATTGGGTCTTCGTTGCTGCGTGCGGGCTTTCCCTAGCTGTGGCGAGCAGGGGCTACTTTTCGTTGAGGTGCGCAGGCTTCTCACTTCGGTGGCTTCTCTTGCAGCGGAACGCAGGCTCCAGGCACGCAGGCTTTAGCAGTTGTGGCTCGCGGGCTCTAGAGTGCACGCTCAGTAGTTAACGGCGCACGGGCTTAGTTGCTCCGCGGCACATGGGATCTTCCCGGACCAGGGATCGAACCCAGGTCCCCTGCACCATACACAAAAATAAACTCAAAATGGATTAAAGACCTAAGTGTAAGGCCAGACACTATCAAACTCTTAGAGGAAAACATAGGCAGAACACTGTATGACATAAGTCACAGCAAGATCCTTTTTGACCCAGGTCCTAGAGAAATGGAAATAAAAACACAAATAAACAAATGGGACCTAATGAAACTTAAAAGCTTTTGCACAGCAAAGGAAACCATAAACAAGACCAAAAGACAACCCTCAGAATGGGAGAAAATATTTGCAAATGAAGCAACGGACAAAGGATTAATCTCCAAGATTTACAAGCAGCTCATGCAGCTCAATAACAAAAAACAAACAACCCAATCCAAAAATGGGCAGAAGACCTAAATAGACATTTCTCCAAAGAAGAGATACAGATTGCCAACAGACACATGAAAGAATGCTCAACATCTTTAATCATTAGAGAAATGCAAATCAAAACTACAATGAGGTATCATCTCACACCGGTCAGAATGGCCATCATCAAAAAATCTAGAAACAATAAATGCTGGAGAGGGTGTGGAGAAAAGGGAACACTCTTGCACTGTTGGTGGGAATGTAAATTGATACAGCCACTATGGAGAACAGTATGGAGGTTCCTTAAAAAACTAAAAATAGAACTACCATATGACCCAGCAATCCCACTACTGGGCATATACCCTGAGAAAACCATAATTCAGAAAGAGTCATGTACCAAAATATTCATTGCAGCTCTGTTTACAATAGCCAGGACATGGAAGCAACCTAGGTGTCCATCATCGGATGAATGGATAAAGAAGATGTGACAGGCAGATTCTTAACCACTGCACCACCAGGGAAGTCCAGTAACCAATTTTTAAAACAGGTTTGGTCTTGTTTTTCTTTTTTTGCAAGAAATATGCATAACAAAAAGTCCGAAGTTACACTAAAAAAACATTTTTATCTCTGAGCAGTGAAAATTTTTGTATGATTTTTTTCTATCTTTCTATATAGTTTAATTTTTTTGCAATGTATATATTATGCTTACAATTAGAAAAATAGCTAACTTTATCATATTTACATATTCTTCCCCAACTTAAGGAATAGCAAACAACATGACTGTACAAGTCAGGCTGTCTAATACTGAGCCTCCCAGTTATCACTTGTCACCTTAACCGTTCCCTTCTCTCTATTTAGAATCATCCAATTTCTAAATTGCAATTTCTAGCTGTCCCTTGATCTGTGACCACAAGAAATCAACTAGAGTGGTAGAATAGTTGATTATTTTCTTTTCCTAACACTCCTAGCACAGTTCTGGTACAAATACATATAGTATTTACTCAATAAATATTGCTTCAATTGTAGTTTCTCAAGGACCCTGGAAGCTTTTCAGTGCTGTGCATGGTAATCTGATATCTATTTAAGGGCTAAATTGGATTATCTAAAGAATGAAACTATGTTTCCCTGAGGTTTCTTCTAGATCGAACTAATTAGAGCTAAACTATAATATGTAGGAGGAAGGGATTTCTCTCATTTGAAAATAATAAAACAGAAGAGTCATCAAACTGATAGGACAGTTATTTTTCTACATTACTAAGCAATTATGAAGCATGACAATGTGAATTTAGGGTGCATTTTATAAGAACCTCCTACTAGAGTTGGTATATGACTTTGGGGTTGGGTTCAGAGTACCCTTAAAGACCTTTTCTTGTCGTCCAGTGAGAGGCTATCACAGATCGGTAGGCAGGAGCCCACTCAGCAGGTAAGGTAGAAGGCAGTGTTTTTAGTTCACAGGAGTTGAGCAGAGCATGGCACATTCATCTTGTAGACTTGTGCCCTAGGACCTTTTAACATAATAAATTCAAAAAATTGTATCATCCGTTCATCACTATCCAAGTTTTAAAGTATAATTCAGGTCCTTAGAGATACTGGATTATATAGCAATTCTTTGCCACTGACTCATCTTTAACTAGAGAACTCACTACTTTGCTAGGTTTTTATATCCTTATCTGTAGTGTTAAGATAATATGTAATCCTTAAAGAGTTTAGTTTAGAATGCTAGACTGAACCTTAAATAGTATGATGTCATTCGAGGATCTGTTGTATTTATTACTATGTTCTTTAGGTGGGGGAGGAGGAGTTCTTCATTTTCATTCAAAACTTTGTTTTTTTCTAATTTGAAAGTAATACACGCTGACTGAAGAAGAAATTGTGACAGTCCATAAAGGAATAAAAATGAAAATAGCTCAACTAACAACATTACTATTTGGTACATTTCTTATAGCCAAGAGGTTAAGAATGTGAGCTGTGGAAACAGACTGCCTGGGTTCAAAACCCAGATCAACCATTTACTAGCTTTGTAACCTTGAGCAAGTGACTTAGCATCTCCGTGCTTCAGTTTCTCAAAGCAGGGGGAAGGCATACGAGAGGGCACCTTAATAGGTGGTTGTGAGAATTAAATAGGTTAATGTATACGAAGTGCTTAGAACAATGCCTGGCACATCATCTCAGGTTAACAAACTTTAGCTATTATTTCCTTTTTTAAATTTATACATTAAATACGTAGAATCTAAACGTGTGGAATCATACTGTTTTGTATTCTGCTTTTTCACTTAACCATATACCTCGAACATCTTTTCCTTTTCCTTTTATTTCATGAATATCTTTCCATGTCAATTAATATAGAGCCATATAATCACTTTTAATCACTACATAGCATTCAATTGTATGGAATAATCAAATTATTGAAACAATCAAAGGAAACAATTCTAAAGGATCTATTCTACCATAATATAATCTCATGATAAAGTTCCAAATTAAGTTAATAAGCCAAAAAAAGTAAAATTGTAGCCTGCTAATAAATCTTTAAAGTTTTTTAAAGCTGGCTTTTAAAACTAATGTAAGAAAAATAAGGGGGAGGGGAGGTGGTAGCACATAATGATCACAAAAAAAAAAACTTTTTAAAAAACCCACTAATATGCAATCCTTATAATGTTCTTTATTGTTTATCCTTGGGAAATAATCTTAAAGGCTATCCAAAAAAATTTAGGTTAGTTTTGGTTGGTTTGACCACCCATAAGATCTTGCTTTAGATTGTTTCAGAAGGTAAACTATCAATTAACTCTGATTATCAACAATTATGAAAAATAACTAAGATTTTTAATAAGAAGAAAGCCAAATCAGGAATGACCGCAGATATTTGTCTAATAAAATATAGAGACCATTTCAGTACATATTTCTATATAGAACTTTTTTGGTTATGGGACACTATAAAGTTTATGGTCTTATAGAAATTTTTATTGCTGTTTTCTGTTTTATAATGTTTACAATGCTGATGTCGAAAAAAGAATCATCTTATCTTCTTAGTCTTAACACCCAAGGTTTGATTTCACAGTCAGGTCAGACTTCTAAGTTTTTTTGAGTTATTTTGTTTTGTTTTGTTTTTAATTTATTTTGGCTGCATTGGGTCTTCATTGCTGCGCACGGGCTTTCTCTAGTTGCGGCGAGCGGGGGCTATTCTTCGTTGTGGTACGTGGGCTTCTTGTTGTGGTGGCTCCTCTTGTTGCGGAGCATGGGCTCTAGGCGCTCGGGCTTCAGTAGTTGTGGCACGCAGGCTCAGTAGTTGTGGCTCGCAGGCTCTAGAGCACAGGCTCAGTAGTTGTGGTGCATGGGCTTAGTTGGTCCACGGCATGTGGGATCTTCCCGGACCAGCGCTCGAACCCATGTCCTCTGCATTAGCAGGCAGATTCTTAACCACCGCGCCACCAGGGAAGTCCCAGACTTCTAAGTTTTAAAGTCACCTTCTTGCAGTCTGGAGAGGATATATATGGCCAGCAATATCATTGTAGCAATCTTAAAGACCAATCCAAAAAACTCCCAGTTCCAGAAATATTTCACATCCCTTTTTCATTAGTTCTTTCTGCGTTTACCAGTCATTATAGATAGCAATGATGCAACTTACAGCATTATTAATCCACACTGGGGAGGGGATGATCAACCTTAAATAAATAAATAATTACTATTATTTCCATTTTCTCCTGGCCCAATCCAAGTTCTTCAAAACCCCGAGTCTGTGCTAAATATGAAATTTTTCTATATGTGAAGGTAACTTGACTTACCTGCAGGCTCAGTGTTTTGGACTTGGCCAGGTTCATTCACATTCTAGATGGATTACAATGGACATATATTTTCAAAGAAGGACTTAGTTTGTGACCACAGAATGGACAACCTTAGTTAAGAGACACTAAATGCTCAACTTGGGCCTCATTTTTTTTTCATATACTTACTAGAGGTTCCTAAACTATCCATGACTGAGAATCACTTGAGAAATTTTTAATGCAGATTCTCAGACCCAACCTCAAACCTATTGAATTAGAAACTTTAGGAACAGAGCCTGGGAATTTGTATTTGTAACACTTTCCCCAAGAAATACTAATGCAGACAGCAGACACCTGTCTCTGGACTGGAATATAGGAGCCTTTTCTCTAACTGCCTGGGTTTGACAATATATTCATTTAACCATATATTTCTAAAATCTTATTGTGGTTATTTCTGTGGGTAATACCAAAGAAATACCCTGTACTCAAGTGTACTGAGCTAGCATTTCCCAAAACACATTCCATGAGATGTCTAGAGGTATTGCATGAAAACAGTGATTCATGGTCAAATAAATGTGATAAACTCTAGGTTAAACAGATTTAACATATTTCTTCACTTCAGGATTTCTCAGGGCCTTTAATATGTTATGATTTTTCAAGAGGGAATCCAAACTTCTTTGTACGTGGAATTCTTTTTTCACAGAGCATGTCTTAGAACTAGTGGTCCAAAGAATACAGTTTTGGAAATGCTGGCCTAAATTATCAATATCTTATTGACAATAACCATGACTTTATATATTTTTAACCCCTCATACTACCTAAAACAATTTTAATAACACATATAAGGTTAGTTAGTTTAACAAATTCTCAACATCTAAAGGGTAGATTTATCATCCAAGATGATTAAAATTGCAAGTACCCACAGAGTAAATCTATCATTGACTGCATTACTTATTTGTATTTCTTGTCTACTTTTGGAGTCTTGGCTCATACTGGTGCCACCAGTAAAGCAACAGTTCACTTCTGAGTTACCAATCCATTTGTCTCCTACCAGTGTTCAAAAAGTAGGCTTCTTAAGTGCTAATATTTATGCTAAGGAGGAAGCTGTGTTGTGGAATAATGTTGGAACTGTGTGTTGGAATAATGTTGGAACTGTGACAGCAGAAACACCATAGAAGACAAGGAACGTAGCGTGCCTTGGAGGTGAGAATGGTATATACATACACCAACCGTTCTAATCAAAGGGGATCAGAGCTTATAGAGGAACATAAGGACACCAAGAAAGAATATATTTCCTAGCCCAAGGAAAAGAGCTTATTAGTCCCATGACTAATTCTAGCATAAGTACCTTGCTGGGCATTATCTTGCAGGCAGTGGTACAGGAAACCATTACACAGCATGGAAAAGTGAACTTGGCAAATAAAGGATAAGAGGAATATCAAAATAATTTCTGTCCTCAATTCTCCTTTTCTAGGGCTGAAGCAAACTTGTTTAATATTTTAGTTTTCTTCATTCTAAATGACATGAAAATGCTTCCATTTATCTGGGGGAGGGCCAGCTGGAGTAAAAATCAAATGACTAAGAACTTAGAGCTTTTACACTTTATCTTTCAATATAGAGAAGAAAAGAAAAAAGACGATATCTCAGAGTGGTTTGAAACCAAATTGTTTCTCATAGTCTGCATCATGCTTTGATGAAATGGGGGTGGTTTTCATGATGTCATCCACATGGTTTAAATAAATAGTGTACTAAGGTTAACAAGCTGCAATCATAAAAGAACTAGTGGGGGATTATAGCTGAGCTAATTTGATCAACTACTTTTAGTTCCAGAAGTCTGTAGATGAGACAGAAGCCAGTATACACATTTTGGCAGATGAAAAATCAGTTTGGTCACCACATACCTGAATGGTAATGAACATTCTTTCAAACTTCATTTTTCATCCCCCAAAGAGGAGAATCCCACTAATGCCAGTCACTGCTGCTCAAAAGCAGCAAAAAAGATAACTGTAAATATTTTTTGGAGCCAGAAACTTGCATTCCGTTGGATAGACTGAGGCTAGTCTATTGGCTCCTCCATCGTGCCCTTAAATGTTTAAGTTTTCCTCTCATTATTTTCCTGTTAAAAATTAATTGGAACTAGGAATAACTAAAGTTTTTAGTCACCATATGCTATGCCCTCTTTAAAAGTTGATAGTTTCTAATTATTACTCAATTACATGAAGCTAGTAGACAGTTTCGTATACATGGAGTATGTGAGTGAGCTGAGCGGTGAGCTTTAGATATATGAGGTGGGTTTATCAGCTTTCTAACAAGTTGAATACAAGGAAATAGATTTTTCTGGTATGTAAATAGAAGAAATGGATCATAAAAGAAAGAGAGCTATTTGAATTCCATAATTGCTCACTCTATACAAGACACTAGCTTGGTGTACAGGTTACAAAGTTGTATAAGTTATGGACTCTGACCTCATTATCTACTAGAGATGATGACACTTGCACCAAACTATAACACCAGGTAGGTAAGCCACAGAAGAGGCATAAAAAGATCTGTAGAAGAGTCAAAAATGGCAAGACTTCATCTGGTGACAGGAATCAAGAAAAAATTCCTGAAAGAGCTTTCGTTTGAGATGTTCAGGTCAAGGTGCAGGTATTTGAACATAAGGAATAAATCATAGGTAGCATGGAGAGAGGAAATGAGTTATGTCCAGGGAATACTGAAGCATTTCTTTTGGCTTGCTCAGAGAAATTTGTGTACATAGAAGGGAAAAATAAGGGTAGAAAGGTAAGTTGGGATTATTTTTTGAACAACTTTGAATTACATGAAATTTAAAGTTGGACAAAATAGTGTAAGGAGTTATTGAAAGTTTTTCAAAAGAATATATCAGAATAAAAAAATTAATCTAGAAACGGTATGTAGACACTACTGGAGTTGGGAGAGTTTAGGGATAGGGAGTCAGAAACATTTATTAAGATAAGTCTGGTTGAAAGGTAATGAAAATCTGCCCTGGATGGCAGTGGGAACTGAAATGAAAACACAGAGGTACTGTGCAAGCAGAATCTATAGGACTTAGGAATTCCCTGGCGGTCCAGTGGTTAGGACTCCACACTTTCACTGCCGAGGGCCCAGGTTCAATCCCTGGTCGGGGAACTAAGATCCAACAAGCCCCATGGTAAGGCCAAAAAAAAAAAAAAAAAATCTATAGCACTTGACCATTGCTTGTGTGTAGTAATGAGAATGGAGAATTGAAAAGATGGATTTCAACCAAAGATGGATAAAAAATGGTGGTGCCAATATTAGTGATACAAAAAAATGAGAAAGTGGGGTTGGTTTGATGGGTTTAGTTAGGTACATTTAAAATTTGGACACTCCAACCCAAAAACTCATACAGCTTAGAAAGTTTAGTAGAGGGGAATATATTGGGAGTTTAGGAATCAGCTGATGTAGAAAGGAGTGTGAGTCCCTTCCAGCAAGAATTTGAGGTTCTCATTCAACAAATATTTAATGAGCTCTTAATATGTGCCAGGCACTGTGCTGGGCATGATTAGGAAAACTTAACTATATAAAACAGAGGGCTTAAAATATTTAGAATCTAGTAGTTTCCCACTCTGGTTTTTATCACTTATTTGCTGTATAACCTAAAGCAATTAACATTTCTGCAATGCTTTGCTTATTTATATCTTAGGAATATTGCAATGTACATATTTAACCACTTAGTGGTGGTTGTAGATTTTTAGGAGTCAAATTGTTTAGGATCATGAGGGAGTTAATGCGAAATGCTGTCACGAACAGTCATGAGGGCTAGCGGAGGCAAGAAATGAGGTAAAAGCCAAAATCCCAGTCAGAGTGGAGGCGCACGACACATAGGAAATGTTTTAGTGAAGCCCCTGAGGTTAGAACCGAAGCCAAAGCTTTCCACTAGTGCGTCACTTTCCAACAGAGTGAGCCAGATGTGGTTCTGAAGCACTCCCACGCCAAGTTCAAGCACTGGATCCAGAAGCCCGAGGAATGATACATAAAATTTCTGAAGAGGGACTCTGTACAGTGGGAGACAGTAGAGGAGTGTGAAGATTGTAAGAGTCTTCTTACAGTGATGGTGTTTAGTCATTCGGGTGATACTTATTGAGCGCCTACTCTGTGCGCTTGGTGCTACTTGCTGAGTGAGCAAAATAGACATGGTCCTTGACATCATGAGGTTCGTAATCTAGGGAAGGAGACAAATATTAAATCTCCTCTGAGCTGTGATAGGTGCTATAAAAAAGAAGTGCACAGTTCAGTGAAAGCCTCTGATGGGAGGCCTTTCATTTAGATTGGGGAATCAAGATAGCTGCTCCAAGGGAATGACATTTGAACAAATGAGGGAGAAAGCCAGCCTTCAATAAAATCCTTTATTGGGGTGGGAGGTGGACCACTATTCAGACCTATTCCTATTCCTGACTAGTAGAACATCCAGTTGTAGAATCCTGAAAGAATAAAATAGCAAAAGTTTAAAAACACCAAAGTTGAAACCAGTGACTGCAGTACAGAGAGAACAGGAAATATATAAGGTCTAGCCATGCTTATCATGGAAGCACTATGTGGTAAAACCAGTGTCTGCCATCAAAATTCATGTGACATGAGGCAAATTATTGAGTCTATGTAAGCCTCAGCTTCCTCCTCTGTAAGAGGGAAATAGTAAAAGTACATATTCCTGTGGTTGTTATGAGAATTAAATAAAATAATCCATAAAATTCATAGCATAGTCTCTAGCACTAGCCCTTAATAAATGTTAGCTATTGGAAAGGATTCTTTTTATTGAGATATAATTCACATATCATAAAATTCACCCCTTTAAAGTGTGCAATTTAGTGGTTTCAGTATAGACATATAGTTGTGCAACCATCACCACTATCTAATTCCAGAACATTTTGTCTTCCCCCAAAGAAATCCCATACCTATTAGGAGTCATTCTCCATTCTTCCTTTCCACAGTCCATGGCAACCACTGATCTACTTTCTGTCTCTATAGATTTATGTATTCTGGACATTTCATATAAGCAGAATCATATAATATGTGGCCTTCTGTGTCTGACTTCTTTCACTTAACATAATGTTTTCAAATTTCATACATGTTATAGCATGTATCAGTACTTCTTTCCTTTTTATGGCCAAATAGTATTCCATTGTGTGGATATACCATATACATTTTGTTTATCCATTTATCAGTTGATAGACATTTGGGTTGTTTATAGTTTTTGGCTTTTATGAATAATGCTGCTATAAGTATTAGTGTACAGGTTTTGTATGGACATGTTTCCAGTTCTCTTGAGTATATACCTAGGAGTAGAATTGCTGGAACAAATGTCAACTCTATGTTTAACTTTTTGGGGAACTGCCAAACTGTTTCCTAAAACCATTGCACCATTTTACATTTCCACCAGCAATGCATGAGGATTCCAATTTCCCCACATCCTCACAAACACTTATTATTGTGTTTTTTGGGTTTTTTTTTTAGTTTAGCCATCCTAGTGAGTATGAAGTGGTATCTCATTATGGTTTTAATTTGCATTTCCATAGTGATAATATTGAGCATCTTCTCATGTGTTTGGCCATTAGTGTACTTTCTTAGGAGAACCGTCTAATCACATCACTGCCCATTGTTTAATTGGGTTATTCATCCTTTTGTTGTTGGGTTAGGTAAAGATTTTATTATAAGATTTTATTCACCCCTACGGATCCTGGGAAAAAAATCAGCTCTCTAAGATGGAGCAAGTCATTATTACTTGCTAGTTGCTATAGTAACAATTCTGAAGCAGAAGCTTCGGAATTAGCAGGCATGGAGGTTCTTTCATGGCTAGGAAAAAAAACAACAACAAAGCAGGGTAGACATGTTCTCCTTACTGTTACCTCCCCTTCTCTAAACCCTGGCCCTCCTCCCTCTCTATGTTGAAACTCTATCTTGCCCCCTCTTTCCCACCCCTGAGCACTCCCATTTCTGTCTCATGTACCATCTTGAACCATTTCTATATATAAGTATAGTCCAGAGAGGCAGGAAATTAGAGGGTTGCCTGTCTCATGACCCCTTCCAAGCACAGGGCCTGGAAGATGGTAAGAGTAAGATCAAACACCTTTCGTTTTCTGACCTCTTGTACTTAAGTCTGAACCTTGTCATTGCTGAGGCTGGCAGAGGCAACATGAAGGTGGAGGTGGGGACGAGGGGGAATCCAAGAACTAGTGACAGAAAGTGAATTCTTCTTCCTTAGGAACTCTGTGTCCTAAGGCAAGTTACTTAGCTTCTCCAGAGTTTGGTTTTCCTCACCTGCAAAATAAGATGATATCTTGCAGATAATAAGTTTGGATTTCCTCTGTCTTACAAGAATTTTGTGAAGATAAAATGAGCTAATGTATGTAAAAATGCCTCGTAAAATGTTATATAAATGAAAATATTATTGCCTAAGAGTGAGAACTCAAGTTCTGTATAGTGTCACAATTGTAGTTGAATAAGCTTTAGAAAAGTGAATATCTTTATACAACACTTCTGGGTAGCTTCTGCAATATATAGTTTATATATGGAGTATAGTTTTTCATTTGGGAGTATTGTTTTGTTTTGTAATTCCTAGTAGTTTGCAAAGGCTTTATTTGAAAATGAACTAATCAGTTAAAATCCCCTACATTCAACTTATTCACACAGAAGCATGTTAAATAAGAACTTCTTATTTCTCTACACAGATATTTTATCCCCAAACTAAATTAAATACTATTATATACTTTAAGTCAAAATCTGAACTAGGATTTTTATCTAATTTATTTTGAGCACTTATGAAGTTCCCAGTAGTATGATAAGCATTACTTCATTTAATCCTCAAACATTCAAAGGGGGAAAAAAATTATTCTCCCCGTTTTCCAGATAAGAAAACTGAGACTTAACAAAGTCATGATCACCCATAGTAAAAGACTAACCTGGAATTGGGAGTTTAGTCCATTTGACCTCAGATCTCACCCTTCGAACCCCCATGTTTGTGATATACCAAAGAGAAGAAGATTTCTGAAGAATTGGAGCGTGATTCTTCTGTTTTATTCATTTGTTGATTTGTGATCTTCTGTGATTCATTTGTTTTATTTATTTTCACATTTCATTAAAGGATTATTTTGGAGAGACTCCACAAAAGAAATCCAAAAAATTGGAGAAGATAATTGATTTATGGACAAAGGCTAATTGATTCCTATTTGAGCTTTAGTTAAGAAATGAGGGAAATTTTACTGAGTCAGAATTGTTAAAGATATGAATTACTAAAGGGAGTGGTAATGGGGTAGGGGTGAGGGGAATAAAGGGAGTTGCAATATCTACTTTTCTGAAGGGCTCCAAGCAGGTTAAATCTCATCTTCTATAGACTCTGCTAAATTCAATTAGGAAACTAGAATCAAAGGAGTGAAAAAAGCTAGTTAAATGATAGCCGCCACAAGAATATTATAGCTTATGAATGTTTATAAAGGAAAAATTCAAGTACTAAAGAGAAAAAAGAAAAACTAAAAATACCTTAAAAGCCAATAATGTTACTAAAAGGACAAAAAAGGACTAAAAAAATGTATGAGTTAAATGTAAATAAACCCACATAAACACACATTCATATACCCACTTTTAATTATATATATTCTATATATAATTATAAATATATATAAATATATAATTATATATATGTAATTTTAAATAGCTCTCAGCAGTAAGGGTAGAAATTTTGTTGTAGAAATAATCAAATCAATCCAAACTAAGTTCTATAAATGTACTTGCATGTCACATTCACACCATACTAAATCCTACCTCTTACATCTTTTAAAATCTTGATTTTGTTCTTTTTACTTTATGTATGTCTCATCATCTTGCCAATTAGAAACTTGCTGTTTCTAAATTATTCAGTTGGTTCAGCCTTTAAAAGAAAGGACATGAACTATACTTCTACAAAGTATAAAATTAAAATATTTATTGCTTTTAAATTACCAGTTTAAAATAAAGCCCAGCAGTGAGGATTTTTAAATTAAAAGCTTCATTCTGTTTCTCTTACTTTTTTCATGTTCAGTGCTGGACAGAACATAGATTCTAACGTGAACAATGAGTGAAAAATGAAGGTAGAATTGAACCTCTAATGAGGAACATAATTCTTTTTCCAGAAAGTTAGACTACCAGTTTGCCCAGCAAGCTGTAAAAAGAATTTTTCACAAATCCTGCCAACTCAATCCTTCTTTTTTATCAAATGTAGTTTCTTATTTTCATTCCAGTTGGAGAATTAAGTTTGAAATACTGTCTGGAGTATTCTGCCTCAAAGTGTGACATGCTACTTTGTTTGATGGATGTCAGGAGCCTATTAAATATCATCACAGAGTAATGTATTTACTATGGAAGCAGTTGAGTTATTCCAGCAGTCTCAACAAACCAAATGCTTCTGTGAATAAGAGCTGAGTTCTATCAGTGCTTCAGATGGGCCTAGACTAACTTAGGATGTAAATATGCGGGTAACTCCTGACTAATTATCAATGGAGATTGGTTCAAAGAGTAGCCAACATTTTCATAGATGGTTTTCACTGTACTAAGACATGCACTTTGGGACACATACATGTGCGTGCACACACACACACACACACAAATGTGCACATGCCTGAATCAGGGATAAACCCATTCTAAAATAGTCCATTTTAATCACCCTTTCAGATATTTAGCTGTGGAAAGCTGTCTGATGCAAAATTTTACATGGACATATCATTCCCCAAATACATTTATTTTTAAACTGCAAGTTGTAGACTTTATTTGAACTCTAAGTCAAAGGAGCAAATTGGAAAACAAAATATTTATGAAGTAATTGGAAATTTGAATACTAATTAGATTCTTTATTTTTACATCTTTATTAGAATATAATTGCTTTACAATATTGTGTTAGTTACTGCTGTATAACAAAGTGAATCAGCTATATGTACACATATATCCCTATATCTCCTCCCTCATGCATCTCCCTCCCACACTCCCTATCCCACCCTTCTAGGTGGTCACAAAGCACCAAGCTGATCTCCCCGTGCGGCTGCTTCCCACTAGCTATCTATTTTACATTTGGTAGTGTATATATGTCAATGATACTCTATCACTTCTTCCCAGCTTCCCCTTCCCCCCACCCCATGCCTTCAAGTCCATTCTCTATGTCTGCGTCTATATCCCTGTCCTACCATTAGGTTCATCAGAACCATTTTTTATAGATTCCATATATATGTGTTAACATATGGTATTTGCTTTTCTCTTTCTAACTTACTTCACTCTGTATGACAGACTCTAGGTCCATCCACCTCACTACAAATAACTCAATTTCATTTCTTTTTATGGGTGAGTAATAGTCCATTGTATACATGTGCCACATCTTCTTTATCCATTCATCCGTTGATGGACATTTAGGTTGTTTCCATGTCCTGGCTATTGTAAATAGTGCTGCAGTGAACACTGTGGTACATGTCTCTTTTTGAGTTATGGTTTTCTCAGGATATAGGCCCAGTAGTGGTATTGCTGGGTAATATGGTACTTCTATTTTTAGTTTTTTAAGGAAACTCCATACTGTTCTCCATAGTGGCTGTATCAATTTACATTCCCACCAACAGTGCAAGAGGGTTCCCTTTTACCCACACCCTCTCCAATATTTATTGTTTGTAGATTTTTTGATGATGGCCATTCAGACCGGTGTGAGGTGATACCTCATTGTAGTTTTGATTTGCATTTCTCTAATGATTAGTGATGTTGAGCATCCTTTCATGTGTTTGTTGGCAATCTGTATATCTTCTTTGGAGAAATGTCCATTTAGGTCTTCTGCCCATTTTTGGATTGGGTTGTTTGTTTTTCTGCTATTGAGCTGCATGAGCTGATTGTATATTTTGGAGATTAATCCTTTGTCAGTTGGTTCGTTTGCAAATATTTTCTCCCATTCTCAGAGTTGTCTCTTTGTCTTGTTTATGTTTTCCTTTGCTGTGCAAAAGCTTTTAAGTTTCATTAGGTCCCATTTGTTTATTTTTTGTTTTTATTTCCATTATTCTAGGAGGTGGGTCAAAAAGGATCTTGCTGTGATTTATGTCATAGAGTGTTCTGCCTATGTTTTCCTCTAAGAGTTTGATAGTGTCTGGCCTTACATTTAGGTCTTTAATCCATTTTGAGTTTATTTTTGTGTATGGTGTTAGGGAGTGTTCTAATTTCATTCTTTTACATGTAGCTGTCCAGTTTTCCTAGCACCACTTATTGAAGAGGCTGTCTTTTCTCCATTGTATATTCTTGCCTCCTTTGTCAAAGAAAAGGTGACCATATGTGCATGGGTTTATCTCTGGGCTTTCTATCCTGTTCCATTGATCTATATTTCTGTTTTTGTGCCAGTACCATACTGTCTTGATTACTGTAGCTTTGTAGTATAGTCTGAAGTCAGGGCGCCTGATTACTCCAGCTCTGTTTTTCTTTCTCAAGATTGCTTTGGCTATTCGAGGTCTTTTCTGTTTCCATAGAAATTGTGAAATTTTTGTTCTAGTTCTGTGAAAAATGCCATTGGTAATTTGATGGAGGTTGCATTGAATCTGTAGGTTGCTTTGGGTAGTATAGTCATTTTCACAATGTTTATTCTTCCAATCCAAGAACATGGTATATCTCTCCAATTGTTTGTATCACCTTTCATTTCTTTCATCAGTGTCTTATAGTTTTCTGCATACAGGTCTTTTGTCTCCTTAGGTAGGTTTATTCCTAGGATTTTATTCTTTTTGTTGCAATTGTAAATGAGAGTGTTTCCTTAATTTCTCCTTCAGATTTTTCATTGTTAGTGTATAGGAATGCAAGAGATTCCTGTGCATTAATTTTGTATCCTGCTACTTTACCAAATTCATTGATTAGCTCTAGTAGTTTTCTGGTAGCATCTTTAGGATTCTCTATGTATAGTATCATGTCATCTGCAAACAGCAACAGTTTTACTTCTTCTTTTCCAATTTGGATTCCTTTTATTTCTTTTTCTTCTCTGCTTGCTGTGGCTAAAACTTCCAAAACTATGTTGAATAATAGTGGTGAGAGTGGGCACCCTTTTCTTGTTCCCAAACTTAGAGGAAATGGTTTCAGTTTTACACCATTGAGAATGATGTTGGCTGTGGGTTTGTCATATATGATCTTTATTATGTTGAGGTAGGTTCCCTCTATGCCCACTTTCTGGAGTGTTTTTATCATAAATGTGTGTTGAATTTTGTCAAAAGCTTTTTCTGCATCTACTGAGATGATCATATGGTTTTTATCCTTCAATTTGTTAATATGGTGTATCACATTGATTGATTTGCGTATATTGAAGAATCCTTACATTTCTGGGATAAACTCCACTTGATCATGCTGTATGATCCTTTTAATGTGCTGTTGGATTCTGTTTGCTAGTATTTTGTTGAGGATTTTTGCATCTGTGTTCATCAGGGATATTGGCCTGTAGTTTTCTTTTTTGTGACATCTTTGTCTGATTTTGGTATCAGAGTGATGTTGCCCTCGTAGAATGAGTTTGGGAGTGTTCCTCCCTCTGCTATATTTTGGAAGAGTTTGAAAGGATAGGAGTCAGGTCTTCTTTAAATGTTTGATAGATTTCACCTGTGAAGTCATCTGCTCCTGGACTTTTGTTTGTTGGAAGATTTTTAATCACAGTTTCAATTTCAGTGCTTGTGACTGGTCTGTTTATATTTTGTATTTCTTCCTGATTCAGTCTTGGAAGGTTATACTTTTCTAAGAATTTGTCCATTTCTTCCAGGTTGTCCATTTTATTGGTATATAGTTGCTTGTAGTAGTCTCTCTTGATCCTTTGTATTTCTACAGTGTCGGTTGTTACCTCTCCTTTTTTATTTCTAATTCTGTTGATTTGAGTTTTCTCCCTTTTTTTTTTTTTTTTGATGAGTTTGGCTAATGGTTTATCAATTTTGTTTATCTTCTCAAAGAACCAGCTTTTAGTTTTATTGATGATTGCTATTGTTTCCTTCATTTCTTTTTCATTTATTTCTGATCTGATCTTTATGATTTCTTTTCTAACTTTGGGGTTTCCTTTGTTCTTCTTTTTCTAATTGCTTTAGGTGTAGGGTTAGGTTGTTTACTTGAGATTTTTCTTGTTTCTTGAGGTAGGATTGTATTGCTATAAACTTCGCTCTTAGAACTACTTTTGCTGCATCCCATAGGTTTTGGGTTGTCGTGTTTTCATTGTCATTTGTTTCTAGGTATTTTATGATTTCCTCTTTGATTTCTTCAGTGATCTCTTGCTTATTTAGTAGCATATTGTTTAGTCCATGCATTTGTATTTTTTACAGTTTTTTCCTGTAATTGATATCTAGTCTCATAGCGTTGTGGTCGGAAAAGATACTTAATACAATTTCAATTTTCTTAAATTTACCGAGGTTTGATTTGTGACCCAAGATATGATTTATCCTGGAGAATGTTCCATGAGCATTTGAGAAGAAAGTGTATTCTGTTGTTTTTGGGTGGAATGTTCTATAAATATCAATTAAGTCCATCTGGTCTAATGTGTCATTTAAGCTTGTGTTTCCTTATTTATTTTCATTTTGGATGATCTGTCCATTGGTGTAAGTGGGGTGTTAAAGTCCCCTATTATTATTGTGTTACTGTAAATTTCCCCTTTTATGGCTGATAGCATTGGCCTTATGTATTGAGGTGCTCCTATATTGGGTGCATAAATATTTACAATTGTTATATCTTCTTCTTGGATTGATCCCTCAGTCCTTATGTAGTGTTCTTCTTTGTCTCTTGTAATAGTCTTTATTTTAAAGTCTATTTTGTCTGATATGAGCATTGCTACTCCAGCTTTCTTTTGATTTCCATTTGCATGCAATATCTTTTTCCATCCCCTCACTTTCACTCTGTGTGTGTCCCTAGGTCTTAAGTGGGTCTCTTGTAGACAGCATATATATGGGTCTTGTTTTTGTATCCATTCAGCCAGTCTGTGTCTTTTGCTTCGTGCATTTAATCCATTTACGTTTAAGGTAATTATCGATATGTATGTTCCTATTACCATTTTCTTAATTGTTTTGGGTTTGTTATTGTAGGTCTTTTCCTTTCCTTGTGTTTCCTGCCTAGAGAAGTTCCTTTAGCATTTGTTGTAAAGCTGGTTTGGTGTGCTGAATTCTAACTTTTGCTTGTCTGTAAAGGTTTTAATTTCTCTGTCAAATCTGAATGAGATCCTTGCTGGTAGAATAATCTTGGTTGTAGGTTTTTCCCTTTCTTCACTTTAAATATGTCCTGCCACTCCCTTCTGACTTGCAGAGTTTCTGCTGAAAGATCAGCTGTTAACCTTATGGGGATTCCCTTGTATGTTATTTATTGCTTTTCCCTTGCTGCTTTTAATATTTTTTCTTTGTATTCAATTTTTGATAGTTTCATTAATATGTGTCTTGGCATGTTTCTCCTTGGATTTATCCTGTATGGGACTCTCTGTGCTTCCTGGACTTGATTGACTATTTCCTTTCCCATGTTAGGGAAGTTTCAAGTATAATCTCTTCAAATATTTTCTCAGACTCTTTCTTTTTCTCTTCTTCTTCTGGGACCCCTATAATTTGAATGTTGGTGTGTTTAATGTTGTCCCAGAGGTCTCTGAGACTGTCCTCAATTCTTTTCATTCTTTTTTCTTTATTCTGCTCTGCGGCAGTTATTTCCACTATTCTATGTTCCAGGTCACTTATCCGTTCTTCTGCCTCAGTTATTCTGCTATTCATTCCTTCTTGAGTATTTTTAATTTCATTTATTGTGTTGTTCATCATTGTTTGTTTGCTCTTTAGTTCTTCTAAATCCTTGTTAAACGTTTCTTGTATTTTCTGCATTCTATTTCCAAGATTTTGGATCATCTTTACTATCATTACTCTGAATTCTTTTTCAGGTAGACTGCCTATTTCCTCTTCATTTGTTTGGTCTGGTGGGTTTTTACCTGCTGCATAGTTCTCTGTCTTCCCTTTTTGTTTAACTTACTGTGTTTGGGGTCTCCTTTTTGCAGCCTACACGTTCATAGTTCCTCTTATTTCTGATATCTGTCCCCAGCAGATGAGGTTGGTTCAATGGCTTGTGTAGGCTTCCTGATGGCGGGACTGGTGCCTGTGTTCTGGTGGGTGGGGCTAGATCTTGTCCCTCTGGTGGGCAGAGCCACATCTGGTGGTGTGTTTTGGGGTGTCTGTGAACTTAATGAGTTTAGGCAGCCTCTCTGCCAATGGGTGGGGTTGTGTTGCTGTCTTGCTAGTTGTTTGGCATGGGGCATCCAGCAGTGGAGCTTGCTGACGGTTGGGTGGAGCTGGGTCTTAGCGTTGAGACAGAGATCTCTGGGAGAGCTCTCACCAATTAATATTACATAGGGCCGGGGGTTATTTGGTGGTCCAACGTCCTGAACTCGGCTCTCCCACCTTGGAGGCTCAGGCCCGACACCTGGCCAGAGCACCAAGACCCTTTTTCGAAGTCTGAGGTCTTCTGCCAGCATTCAGTAGGTGTTCTGTAGGAGTTGTTCCATGTGTAGATGTATTTTTGTTGTATTTGTGGGGAGGAAGGTGATCTCCATGTCTTACTCCTCTGCCACCTTGAAGGTCACCCCCTAGATTCTCAAGTTGGCTCCACAAGCTTCAGGTTTGCTTAGAAACTCCAGTCCCTCTTGTTAGCACTCCTCCACCCCAGCCTAATTGGCTCTGTAGTCCATGCATGGGAAGGCCCCAAATACATTTTTATAAAATAAAATTGATGCTAGTGAAAGCATGGATTTAAATCTAGTACTTTGAGATAGTTTTAAAAAATAAGCCATAAATTATTTTAAGAAAATATTTAAGTTACCTATGTGTTCTCTATAATTTGGTTTACTCTTCATTTGAGCGGGAGTGGGGGGAGAGTATGTTACTTCAAAAGTATTTGTTAAGCACATGTGCACATGAGCTCCTTGAATAAGGAGAATTTAAGTGCTTTTTGGTGGGAAAGTATTATCCTCACTGCTCTTTTCTCTTCCCTCTCCAAGACATGACTCATAGCTATTATAGTTCTCAGTTTCCAATGTGCTCATTTGAAATAAATGATGCTAGAATTCAGAGAATCATTTAGAGCCACTCAAAGCATTTATAAAAAGGGTTTTCAGTTAACAAACCAAAATTTGTCATCACAAACTTTAATCAGAAAAAAATGAAACAACAAATGTCTTTGAAGAGACAGGAAGACACAGAGACCTGGAAAATTTGGCTTTGCTGCCTGAT
The DNA here is from genome assembly GCF_028564815.1 of Eubalaena glacialis. Classification (NCBI taxonomy): domain Eukaryota; kingdom Metazoa; phylum Chordata; class Mammalia; order Artiodactyla; family Balaenidae; genus Eubalaena; species Eubalaena glacialis. The sequence continues at coordinate 101,755,039 of NC_083719.1, forward strand.
CATTTGGCTGTGCTGCTTCATGAGGGAGTGGAAGGAGAACTAGGCTAGCAATCAGAGGAGCTGGGTTCTGGTCCTGGCTTCACTGCCTCTTAGCTCAGCAGACTTCAGACAGCCATTCATCCTTCCTAAGCCCCTATTTCTTCATTTGTTAAAAAGAAAAAGAGAGACAATAGTACCTGTTTTCCTTTCCTCTCTATGAATGGTAGTCCATAACCAGCAAACAATCCCAAATCCTGAATCTCTTCTCTCACTGCCCCTTTGCCACAGACCTTAAATAAAGCCCGGATCTCCAATGAGAACATTTCTCTCAGACTAGTCTTCCTCCAATCTTATATTTAAAAAAAAAGAATACTTCTATCTACTTCTGTCTTTTCTCTTTTTATCAATTTTCCCCCTCTCTCACCATTATTCTCCCTCAGTCATCAAAGCCCTGGCCCTAGGTCACCATCTTGCTCTCCAACTCAAGTCTTCCCATCCTTCAGGTGACTTCAGGTGCTATATTCAAGAGTCAGGCAGGGTGGGGTGGGGTGGGAGAGAGATACATTAGGGGTTTGGGATGGACATATGCACATTACTACACATAAAACAGATAACCAACAAGGACCTACTGTATAGCACAGGAAACTCTACTCAATATTTTGTAATAACCTATAAGGGAAAAGAACCTAAAAAAGATTTACAATTTTTATGTATGTAAGAAAAGTTATACATATATATATATATGTATAATGGAATCACTGTGCTGTACACTTGAAACTAAACAACATTGTAAATCAACTATACTTCACTAAAAAAAAAAGAAAAAAAAAAGAGTCCATTCAACATACTGTCCCCTTAGTTCCTTAATTTCCTCATCTGCAGTCACTTTCTCACTCACAGGATCACTTTATCATCACCCCTAGCTATTCCACCTCTACAATCGTTAATTCATATATCCCACACTTTAAACACAAGTTTCCATTCTCCCAGCACCTTTGTTCAACACCTCCACCAAACCTGCCTCCTGACCTCACTGGAGCCTTCAAGCCACTGATGCCTCTACTCTCTCCCAACCCACTAGTCCTTTCCTCTCTTCACTTTCCCCTCCATCCAGCTTGGATTGCTTTCTTTATCATTTCAATAACTCTTGTAAAAACCTTTGCCAAATACCTTGCGCTCCCCTATTTTCACCTTACACATTTTGCAACGTGCTCATCTTAGATACAACCAATAATCCAGTTTCTCCAGGCCTGCATATGAGGAGCCACATTTTTTTTTTTTCAGAAAACCACAAAACAGGGCAGATGGAAATGACTGTGAATTCATGACCACCAACCTCAAGAGGACCTTCAACCCTTCAGGGCAATTCTTTCATATTTCTTAGGCCATTTCTCTTTCCTACTCTCCACAAAGACTATTTCATACTTCTCTGCTCTCAAGCCCACAACTTTCCTACTCTGAAAAGAACCTCATCTCTTCCTTCAAAATAATTACAGAAGTTTTCAGCAAGAACTCCCTGATCTACTTTTAACCAAAACATAAGAAGCTACCTATAGCAACCTGACCTCCAGTTACTATATGTAGGGCCTCGACCAGTAGCATCAGCATCATCTATGGAGTTTTAGAAATGCAAATTCTTAGGTCCCACTTCAGACCCTCTGAGTAAGAAACTCTGGGAGGGAGAGGGAGAGCAATCTGTATTTTAACAAGCCTTACAGATGATTCAGGTATAAGCCCAGAGTTGGACTACTACTGTAGCAGAACTATTCCTCATCCTCTTAAAGGCCAACAATCAACCTAAGCTCTGGATCTCTTCCCCTCTTATGTTCTCAGGAATTTTTCACTGTCTAGAATCCCTTCTCTTTCTTGTATATTCAGCATCTCCCTCTCTGTCTTTCTTACTGACATGAAACATGTTCAAATCTTCTGTACGAGTGATCACTTTACTGGGGATGTTTTACCGTATTGGCACCTTCCCAAAACAGTTCATACCCTTGACTTCAAAGACATTATATTCTTTTGGGGTTTTCCCTACCTCTCTGGCTAGCTCTTCTCTTTCTCCTTTGCTGGCTCATCTCTTCTCCTCTGCCATTAAATGTTGGGAGTTTCCCTTTTCATTGTACACTAGCAATTTCACTAAGTAAATTTTTCTACTTTCATTGCTTTGAGTGCCATCTATATACAAATTTATATTAACACTTAATATAGACATTTGCCCAGTTCACATCATTTCTTAAGCATCCTAAAGGCACTCCAAATTCCACATGCTCAAAATTCAACTCATGATCCCCCTCCACTAAAATTAGGCACTCCGTAGTACCCAACTTTGCAATTAAAATGTACTATCTTTCTCTTTGTCACTTCAAATATTCAATCCATTATCAAAATTCATCAATTTTACCTCTTAAATGGCTTACAATATCTGTTTAATTTTCTTGGTATTCACCACAAATACTCTAGACCAAATTTCTGCCCTCTTCCTTGTGGACTACTGAAATGCTTTCCTAAATAGGTCCTTTTGTCTTGCTTCCCTCTAATCCCTCTCCTAAAACACTTGAATGGCTTCCTATTAATCCTAGGATAAAAACTGAAGTCCTTAACTTGAATTACAGACCCTGCACAATGTATCCCTCACATGTGTCTCCAACCTCACTCCTGTCACACTCCCCACAGCTCTCCACTTGATCATCACACTGGCCTTCTTTCAGTTCCTGCAAAGCTCCATCCCACCCAGAGCCCGCACTGCCCAAACTGCTCGTCCTTTCCCCTTTACCTAACTAACTCCCACCCTTCCTTCAAATCTCAATTCAAACATTGTTTTTTCTAGGAAATTTTCCTGAACCAGCCTGATAACAGTTCACATTATAACTTCATATTTATTTGTGTGATGATTCGATTAATGCCCATCTCTCCCATTACAGTCTAAGCTACATGGAAACAAAGGCAATATCTGGTTTGCTAAGCGTGATATCCCCAGTACTTTGCACAGTTCCTGACACATAGTAGGCACTCAATAAAATATGTTGCATATATAGTTATAAGATAATTTAATGATAAAGTGGCATATTTTGCTTATTTTGTGTCAGAATTAATGATCCTAAATATTTTTGTTTGGTTGGGAGTTTTTTGGGTTTTTTAATTGATTTATTTTTTTACTGAAGTATAGTTGATTTACAATGTTGTGTTAGTTTCAGATGTGCAGCAAAGTGACTCAGCTATCTATCTATTTATACACATATATAGAAATAACTTTTTCAGATTCCTTTCCCATATAAGTTATTACAAAATATTGAGTATAGTTCCTTGCTATACAGTATGTCTTTGTTATTTATCTATTTAATATATAGCAGTGTGTATATGTAACTTCCAAATTCCTAATTTATCCCTCCGCCACACCTTTCCCCTTTGGTAACTATAAGTTTGTTTTCTATGTCTGTGAGTCTGTTCCTGTTTTGTAAATAAGTTTATTTGTATCATTTTTTTTAGATTCTATATATAAGTGATATGATATTTGTCTTTGTCTGTCTGGCTTACTTTACTTAGTATGATAATCTCTAGGTCCATCCATGTTGCTGCAAATGACATTATTTCATTCTTTGTTATGCCTGTGTAATATTCCATTGTATACCACATCTTCTTTTTACATTCATTTGTTGACAGACGTTTAGGTTGCTTCCATGTCTTGGCTATTATGAATAGTGCTGCTATGAACTTTGGGTGCATGTATCTTTTTTTTTTAATTTTCATTGGAGTATAGTTGATTTACAATGTCGTGTTAGTTTCTGATGTACAGCAAAGTCAATCAGTTATACATATACATATATCCACTCTTTTTTAGATTCTTTTCCCATATAGGCCATAACAGAGTATTGAGTAGAATTCCCTGTGCTATACAGTAGGTCCTTATTAGATATCTATTTTATATATAGTAGTGTGTATATGTCAATCCCAGTATCCCAATTTATCCCTCCCCCCCTTACCCCCTGATAGCCATAAGTTTGTTTTCTACATCTGTAACTCCATTTCTGTTTTGTAGATAAGTTCATTTGTACCCTTTTTTTAGATTCCATATATAAGCAATATCATATGATGTTTGTCTTTGTCTGTCTAATTTACTTCACTTAGTATGACAATCTCTAGGTCCATCCACGTTGCTGCAAATGGAATTATTTCATTCTTTTTTATGGCTGAGTAATATTCCATAGTATATATATACCACATCTTTATCCATTCCTCTGTTGATGGACATTTAGGTTGCATTCATGTCCTGGCTGTTGTAAATAGTGCTGCAATTAACATCGGGGTGCATATATCTTTTTGAATTATGGTTTTCTCCAGATATATGCTCAGGAGTGGGATTGCTGGATCATATGGTAGCTCTATTTTTATTTTTTTAAGGAACCTCCATACTGTTCTCCATAGTGGCTGTACCAATTTACATTCCCACCAACAGTGTAGGAAGGTTCCCTTTTCTCCACCCCCTCTCTATCATTTATTATTTGTAGGCTTTTTGATGCTGTCCATTCTGACTGGTGTGAGGTGATACCTCATTGTAGTTTTGATTTGCATTTCTCTGATAATTAGTGATGTTGAGCATCTTTTCATGTACCTTTTGTCCATCTGTATGTCTTCTTTGGAGAAATGTCTATTTAGATCTTCTGACCATTTTTTTATTGGATTGTTTGGTTTTTTTGTTATTGAGCTATATGAGCTGTTAAATGTTTTGAAGAAACCCAAGTCATCCTATAGACTTAGATAAGACCCAAATGTTCATTCTAAAAAAGAGACGGTTATTAGAAAGTAGACTCATCTACATATGGATCACAGTCTTAATGAGAGGCCAATCTCACAAGGAGAAGGGGTCATCATTTGTTAAGTACAAGAAAGTAGGGGAGAGAAACAAGAATAGCACTACACAGCTACTATAATATCCCACAGTAATGCTGCTTAGATACTGTCCAAACAGAAAAGCTACATTCATGTCAGGCCTCAAAGCTTGGTTGTCACTGTGTGTGTACTGCTTCATGGCTACTCTCTCTGGGCCAAGTACAGTCAAGGCTTTCCACCATGAAAATATTAGAGCATCACTCTTGCATCTTTCCCTCTCACCCTGAAAATGCTTTTATATATTTTATATAGCAGAGAGATCACAAGGCATATGAGAAAACACAGTATTCAGAGGGGGGAAAATTCCTTAAGCTTAGAAAGTCAAATCATCAAATTTTGCCAATTACTTATTTCTGTAATACTTCAGTGTATGAACCACAATTTATACACCACTACCATTAAAAACTGCAATATCTGTATGCAATTATAAAAGTAATTAAACTATGGATTTAGATAGAAACTAGTAGTGAGACAGGACCACTAACCTTAAGAAAGATTTATTTAGTCTACGTGAACAATAAGTCAGAAATCTTTCTAACACTGTCAGGTAATCAGTATGTCACAGCTTTCCCCCCTGAGGGGAAACAAAATCTAATGATCATTGACTCCATCTGAAAACAGCCAAAATCACATCAACAGATGGGTGACTGTCAATTAGCCATTTGTTAACCAGTGTGGATGTCTCGGCAGCTCTCACGCAACTTCAACAAAATGAAGGAAGGAAGGCATGAACAAGGATGAAGGGATGAGTTCTCCTGGATCACATTTTTAATTTTTCATGACCGCTTATATTCTTGATAGAAATACAATTTGATGGGAAAATAATAACAGGAGAAAAAGAGACTCTTAGCCAACACAAATGGGGGCCCTTTCTCCAAGACCTTTATGAGTTGCTATGTTTCTCAGAAAAGTTACCTTTTTGACTTTAAATCTGCTAATATCAGAAATATTAAAGGAAGAGAATACAGCCCTAAGTAACTCTCTATAATTATTAAAATTATAAACAAATTATTAATTTATAATAAAATTTATTCAGTATTTTCCTTTTAATAGCATTGGTTTTCATACCATTAGAAATTTACAAATGTTAATGTTCAAGGACTCATCTCAAGGTTTAAAATAGAGAAAACTATCTCCAAAACAAAAGCCTACCACCTTTAGACCACAATGTATAAGAATCACCAAGATGCTTGTTAACAATGTAGATTCCAAGGCATGTCTCCATAAATTTTAATTTAATAGAACTGAGGTATGGACAAGGAATGTGAATTTTAGTAAGTACTCCAGAGGATTTATCTGAAGAGTACACCTTAAGAAAAACTGTCATGGAAAAAGAAATTTAGATTACTCTTATTCTTTAAATGTTAAAGAAAATTAAAGCCTTACCTCCTACCAATGCAGTGCAAGAGCAAGGTACAATATTTTAATATCCTCGGTTTTTCATATGACTTATTACCAGGACATGCCAGTAGATTCTAGATCCAGTGTTTCTCAAACTTTAATGTTCATAATAATCCCCTGGGGATCTTATTAAAATGTTGATTCTGATTCATTAGGTCTGGTGCAGGGCCCATGGTTCTGTGCTTCTAATAAGCTCCCAGGTGATGTTGATGTTGCCAGACTGCAGGTCACATGTTGAGTAGCAAGGTTCTAGACAGTGGTACTCAAACTTCAGCATGCATCAGAATTACCTAGTCAAAACACAAATGGCTATCCACACCCAAGTTTCTGATTTATATGACCACAGAGACAGAGATTGGACTGATGCAGCTGCAAGTCAAAGAATACTGGCAGCCACCAAAACTCCAAAACACCCAAAAAGAAAGAAAGAAAAAATGTATTCTCCCCTAGATCCCACCCTGGAACCCAGCCCTACCAACACCTTGAGTCTGGAGTGGTGCTGGAGAATTTGCACTTTTAACAAATTCACAGGTGATAATGATACTGCTGATCCCAGGACCACACTTTGTAAATTACTGTTCTAGGCCATAGTCTTGGGGAGGTATTATCCCTGAGAAATACCTTTCTGAACTTAGATTTTCTCTTTTCTCAAACTCTTTAAAGAGTTCTGGCAATCAGCAAAACAAGGTATCTCCACAGATCCTAAAGAAGATCACAATCACGGTCTCCTGTTCTTTCCCGTCTCTGGTCTTTTGGGAAACAGAAAGGACATGAACAGTAAAGGAAAGTGCATGTCTTCAATTTAAAACAGATGAATAGAGACTCATTTTAGGCAGAGATAAGAAGAGTTTGTGTACTTGGAATTTATAGCTTATTTTTACCCTAGTACAAAGCTTTGAAATGATGTCACTTTCCTCTAAAATCTATAACCTAATGACCGTCAGACAAAAATCCCTCTAGGGAGGCACTCATAGGATGGGGGCGGGTGACTTTGGGCTGACAAGCTCTTTCCATCACCTTCATGAGACTCCTATTAGTCCTTTTAGCCAGAAAGTGCTTTCTGTGATAGAACGTGCCAGCACGTGTATGGGGCTCGAGCTAGTCACCACCATGACGTGGCTGAGCAATGCGTGAAGTGGTACAGCTACGCTCAGGCTTCCCTGAAGAACCCGAAATGTCCACATTTTTTTTGTTTTTTTGAGTTAAAGAATTAAGGGTCTTATTAAAATGTGCTTTATCTTGTAGGGCTAACCTGTAGACATCACTAATCTCCACCTTGGCTTGAATGCATCCATGTAGTCAAAAAAGAGCTTTGAGCATCTGCCATGTGCCAAACACGGGTCTAGGCACCTGAGATACTTGTCACAAGAGTGACAAGATCTCAGCGCACATGGAGCTTACACTGAAAGTGGGGAGGGAGCTAGTAAATAAGTAAGAGAACAAGGCCACTTCAGAGAGTAGTAAATGATGTGGAAAAAATAAAACAGCGTGAGATGATTTTAAAAAGGACTGCTTCTTTACACTGGATGGTTAGGGAAAGTTTCTGTGAAAAGGTAATTAGTAAGCTAAGATATGAGTGACAAGAAAAAGCCAACCATGGCGTTCATCAAATTACCTAGCCAAAGTCACTTACTATTTTAGTGTATTTTTAGGGCATAGGAGACCATTTTTGATGAGGGAAGAACAGGGAAAAATCAGGAAAGTCTAAAGAATTGGGTGCTGCTTTAGCAACAGGACTCGTGGGTGCGTGGGCTGCCATAGAGGCCTTGGGTTGCCAGAAACTACAGGAGGGCATGCGTTTTTCTGGATGGGTTATATTCTGAGCCACACCTCTCAACTATTTTTGAAATCGATGCCTTAAAAATAGTCAAGCTCCAATCTGGTGAGGTTCTAACCCCAACTGACTCATTGCAGTGGTGAAATACTTAATTATTTTCAGGTTTGAGCAGCTGTGAGGGCCAGCCCCACAGGCACACACTTCAAAGACTTGGCAGTTGTTCTCAGTCTTCCTATTTCTGAAGCAACAGAGAGCAGCCCTGAACTTTTGCCAGTCTGGACAATATGGTCAATCAAAGTTTACTGAAGACCCCGACTAGGCAGATCCATGTTTGAGGTTCTTCAGTGAATTCAAAAGAACAGTATACAGCATCCCAACATCCCAGCCCAAAGTGCACCCAGAAACCCATTCCCACCCCCTCCCCTGCAATGCCCCCCCAACTCCAGTTTCTTCCCATCTTTCATCTGGATAGATTCAACTTTAAAGGCAGGTAGAATTTTCCAGTCATTCAAGAATAATCATTGATTCACATCTTGCTGATTGGTTTGTCATTCTTAAAGTTTACTTTACTGTCAAAAGGTATGGCACTCAATGTTCTGAAGGGTTTCCATTCATAGGTGGAGAAAACAGGAAGGGCTTGGGTGGCGGTTGTCAGTACCAGCATTGGTCTTGGTTAAATATGTGAAGAGTGGACATTTTCGATGAGGTCCTCTTCCATCTGCCTTCCTCTCTTGTTCTTCCTTCTCTCCCACATGCTTCCCAGAGCTTGCTTCTGGGCAACCTGCTTTTATATTGGTTCTCCATTACACCATTCCCAAATTCTGAAAAATGTTTCTCCTTTCTCCATCACAATCTACCTCTTTCCCATTCCTTCAAATCCCTGTTAGGCAACTGGTTAATCTGAAAAGTTAATTCTAGAACAGTGCTATTCAAAGTGTGAAGCCCTTACCAGCAGCATCAGCACAACATGGGAATTTACTAAAATGTAAAATATCTGCCCATCTCCAACCTAATGAATTCTGGGGGAGGGAAGTAGTAATCTGTGTTTTAGATGCACTTTACATGATCCTTACATATACTTATAATTGAGAAACACTGTTATGGGGTATAAATAAGAGATCATGGATTATTGTCATTTCCAGATGTCGTGTGTCTGCTTTTTAAAGAGGCATTGGGAGTCTTCCTCTAAAAGCATAGCTATGTGAAAACTGGGGAGATGTCCTATTGTGTACCACTAACCATCCTACCTACGTAGGATAGAGCCACTGGCTTCTACGGCCCTGAGAACCACACTGATGACAGAGAGGCTAGTTTCAAACAGGGACCTCAGAATGTACACTCAGCAGCCATCAGAACGTCTTGCTTGAAGCTCCTGACAGGTAGATTAGAATACCGTGGCACTCAGCCACAGCCCCAATGTTCAGAAGAGAAAGAAAAAGAGCTCCTGAAACATCCTCCCTCACGATGCTAATGGCCCACCTCTAATGACACATCATTTATTGAATGTGAAAGGAGGTCTGATATGGGCAAGGTGTGATGACCTGGCAATTTATTTTACTTACTGGTGTCACAGACATGTTTCTGTGGGCTCAGCAGGGTCAAAGAGCTTAAAACGTTATCTACGATAAGACAAACATGTAATTTTCCTCTTGCTTTATTCTTCTATTTTGTTCTTAATGATTAATTAAGAGACATTCCTGTACTTGAGAAATTTGAGATGAGGCTGTACCAACCATTATGGTCATTCATAACAGCTAACATCTACAAAATTAAGCTTGCTTGGGAACCCGTGGGCCAGAATTTCCAGCTGAGGAAGAATTTTTATTAAGTCTTATGTACCCCCTGCCAAATCCTTTCTGTACAGTAACACCCTCCCAGGCGTAAATTTTCCATCAGGATTCAGCCTTCTCTGTAAAGTCTTTTTGGATGATGTGTCTTCTGGCTGGCAGTGTTTGAAAGTCAAGCAAACAAGCCTTCCAGGGCTCACATTGAGTTAAGAAAACATTTTCTGCATGACATTTAGGGCCAAATTAGGGACCAAAGTCCTCATTCTTTTACTCAAGACTAGGTTTATGTCTCCACAGGCAATGTGAAATGGAGTGTGGAGAAATGATCTCATGAAATAAATTAATTTAGACAGGATGCCTGGTTTGCTCATACCCCACAGAGTGTGTGTGTGTGTGTGTGTGTGTGTGTGTGTGTGTGTGCGAGCGAGTGCCCGCGCGTGTGCATGTGGGTTTAAGTGCAGGTTAGGGAAACAGTAACAATGAAGAGATGAAGGGAGAGCTCTACACAGCGGTGAGATCAGGCTTTTCCTCTAGGCTCCGCCACTTACCAGTCATGAGACCTTAGGCAAGACTTCCTGGGCCTCTGTTTCCTCGACTGTCATATGATTTTATGAGACCCATTTGACTACTTCCCTCAGGGTCGTGAGGAACAGAAGGGTAATTAACAACAGTATTCCATACTGATATATCAAGTGCAGTGTTACCATCATTAACTGTCCCTTCTAATATTTGCACAATTAGAGACACATTTTCTGGGGTACATGTTCACACACCATGGCTTTGAACTTTCATTCTTTCCCACCTGGACCTTGGAGCCACACACTTACCAACACCAGATGAACTCGCTGTCCCAGTAATGATCCCAATCATAGCTGCCTCCAGAACAAGATATCAGAATAGGAAATTGAATCTGAGCTTCTCATATGGAAGGCCAGGGTATTAGTCATGGTGAGCACACTGGGGGTTTTTCATCTGCGTTTGACTGGTTAGGTTCACGAAATCGCTTTCATTTTTCGTCAAGAGATTCCAAGTTTTATATATTTATTATCCCTCTCATTATTTCACAGCCAGCAGCATATTTTACTTGTAGCAGTGCCTAACTTGGAATAATTTTGGAAACCACAGTGCTTATGAGGCGTGGCTTACTGGGGCACCAGCAAGCAAACCTTGCTCTTCATTAACAGACTGGGTTAAATATTGCTTACATTTGCACCGTGGTGTGCCCTGCCGTTTCACCTTTTTTTCCTGAACAACAACTAGAGAACATGGGTATAATTCAACCTTGGCTTCCCCATCCCCCTATCTCCACCGTGTCACAGTTTCAAGGAAGCTGGTATAAATATAATTTATGTAACTCCCCGCATTCATACTGAAAGGTATTGACCATTGAGTGGCGATGGCAATAACCGTTATTTTCACGGTAAATGGCTTCAGTGAAATATAGTACAGGGTTGCCTCTTCCTCCTTCAACCCACAGTCTACTCTTAAAAAAATCAGTGTCCATGGGTGGTTGTCAATATAGATCAACCTAAGGGGAAAAATATGTCACTGAGAAGTTCTTTGGCCTGAGACTATAATGCACAAGGAACATGGTGATTACAGATGGATTTTTGCCTCTTTATATGTTTTTGTTCTTTTCCTACACTGCCCCCTCTGTGAGTTCATTTGGCTCATATTTTACTAGTATGACCATAAAGGAGTGAGTTTAGGTCACCCAGTTTATTTAACAAAACACAATTTGAGTCTCTACCTTCAGAAATAAAATGTCTATATGTTTCAGTTAGTGTTATTTTTATAAATTTATTGAGATGATTGAATTAACACATTTTTCGCTAGTAAGGAAGATTTGGGTCATTCTTGTGATTTCCCATTCAGACAATAAGATGAGATGGGAGGAGGAGGAGAGAGGTAGTATTAGAATAAGAGGAAAAGAAAAAGGAGAAGGATAAGAAGGAGGGTAACATTCATGCTTATTCACTTTGGAATCAGGAGAGTAATAGAGCGTCTTACAGCAAGAAGTATCTAGAATGCCATTAATCATATCTCAGTCTGGCTCTTGTGCATGCAAAGGACCTTAACAAATCAGTCACACTATTCTCTTTCTTCAGCTCACCTCAGAAATTCATGACAACACCACTGTTTTAAAAACTCAGGAAAAGACAGTCCTATAACTTTCTTAGTTTAAACTGGGCTAAAAATGGGGTTGTTGAACTGCTTTATCCCAGCACCTAGCACAGTGCCCAGAACACTCAAAAAATCATTTTGGAATGATGAGTGAGTGAACAAAGAATGTTTTCCTTGGATCTGTACTAACTAGCTCAGGTACAGTATGGTAAAATGGTTATGAACCGAGACTATGAAGCCAGATTTGGTTTCAAATCCCAGCTCTGCCATTTCTTTGACCTTGAACTTTTTTGCATCTCAGTTTCCTTACCTGTAAAGTTAGGATGTTAGGATCTACTTCATAGGATTGTGGTGAAGATAAATTGACTAGACTCTTCTTAAAATAGTGCATGACATAGTGAATCTATTGAAGTGTTTGCAGGGCAGCCATGTTGCATAACTCTATGGAGCACTTTCCACACCACAATCTACATGAATAGCACCCCCTAGAGTTGTGCAGTGTACAACCTTCAAAGTCACACAGTGGCCCTGACCCTTTGCTATTATTATTATTATTATACTCTGCTTAGACTCATTTTCTCTTATTCCTTTTTGCTCCAGTATCCAAAAGTTATGCAGAGAAATATGAGCATGTGTTATCTGAAGTGCAAAATAAGAAATACCTTTTGTACACATGTAAGAAAAGTAAAGCATTTTCTATACTATGTGTCTTTTTAAATATTTTCCTTCCCCAAGACAAGCATGTGGAAAAACCTTCCAAATGAAGAGAATAAGGTCTATTCATTCAGGTAATAGCAATACACTTGGCCCAGGACCAAATCAGTTTCTTTAGGTTGAGAACATGCATGCTTGCCAGCCTCAACATTATTCTGTGATAGCCTGGAAGAAAGGAACAGTATTAAGAGAGGTCAAAAAGGGCTGCCCAGAAGTATGTCTAGTGGAATGTCCAGATCCCATCTCCAGAAACCAGGAACCGCTAACCACCTAACAGACCAAAGCAGAGAAACCTCCATTGTGCCAATCCCCTCTGATGGACCATAATTTTTGCCTCATCAGAAACACGCAAAGACAACTGCCTTAAGAGCATGGAGAAACCAGTTCCCACCCCTTGAGTTCTAGCTGCTCCTTCCTTCTCAGTCTTCAAATCAGTGTCCTTACATGGCTTACAAGGACAACTTCACAAACAGAAAAATAGTTTTTTAAAAAAATTAATAAAGGACAAAAATTAACTTTAGAAACTCAAATTCTTTTCAGATGGAGAATCCCTTTCCTCCAAGAAACTTGCGTTTAAAACTCAGTTAACAAAAATCCTCTCAGAAGCTGAAGTTTGTTTTTTTAATATTTACCACAAGGTAATTAAATAGCCATTCACAAAAGTCCAGTGAGGAAATGAAGATACATTACCAAAAAGAGGAAGGATTTGCTTTTTTTTTTTTTTTTTTGCCATTCCTAGAGCTTAAAAGCAAAAGAATTGCTCCTCCCCTCAAGTTATTATATAAAGATGCCTGGATAAATGAGGATTATAATCCCTAGAATTGCAAAGAAAAAAAGGAGAATGGGAGTAGTTTCTTTCACGCTGTCTATTTCTCCTACCTCACCACCCTTTGGCCCAAACCCACTGAAATACGTGACAGAGGCGAACACTAAATTCTGGACTGATCTCAACTTGCCATTGTCTGAAGTTGAAAAATAAGAAAGGAAGAGACAAAGAGAGGGAGGAAGGAAAGAAGGAAGGAAGGGAAAGTGGAAGGAAGGAAGGGAATGGAATTGGAGGTAAGACATTCAGTATATTTGCTTTCTGCAGCAAATAATAGAAAATACCACAAGAGATTAGCCCTCCAGGGTGGATGTATCAAGGTCCAGCAGAAGCTTTCCATCTTCCCACTTCTCATCCTTGGCATATAGACCTTTATCCTCAGGATAATGAGGTGACCAAGCACCTGTAGAAATCTCATTCACATTTGAGGCAAAAATAAGGCAAATAGGCCCAAAGCTTTCTAGTTGATGGGCTTTGTCTTTTTATTTGCAAAAGGAAGCCAGTCTTAGAATACTTCCCTCTATATCTCACTGGTAGAACTGTCCCTGGTGATCACCACTGGATGAGACAGGTCTAGGGAATTTCAGATTTCCACTTCTGAGTTAGAGGAAAGCAAGGAAGATGATTGGGAATAGGTGTAGATTCGGCCAACCCAGCTCAGCAAAATGGACTACAACAAATGCATTTGAAATGAAAGTAATTGAATTAAATTAGAAACCTTCCAGAATGTCCTGAACGTTTTTAGAGCAGCATCTGTGGTTGTAATGAGAACCTGACAATTAAATGCCAAGTCAAACAACACACTTGTTCATTCTTTATGCAGAGTAGGTATTACGGCTCTGTAAGAAATCTGGAGAAAAGAAGTATTTGCAATTCATTTGGTTGGGGTATATTCCAACTTTTGTTATACTGTATGACGTAGAGAGTAAGAACATGGACTTTGGAGCCAAAGAGGCTTAGGTTCAAATTCTGACTCTATCACTTATAAGCTGTATGACCTTGGATAAGTAATGAGTTAGTTTCTATAAAATCCTATTTGTTCAGAGTAGTACTTAAATCCGATAATTACGTAAAACACCATGGCAGAATCTGCCAACTGTGCTCCACTTCTTTCTTGGTGGTAGAATTGTACTTGGGAAATAGCTGCCCAGCCATTGACTACATTTCCCAGACCTTTTGGCAGCCAGGGGCAGCCAGGTGACTAAACCCCACCGAATACAATTTAAGCAAAATGACAAAATGACACTTCTTAGACCATAAACACTGCACAACACAATCCGCCACACTGAATTTCCACTTCCTGCTGACTGGAATGGCCCCAGAGGGACTGTTGGAGACCACACAGACTACTGTGAGCCTGAGTCCCTGAGTCCAGACTCTCACCTGAGAGAGAAATAAATTTCAACATTCCTTAAGCCACTCATTTATTGCTCAGTCTCATTATAGTAGCTTAACCTACCTTAACATTGATCCTGGCACACAGTAAGCCCTCAATAAATTGTAGCTACCCCTCAAATAATCAGGAAGAAGGAAATGTCATTGTATATACTTTTTTCTTTTGCAATGAAATCACGGTATTAACACGAATAAGCAACTGAATCCCTCTGTTTCCCTGTTCTAAAATCTATAAAGTTATCTTTTAACAGAGACTATTGCACGTTTATTAAATTAACCTTTTCAAAGACCATTGAGCACCTAAGGCTAAATTCTAATAGTTTAGTGAAAAATAATAGAAGAGTGAGTGTTGACACAATTACCACGTTACTCTTACACAAGAATTCTTAAGCAAAGACTGTTGTTATTGAGGAAATAATAAGAATACACTAGTCTAAGAAAAATGAAGGAATAAAACCCTTAGGGGAACTCTCTGATCGTATAGTTTCAAATAAAACTCTAGTGATTCAATCAGAGCCATATTGACTTTAAGAAAATAGTAATTTAAGTAATCATAACTGAGTTCCATTCAAGTAAAAATATTTAACATGCTCAAGGTTCAAATATTTTAAATCATAAAAATAAATTACCCAACTACACAATGATAGGAGAATTTGGGGTTTTGTACATCTTTCACTTGTTAGTTTTTTAAATTCCCGAAGACTTTCTTTCCAGTAAAAGAATTTATGTCAAGTATGCCTCCTCTCTTTTGACCTCTACTCTCACAACAAAGTAGGAGAGAGCTTTATAGAAAGTGAGTCATTTATATATGCATACATATCCCTTTTTTTCCTCATGATTTATAAATCTAAATTTAGCTCTCCTGGCTCTGGGGAGCATTTTAGAGCAATCCTGAAAGAACTAACTTACTTGAAACAGAGAGTGTCATGGATTCTTTTGATGTATAGCAATTAGACGGGGGCATTTGATTAAAAAGAAAAAATCAGTGTAGACAGTTACCTTCTTACAGAAATCAATATATAAGAGTATAGAATAAAGGACGCACCCAATAAGCAACTTATTGTCTCAAGTCCAATATGAATATACTTTTCTTTTTTAAAAAGAGAAGTTAATCACAGGTTCCTTATTTTAAAGTCTTTTTAAAAAATATTTTCATGTTTATTTGCCTTTTGGACTCTTTTTTTTAGGCCGCGCTGCACAGTTTGCGGGAGTGCCCCCCCAATCAGGGATTGAACCCACACCCTCGGCAGTGAAAGCACAGAGTCCTAACCACTGGACTGCCAGGGCTGCCAGGGAATTCCCCAAGGATTCCCTATTTTCAAGAAGTGTATTAGTTCCCTAAGAAATGATCACCAAATGGTTTTTTTCCCTTTGATCCCTAGATATCTATATTTTCTGCCTTTAATATTTAGGATTAATATCTAGATTCATAAATATGTGTTCTTTTAGTGTGACAGATTGCTTTCAGCTTTGACTTTTTCATCTTACCCACTTTTGAGGTGAATTTATAAACATGTATTTAAATTTTGGCTACATTTCGATACTTTAGATATCTAATTGAATATTAGATAAACTATGATATAATCACATACTTCTTTAGCATCTATTAGGTGTACAGCACTGGGGAAAGCACCCCTAGCCCCCTTTAAAAAGATAGAACTACAAGGTAGAGCAATGGGCAAGACCTTTGAAACCTCCTGGTAGACCATCCTCTATTTCTGAGGAGGGAAAAAAAGTTGGAAGCAATTTTTCCCATATCCAGGATCACAAACCCAAGTCACAAAAGCCTAGCTCTTCTCATTCCCAGTTCAATGCTCTTAGTGCCTCAAATATATCATTTATTCATTCAGCAAAAATGTTTATCAAATATCAACTATTTGCTATTTCAAGTGCCAAGCACTGAGGATATAAAAAGAGGTGGGACGTTTTTAGATTGCTTTAACAGCTGTTTTCAAAATGTTTCTCAGAGAGAGAATGGTCTTGGTTTGGGAAAATGCCTTGATAGAGGCTGAGGGTAAAAAGTAATCTTTAGGAGACTTAGAATTGGCTGAGCCAAAGCTTCAGGAAGAAATGCCTGTTGATGATGCTGTTCAGCCTTGGCAGTCGTATGGAGGCACACAATGAATTGCAGTTTTCTTCGTCACTGTAAACAAAATGGAAACAACCAAAATACCTATTAAAATTAGAATAGAAAATGACTTTTTAATGGCTGTGCCATAAAGTACTAAGGAACAGCTTATAATAATGAAGTCAATTATATGTACTAACAGGGAAAACTCTTCCAGACATATTACCAAGTGAAAAAGCAAGCTATGGAATAACTCAGCCATTTCATACCAGTTATGTTAAACATACTCCAAAATACTCTATACTTTGCAAAGGAAATATATATACAAAGAGCAGTTATCTGGAAGGATACACACTACGCAGACAGCAGTGCTCACATCATCTCCATAGGAGACCTAGATTCCAGATGCTAGTCAAAAAAACTTGACCCATATCTTTAGAGTTTTAATTTTTACCAGGAGAATATATGTATTTTTAACATCTTTATTGGAGTATAATTGCTTTACAATAGTGTGAGAATATATTCTTTTGTTGCTTATGTAATCAAACTTTAAATATTTTTAAAATAATTTTAAAATGAAAAGAACTAAAACAACATATTTATGGATTTATGAATTCTTATTTATGGATCCTAAATTTAAATATTTTTTAAATAAATCAAATTTAACTTGAAATATTTTAATAGCATTAAAGCAAAATATAAAGGATATTGACATACTAGTTGAATTTTAAGATCCATAATGGAATAAGCAAGAATATTTAATAAATAAGAATGGTTATTAAAAGAGATATTTGATATTCTTAAATTTTCTTAAAATACAGTTTCATAAAATTACTCTCATAGGTCTTTCATATTTTATTGATTTATTAATATTTTTTAAAAGAATATTTACGACCTAAAATGGTTTTGACCATGAAAAGGATTAGCTGTTGTGGACTAAATATTTATAGCGGCATGAGATAAGTAAGACATTGTAAAATCTATCCCTTTTTTAGCTTTAAGAAATAGCAGTAAACACAAGAAGGTGACCTAATATGCACCCCAGTGTGGATCAAGAAATTTTACTTAGTTTATATGTCTTTATGTCTTGGGGAAAATATATTAAAGTACAATTTTAACGAGTATTTTTGAAGCTATTTAATTTCCTTCCTCTTGATAATCAAGACTACAACTGCAAGTCCCTTCTTCCTGTATAACAAAAGTATTCTGATCCTGTGAGAGTTTCTGGTCACTTCAGCACCGCTTCTCTAACTATGAGTTTTACCTATAATCTTATCTATATGAGATTATCTTGACTCAGTCTTAAGAAAGTTGTATTTAAAATTCTGAGATAGTAACTTCTATGAATTACCTGTCACTGTGGGAAACATGGGGAATGGAGGACTAGATCAAGCCTGTTGAGATTTTTTAACTTGTTTTTCCAGAAATATCAGATCTGAACTTAACAATTATCCACGTAAGTAGAAGGGAACAGCCAAAAGTCATTTCTATTTTAATGTGGAAGGCACTAGATAATTTCTGAAGTAAATTTGCCTCCTTAATTATGTTTGTTTACATTGACTCTAAGATGAGTGTGGTTTGTATTCCTGAGCATGTATGGATTGATTTTCAGAGAAGGTGCTCAGAAGTAAGACAGGAATACACATGGTTTTAATAATGACTGTGGATACCCTACAAAGTACGTAATCCACACAAGGATAATAAAAGACCTTTTAGTTCACTCAATTATCTGGTTAGATAAATATAGACTAGCCAGGCTTCCCTTGTCCTTTTAGCAGACTTTTGGGGGGCCTCCTTCCAGGTCCACAAGTAAAGGCTCTAGGAATACATGCTCATTGTTATTCCAGGTAAAATATTTTTTACAATCAGTGAATCATTAAACCCAGCGAAGGTCACTCACACTGTTAGTATTTTCTGCAAGATATTCTTACACAAGACCCAGGAAAATAAGCAGACAAGAATTCAGTCTATGTGAGTAAGGACAATTACGAATCCTCAGAACCAAAGCTCCCACCATCTCTGTCCTTCCTGCCTTCATTTTTATCCTCTCTTCCTTCTTCTTTCATCCAGGTCTGAAGTATTTCCCACAAGGACCCAGGGCAGATCCCAGTTCTCCTAGGACATGACATGTTGGTTTCTCAAGGGAAATGCCTTCTCCTGAAGTTTTTTAAAGTCCCCCCCCAACAAAAAAAAAGATAGAACAAAAACTAAAGACGTTGAGAGACCACCTTTCTCCTTTCAACTTTAATTCAACTTCAGATTATTCACAAAGGCTCAAAGTCAAATAGTGTTATATAAGTGTTATATACAGTTAAAAGTGGGGGGGGGGGGTAGGTGGCAATCATCTAATTCAGAACAGTCATTTGTAAATGGGAAATGGAAATGGAGTCCCACAGAGAATGAGTGATTTGCCTAAATGCACATTGTGAGTTGATGGCCAACTCTGATCACCTGGACCCAAGACCTTAAGACTTCCAGGGAAACCCTAACCAGAAAAATAAAATTAAGAACTATATTTAATATCTTATAATAACCTATAATGAAAAAGAATCTGAAAAAGCATATATATGTAAGTATATATATGTGTGTATATATATATATAATATATATATGTAAAACTGAATCACTTTGCTGTACACCAGAAACTAACACAACATTGTAAATCAACTGTACTTCAATTAAAAAACAGTTAAATCTCCTTCAGAAAATATTATATATTTCAGTATAAACCCTAAGACAAGTAGCTTGAGAACTATGTCTAATATGGGTTTTTCTGTAGTGCTGTTCTCTTCTGTAGTGCAACTAGAAGACTACCTGGGGTTGACAATATTTCAAAACTGTCCTAATTATGAACATCTATTTATCTGGATGACCTAGTCTCCTATTTTTCCAGTATATTCAAACTGAGTGTGTGAATCTTTGCAAAAGTAGTATTTCTTGAGCTATTTTTCCGGGCCCTTTTAAAAGTCCCGCTGTGAAAACTATTCAAGCTAGAATATGATAATAAGGAATGGAACTCTTTCTGCTGATAATATGGTTTCCATTAGAGCGTAGTCTACATTTGTAGTTGAAAACCTTATTAGTTGAGTTACTATTGTATGATCAAAAATACTTCACATTTGCAAAAAGAAGAAAAATATATTAGAATAAGGTCAGTTTGACAAAAGTGTGATATTTGCAAAGAGAGCCAAGGGTTATCCATCTAAAAGGCCAAGTTAAATAAGATACAATTAGACCTCATTTGGCCCCCTACCTCTCAGGATTCGTAAACTCACATTTCAGCTATCTTGGGAGAATGAGTTTCGCATTAATTATCTTGTTTCCGTTGGCCCATCCACATTATTCAGACTCTTCTGACAGGCACTCTGAGCAAATATCACACTTCCTTGTGTCTTGCTGACCTTTTTTTCAAACTGGCTTTTCCTTTTCCTTCTTAAATGTTTTTGAAGAGATATCATATTTTATTTTGCTTAGAAAGATAAAATAAAGGATGAAAATATATTCCTCTACATGGCCATGAGAAGAAAATAGACATCAACAACGGAATTTTTAGAAAAACATACTCCCAACCAGTTCTGAAGATGCAGACTTGTCTACAAGATGTACATGGCCACTAAACCTATGGTCTCCTGCTACACAGTGTGATCTCAAAGAAAGATGAAAAAATTCAGAGAAAAATATCTGAAATGCCAAGAATTAGCACAATGGAAAAATTTAGACCAAAAATTTAAATTTCAAAGGTGCTGAATGTGAACTAACTTGAAGTGACATAACACATTACTACACTTGAAGAGGATCTGAAGTTACCAGAAGTCTCCAGCATTTCTACCCATTACCTCCACATTAGTTCCCCACTCTGGATGCCTATTACCGTCTATTTTTTCTGCTCTCAAGTTGCCAAGACTCACATGGGAAAGGCATAAAGTGTGCTGACTACTACAGGTTCATTCTTTGTTAATACCTTCAGGTTGTAGAAACACATGGACTTTGACAAAAGACAGGCCCTCATCTCCACCCTATCTAGAGTCTCTTTCTGGTGGTCTCATTCTTTCTCACAGCCTGAAATGTCATCTCTTGGTGCCCTATGTCACCACTACCTGTGCTGGACTGGGAAGCCCCCCAGATTTCATAACACCTGAATTTGTGTACAAGTTCCACCACTGACTAGCTGAATAAACATGAGCAAATTACTTAAGTTCTCTGCTTCTCATTTTCCTCCTCAGTTAAATCAGGGTCATCATCTTTATCATGGAAAGCCACTGTGAGGAAAGGTATATAATGTCCATAGTATAGTGTCTGGTACATAACTGGGTCATAATCATAATACTTCACTGTGACTCAGCAATTTTTCCTTTCTTTCTGTTTGACTTTATTGCATTCCTCACAGGAGGTACTCTAGACAGCTCCCACAGCCCTAAGATTCCCAGCCCTCCTTCTCACTCTTGGCCACCTTGATGTCTATACAACAAGGAAATCAAAGCCATCCTGCCAATGGTTCATGGCCCCCTCTCCAGCTGTCCCGACACCTTACCGAGCTCAGAGTTTCTCAGTACTTCACTCAGACTTTCCTTCAGGCTGTCTCACAGGGAGAGGCAACTCCACCCCTTACCCAGGCATACCGCTTTACTGTGGTCTTGTCTCTTACTTGCTTTTTCTATCGTCTCTTATTCCCTCTCTCTCTTGTGTGTTAGTGATTGAATAAATGTTTATTAAAAGTAAGTTTTCTTCCTACTCCACCAGTTCTTTCTTCTCTCTCTACAGTTGTCCAGGTAACTTAATTCAAAAATTAAATTCCTGAACTCTGCTCTCTTCTTGAGATAGTCCTCCCTCTGATCTTTTACCAAGTCCTCACTGTAGCAACATTTAGGGACTCAGGAACCAGGCTGCCTCTTCCACTTACTAACTGTAGGTTGTCCTTAGGCAACCAACTTAACCTGTGTGAACCTCAGTTTCTTTATCTCTAAGTGGGGGGGAAATAGAGTTGTTCTGAAGATAAGTGAGTTAAACCATCTAAAGCTCTTAAAACAGTGCTTGGTACATAGTAAGTGCTCAATAAATATGAGGTGTTAAACTTCCTCACCAACCACGTACACCCCTTGCCTTCCAGCCATGCTTCCTCCATCCCCAGACTACCAGAGGCTTGAAATATATTTCTTTTTTTTTTTTAAATTTATTTATTTATTTATTTTTATTTTTTGGCTGTGTTGGGTCTTCGTTTCTGTGCGAGGGCTTTCTCTAGTTGCGGCAAGCGGGGGCCACTCTTCATCGCGGTGCGCGGGCCTCTCACTATCGCGGCCTCTCTTGTTGCGGAGCACAGGCTCCAGACGTGCAGGCTCAGTAGCTGTGGCTCACAGGCCTAGCTGCTCCATGGCATGTGGGATCTTCCCAGACCAGGGCTCGAACCCGTGTCCCCTGCATTGGCAGGCAGATTCTCAACCACTGTGCCACCAGGGAAGCCCTTGAAATTTATTTCTTAAATGTACTAATGGCCTCCTCATCTCCAAATGAAGTATTATTTCTCATTTTGCCCCTCATTCTCCTTAAACTTTGTACAGTTTCACCCCACCCTCCTCTGGGATATCCCTTGTCTTGGGGTAAGGGAGGAATTAACTGTATGCTTTTCCCATGACTCTCTCCTATTCAGGTATGAGACTTGAGAGTAGCTCTGCTCCAAGGGGGCAGAATGGAAGTGTGAGGAAGGAACTAAAGACAGACACCCTAGGGTTTTTTGTTTTTGTTTTTGTTTTTTTGCCCTTCAGTCAAAAGTGTTGGTAGAAAGGCTATGTGATTCTCCCCCTTCCTTGCCTGGATTGGGTTCTCAGAGTTGGGGAGAGGAGGAGATCTAAAGAGAAATGTAAGATGATTAGGTGCAGCAGCCCTTTGGAAGGAGACATGGAACATGTCCCACACCTGCAGCCATCAAGGCTATATCTACAGGCAGCAATAGAGTACGAATGAAGCCACAGTAGGCTGGCACAGCCCCCACCAAAGTTTCCTTTGGGCCCCTGAATGGCTCAATAAGACAACAGTGCTCAACATTCCCATTCCCCAGAGAGATAAGGAAGTACTGATGGAAGACCATAAGATTCAAAGGGGTCTTATGGTTATGTTGAAAGGACTCAGCTGTGAAGGGCAGCATGGACCGTGGGACTGGAAACCCAGTGGGATCACAAACATCTCAGAGGACACTAGTGAGCGTGGAAGCTGGCAACTAAAACCTTGATCACAAGGCTAGGGCAAAACCCTACCAGGCCAGCCACACACCTCTCCCAGTGCTCCATAGACTACATGCCACACAGAGGAGAAAAAGACAGGGAGTAACACAGCCTCCCTAGCACAGAAGTTGTCCTGTAGTTCTTTGTTTACCTTAGTACTGTACACACAATCATCAACAAATTTGTGTTGAATTGAGTTAATGGATTGCCTTGTTTCCTTTTGTTTTAAATTAAAATGGCACAGAAATCATCCCCCCATCTATTTTTTTCTTTTTCACCTTCACCTTAAATGACACATTAAAAAACAATATTGGTTCTGGATAGATGAAGAAAGGCTATGAGAGGACAAATTTAAGCATCAGTACAGTACAGCTAAGAAACTAATTTGGTCTGGAATGTTCAATAAACCACTAGAGGGAGTGTGTAAAGGTGTGATTGAAATAGGATAAAAATTGCACTATGATGTTTAACTGGCAACCATGAATGTATGGTTGCCAGAAACAATCCTCTCTCCATTATAAAAAAAAATGTAAATACTTAAAGTTAGAGGGTGTGTAGAATATTTACATATTTATTTCAGATCACACAAAAGTGTAGTTCAGTCACTAGTTTATGCAGACACTGAATTTTTTAAAATATGAAATGTAGGAATTTATAGCCACTCTATGTTATTCAGCCTTAAATAGAAACTTAATATGAGTTAACTCCCAATCCTAATGTTATATTTTAGAACCATTCAATTCAAAAATTATATATTAAATCTCATCTCTCATTTCAAAATTGCAGAAGGAACTTCAGTGATCATTTTACAGTTGAAGAAAAAGAGGTCCAGAGTAGTCATCAATTATCCAAGTTCACATACCTAGCTAGCGGATAAACTCATACTAAAAACTTTGAGTCTAAATGAATAGAAAAACATTTTAACAAGAAGAAAAGTTACACAGCAGATTTCCTATGTAAGATCCCAAGTAACAAAGTTTTCTTAGAACTTAGTGCATCCAAAAAATGCAAAATAAAATATTAATTTTATTCCTTACCGCTCAAGCTAAAAGAGAGTTGGAATTTTTTAAATGATAATATACAGTATTGGGAAAGATACAGGGACATTGTTTTTCTCATTTATCTTGGTAGAAGTATAAACTGGTAAAATTTTTCTGGAATATAATTTAACAGAAAAAATTAAAAATTTTGAAACATACATTCACAAAAAGATTTATATTCAATCATGGTCATTGCCACATTTTATATAATAATGAAGTAATGGAAACTTTATAAATGTCTAACAATCAAGGAATATTTAAATATATAATGTGCATCCAAAAGATGGTGTTCTATACAACCATGAAAAGTCATTATTCTGAAAACTGTTTAGTAACATAGGGAAACACATTGAGTATAAAATATATTACTTATATAGAAATACAAGTGTGTGTGTGTGTGTGTGTGTGTGTGTGTGTGTGTGTAGAATGAAAGAGAATTATTTTTAGCAATATAACTCCAAGTAATTTTCTCTTTATAATTCTTAGTGTTCTGGGTCACTGTAAGCAAGACAGTTACAAGTCTTTGATTCTCAGTTAGAGAAAGTGACAGGAATGGCTGCCACCTGGCTACTTCCTACTCATCTCACTGAAATTTTTTTTAATTTATTTTATTGAAGTATAGTTGATTTACAATGTTGTGTTAATTTCTGCTGTACAGCCCAGTGATTCAGTTATACATATATATATACATTCTTGTTCACATTCTTTTCCATTATAGTTTATCACAGGATATTAAATATAGTTCCCTGTGCTGTTTTTTATCCATTCTATATGTAATAGTTTGTCAATGGACATTTAGTTTTCTTCTATGTCCTGGCTATTGTAAACAGTGCTGCTATGAACATCAGGTACATGTATCTTTTCAAATTAGAGTTTTTGTCTTTTCTGGATATATGCCCAGGAGTGGAGTTGCTGGATTATATGGTAGTTCTGTTTTTAGTTTTTTAAGGCACCTGCATACTGTTTTCCATAGTAGCTGCACCAACTTACATTCCCACCAACAGTGTAGGAGGGTTTAAACTTGTTCTTGAAAAATTCTGTTGGTTTACCAGTGAAATCACTCCGCTTTGCTTGAAAATTACACTAATGCTTCAATGGTTTCATGTCACTGTATAAAAGTTTCATAACTGGCCTTGTACAAAAAATTAGGGGCATGTTGACTGCCAGTCCAATTAAATCCAATGTTCAGATATTTAATTCTTTACTCCTGATTCATCTTTTCCTATTTCAGCTGCCTGTGTGAAATCTTCCAAGTGCTAATTCATTTGTCTCAGACCATGAGAGTCACGTTTTTTAGTGACATGAAGTTGGAGCCTTTGTGTGGCTGTGTTTGATCCATTGATGCATTCTTGTGAGCTATGTGTTTTAAAATATATAATAATAACAACTATAAAAGCAAATTTCACACATGGATGTTAAATTTCAAAATTTGGAAAATGTATGTAAACAGAATTGTTCTAGTTTTCCCTCTGAAACCTTCACACTGTGTGGAAGAGAAAAAAAAAAAGGAGATGTAGAGGTCAGCAACAGCTAGAGCTCTCCAGGAATAGCAAGGAGCTTCTAGGGAAAAAAAAAGAGTCCTTTTAGGAGGTATTCACTGAAATCATCAAGGGTAATCTGCCTAGGACTCCACAAAAGAGATTGTGCACTGAGGAGAAAGGTGGGGCAATCTTTAAACCCTTTCCAAATCTAAGATTCTGTTACAGGCAAAAAGCAAAGTAAGATCTTTGTTGTAGCACAGGACTCTATAAAGTTTCCATAAATAACAAAAATTATCATAATAGAACTGATTGTAATCAAACCAGCAAAGCACCATCATTTCTATCTAATGGATCATAAAAAAATTATTGATCCAAAAATATTAATACTCCATGTATTAAAATAAAATCCTAACTATGTATAACAAAGGACCCCTAATGGCTAAGGCACCTGAATAATTTCTAACAAGAAACATATTGCCTTAATTATTAACCTCTAGCAATAAAAATATGAGAGGAGCCAATTGGTCTTTTTTCTCCAACAGCTTTATCTAGTTCTCTAAAGGATGGCTGAAATCATCTAAGTAATATAAAAACTGGTGAAATCCTAAAAGGAAATTAGCAAATCTTAAGGTCAATATAAATTGCTTTCTTTTGGACTCAGTATATTTTGGTTTGTTTCGCTTTAGATGCTCTCTTTATATTTCCAAGTTTAAGTTATGGCTGTGAATAATATATAGAGCACAGAAAAAGTGTTCCACGCTAATTTTTTTCCTCAAAGACCTAAGATACTCTATGTCCTAACATTGTAACTCTAGCCTCTAATAATCCAGTCAAATTTTATTACAACATTTTTGGTTTTAAGAAATGTTAGAAACCAAGAAAGGGCAGAAAGAATCAATGAATATAATGATAAATAATGGTGAGTAATGAATATAATGGTAGGAATATTTAACAAAACCTTCCTTTTGGTAACAGATTACCAACCAATAAAGCAAATTTACTTAGATAAAAACAAAATATCTGAATTTTTAAAGTCCATACTATAGTTTTGAGATAACATGAATTTTCCACCATATACAAATACTATTTACTTCTTAAATGGCTCTAAGCAGTGTTGAGGAAAGTGGGTGAAAAACTTCATGGATGAGTTCCTAAAAACCGCCTGGCTGGATACATCTCACCAAATTTATGGGCATAATTTCCCTTTCTTGTAGCGTTCTTCCCTTAGAGGAAGTATGTAGTTCCAGCTTCTTACCATGAATTAGAAAATAAGAATGGAGAAAATAGACATTTTTTTAAAATGTATATGTTCTATACTGTATGATCATATTGTTTAAAATGTGAAACAGTGATTATGTTGCTAATAACTGAATTTATAGACAAGAATTAGTTTTTCTCCCTCAAATTATTTTTGAAATACCTCTTTACCTTAAATGCTATAAACATTTCCCTTGTGGAATTCACAGAGATTGAATAAAGCATAAAGCTACTAAATGAAAACTGAGTGAAACAATCATTTAATAAAATATGAATCCATAAATATCTGTGTTCCATGGCACAGCAACTCAAAATACATGAATGGAGAGCCCTATTTCTTATTTTTTTCTTTTTCTTCAGAGAGATAATGTCGTATCTTTTTTTTTTAACATCTTTATTGGAGTATAATTGCTTTACAATGTTGTGTTAGTTGCTGGTGCATAACTAAGTGAATCAGCTATATGTATCCATATATCCCCATATCCCCTCCCTCTTGCATCTCCCTCCCACCCTCCCTATAGCACCCCTCTAGGTGGTCACAAAGCACCAAGCTGATCTCCCTGTGCTATGCAGTTGCTTCCCACTAGCTATTTATTTTACATTTGGTAGTATAATATGTCCATGCCACTCTCTCACTTCGTCCAAGCTTACCCTTCCCCCTCCCTGTGTCCTCAAGTCCATTCTCTACGTCTGTGTCTTTATTCCTGTCCTGCCCCTAGGTTCTTCAGGACAATTTTTTATTTTTTAGATTCCATATATATGTGTTAGCATACTGTACTTGTCTTTCTCTTTCTGACTTACTTCACTCTGTATGACAGTCTCCAGGTCCATCCACCTCACTACAGATAACTCAATTTCATTTCTTTTTATGGCTGAGTAATAGTCCATTGTATATATGTGTCACATCTTCTTTATCCACTTATCTGTCGATAAACATTTAGGTTGCTTCCATGTCCTGGCTATTGTAAATAGAGCTGCAATGAACATTGTGGTACATGTCTGTTTTTGAATTATGGTTTTCTCAGGGTATATGCCCAGTAGTGGGATTGCTGGGTCGTATGGTAGTTCTATTGTTACTTTTTTAAGAAACCTCCATACTGTTCTCCATAGTGGCTGTATCAATTTACATTCCCACCAACAGTGGAAGAGGCTTCCTTTTTCTCCACACCCTCTCCAGCATTTATTGTTTGTAGATATTTTGATGATGGCCATTCAGACTGGTGTGAGGTGATACCTCATTGTAGTTTTGAGTTGCATTTCTCTAATGATTAGTGATGGTGAGCATCCTTTCATGTGTTTCTTGGCAATCTGTATATCTTCTTTGGAGAAATGTCTATTTAGGTCTTCTGCCCATTTTGGGATTGGGTTGTTTGTTTTTTTGCTATTGAGCTGCATGAGCTGCTTGTATATTTTGGAGATTAATCCTTTGCCATTTGCTTCTTTAGCAAATATTTTCTCCCATTCTGAGGGTTGTCTCTTCATCTTGTTTATGGTTTCCTTTGTTCTACAAAAGCTTTTAAGTTTCATTAGGTCCCATTTGTTTATTTTTGTTTTTATTTCCATTACTCCAGGTGGTGGGTCAAAAAGGATCTTGCTGTGATTTATGTCAACGAGTGCTCTGCCTATGTTTTCCTCTAAGAGTTTGATAGTGTCTGGCCTTACATTTAGGTCTTTAATCCATTTTGAGTGTATTTTTGTATATGGTGTTAGGGAGTGTTCTAATTTCATTCTTTTACATGTAGCTGTCCAGTTTTCCCAGCACCACTTATTGAAGAGGCTGTCTTTTCTCCGTTGTATATTCTTGCCTCCTTTGTCAAAGAAAAGGTGACCATATGTGCGTGGGTTTATCTCTGGCTTTCTATCCTGTTCCATTGATCTATATTTCTGTTTTTGTGCCAGTACCATACTGTCTTGATTACTGTAGCTTTGTAGTAGAGTCTGAAGTCCGGGAGCCTGATTCCTCCAGCTCCATTTTTCTTTCTCAAGATTGCTTTGGCTATTCGGGGTCTTTTGTGTTTCCATACAAATTATGAAATTTTTTGTTCTAGTTCTATGAAAAATGCCATTGGTAGTTTGATAGGGATTGCATTGAATCTGTAGATTGCTTTTGGTAGGAGAGTCATTTTCACAATGTTGATTCTTCCAATCCAAGAACATGGTATATCTCTCCATCTGTTTGTATCATCTTTAATTTCTTTCATCAGTGTCTTATAGTTTTCTGCATACAGGTCTTTTGTCTCCTTAGGTAAGTTTATTCCTAGGTATTTTTTGGTTGTTGTTGCAATGGTAAATGGGAGTGTTTCCTTAATTTCTCTTTCAGATTTTTCATCATTAGTGTATAGGAATGCAAGAGATTTCTGTGCATTAATTTTATATCCTGCTACTTTACCAAATTCATTGATTAGCTCTAGTAGTTTTCTGGTAGCATCTTTAGGATTCTCTATGTGTAGTATCATGTCATCTGCAAACAGTGACAGTTTTACTTTTTCTTTTCCAATTTGGATTCCTTTTATTTCTTTTCCTTCTCTGATTGCTGTGGCTAAAATTTTCAAAACTATGTTGAATAATAGTGGTGAGTGTGGGCAACCTTGTCTTGTTCCTGATCTTAGTGGAAATGGTTTCAGTTTTTCACCATTGAGAACGATGTTGGCTGTGGGTTTGTCATATATGGCCTTTATTATGTTGAGGTAGGTTCCCTCTATGCCTACTTTCTGGGGGGGTTTTATCATAAATGGGTGTTGAATTTTGTCAAAAGCTTTTTCTGCATCTATTGAGATGATCATATGGATTTTATCCTTCAATTTGTTAATATGGTATGTCACATTGATTGATTTGCATATACTGACGAGTCCTTGCATTCCTGGGATAAACCCCACCTGATCATGGTGTATGATCCTTTTAATGTACTGTTGAATTCTGTCTGCTAGTATTTTGTTGAGGATTTTTGCATCTATGTTCATCAGTGATATTGGCCTGTAGTTTTCTTTTTTTGTGACATCTTTGTCTGGTTGTGGTATCAGGGTGATGGTGGTCTCGTAGAATGAGTTTGAGAGTGTTCCTCCCTCTGCTGTATTTTGGAAGAGTTTGAGAAGGTTAGGGGTTAGCTCTTCTCTAAATGTTTGATAGAATTCGCCTGTGAAGCCATCTGGTCCTGCGGAGAGCCCTATTTCTTGATAGAAGATGTTTTACCCCTACAAATGCAGTTTACTTAAGTGCCTAATTCTTTACTCACATTTTCAGGGTGCCTTAATAGATGCCAAAGCTTCTGTGAAAATTAGGTCTATGACAGGCAACAATTGTGCATTTGTAATTTAAAATAACTGTTTTGAAGTTTGGTCTCTAATAGGTTAAAATTTTGCCATTTCCAGGCATTATGTAGACATTGAAATAGTACTACTTATTGAATGCCAATGAGGATGTATATTTGTTACATAGAACTTTTTTTATGTAGCTCCATAGAACTATTTTAGAAATATGAAGATAAACATGTACTCAAGGCCAAAATAATTCCAAAAGACCTAAGAATCAGGCCAGAGACCTAATAGAAATTAATCAATTACCTTTTTTTTTTTATGGGGCTGAGTATACTTTATTGTTTGGTGGTTTTTTTGTTTGTTTTTGTTTTTAGTTTTCAAAGAAATCTGATCCTAGAAGTAGCAGAACGCCTATGTGATTTGCCAGGAATATTTATGCTATTAAATGCATCAAAGAGTAAAAGCCAGATAGAATCTGTTAGAGATTTCCCAGGATTACCTGACGATTTTGGGATCATGGCATTCTAGAGCAATCATGAACTCTAAATTTTGTAGACAAAGTTTAAAGTGATATTTTTCTAGGTGTTGTGTAATCTTTGAACCTCACTTTACTCATCCCCAAAAGGGATATACTAAAGCCTCAAAAGATTAGAGATAATATATTTAAAATGCATAGCATATAGTGGCCACTGTACTGTATATGAATGGGAAAAAGGAGATAACAAAAGCTGCTGAGGGAGACTTATCAAAATTCTCATTCACAAACTGTTTTGAAGTCAGATCTTACGGTAATGAAAAAAAAAGTAAGTAAAAAATCATGTAAGTTAGGATAATCCATTGGGGAGGAGGAGGAGAGGGACAAATAGTCCAAGCCCTCTCTGACAAACTTTTAAATCTCTATTCTGTAGTGATCTGGAGGTTTGATCTTAAAGTCATATTTGCAGACCTCCAAGAGCATAGATCCAGTATGGTGTTGTAGCCAAAAGTTAAATAAAACCCCAGGCCTTGTCAGGAAAGGATATTGGATACAGAAGAGTATCTCATCTCAGAACTGCCTTATATGGAACAATGCATAGAGTTCTGATTGCTAAACTAAACTATAATATAGAGTCAAGAAAAATAAAAATCCAGAGAAGGATATATAAAGAGTTTGTGACATATAAGTTTTGCTTAAAAAGTACACATATCAGAATGCTTTCGAAGTTCAACTCAGTCACCTTTAATGGGAGGAAGTACCTAGGCAATGTCTATGATCACCTCTTAAGTCTTATTACCATTTTCTTCCTTTTTAAAAATGTTTATTTTGAAATAATTTTAGACTTAGGGAAAAAGTTGCAAAAGACTTCCAGTATACCCTCACCCAGATTCCCCAAATGTTAATATCTTATATAACCATAGTATAATTATCAAAATCAGAAAATTAACATTAATATTATACAATTAACTCATCTATGGTACTTATTCAAATTTCACCAGTTGTCCCACTAATACTTTTTTCTGGGTCCAATCCAGTAGCTCACATTGCATTTAGATGTCATATCGCATTTTCTCCTGCAATCTGGACAGTTTTGTACTCTTTTCTTATCTTTCTTAACATTGACATTTTTGAAGAGTATTGGCTAGTTTGTAGCATGTTTCTTAATTTTGGTTTGTCTGATATTTCTTCATGATGAAATTCAGGTTATGCAATTTTTGGCAAGAATAGCACAGAATTTATGTTGTGACCTTCTCAGAGCCCCTTATCAGGGGGAACTTGATGTAATAAGGCTCATTCCTGATGATGTTCACTTTGATCTCTTTGTTAAGGTCAGGTCTACCAAGTTTCCCCACTGCATTAATTCCTCACTGTAACTAATCAGTATTTCATGGAGAGATACTTCTGAGCCTCTGCAAATATCCTGTTTCTCATCAAACTTTCACCCACTAATTTTAGCATCCATTAATGATCCTTGCCTAAAATGGCTATTACTGAGGTGTTTGTCAAATGGTGATTCTCTATTTCCTTCAGTGCTTCTACATTCATTCATTAGAATTGTACTATAAGGAAGAACTTATATTTATTTATTTGATTTTTTTTTTTTAACTTTTTGGCCGCACCATACGGCATGCGGGATCTTAGTTCCCTGACCAGGGATGGAACCCGCGCCCCCTGCAGTGGAAGCACGGAGTCTCAACGGCTGGACGGCCAGGGAAGTCCCTATTTGATTATTTATATCAATATGGACTCATGAATATTTACTTTATCTTATGGGTTATAATTAATTACTTTAAATTTTTTTGCTCAACTGTTTCAGATTTGACCATTAAGTTACTCCTTCCAGTTGGTTCCTGTGTCCCTTTTTTTTTTTGCATTTAAAAAAATTTTTTTTAATTGAAGTATAGTTGATTTACAATATTCCTGTGTCCTTTTGACATGACTGCACATCACTTTTTGAGCACCTCCTTACTTTCTGGCACCACAAGATATTTCAAGCTGATCTTGTGCTTTTCCTGCTCCTGCCCTAGAATCAACAACTTCTCCAAATAACCATTCTCTGTTTGTACAGAAGGGGAGAGAGTTAAACAGAATATTTCTAACTGTAGAGTTAGTCCTGAGTTTTTCTTATATTTAAGCTTCTTTCTGATTGTTGTACTTGCAGATTGTGGTGATTAATTTTATGTGTCAACTTGACTGGACTAAGGGATGACCAAATAACTGAAAAAACATTCTTTCTGGGTGTGTCTGGGAGGATGTTTCTGGAAAAGATTAACATTTGAATCAGTAGACTAAGTAAAGAAGAGCCCCCTCACCAATGTGGGTAGGCATCATCTAATTCATTGAGGGCCCCAATAGAACAAAAGGCAGAGGAAGGGTGAATTTGCTGCCTCTGCTTGAGCTGGGACATCAGTGCTTCTGGGTCTTGAGCCTTCAAACTTGAATGGAATTATACCATGGCTCTCCTGGTTCTCCAACTCACAGATAGCAGATTGTAGGACTTCTCCATCTTTATAATTATGTGAGCCAATTCCTTATTAAATATATATAATATGTATACACACACACACAGGTGTGTGTATACATATATAAAATATTGGTTCTATTTCTCTGGAGAACCCTGACTGATACCAAGATCCTTGCCAGAAAGTAAGTTATTTGAAAAACAAATTTTTTTTAAGTCTTACAGGACCATTTTAAACTTTGGC
Source organism: Eubalaena glacialis (assembly GCF_028564815.1). NCBI lineage: Eukaryota > Metazoa > Chordata > Mammalia > Artiodactyla > Balaenidae > Eubalaena > Eubalaena glacialis. The sequence goes on from NC_083719.1 coordinate 101,788,424, forward strand.
TGAGGCAAACTTTGTTGCAATTTCCCCAGCTAACTTCTGGCCTCCTTGTTATTATATTTCCTCATACATCAAGAAATAAGGTTTCCTTGGAGACCAGCAGATTCCATCTACCATTTCAACAAAATATTGAATTATGTGATTCTTGGTAGAGAGTAACAAAAGCTCTCTTTTTAAGGGATTATTTTCAACATTCAGAGAGTTCCAAAGGGTTAGCTAAATCTCTAGTCTGAGTATTTTGGAGGATAAAATATTTCAGACCCAATGAAGAAAACTGAGGAGCCAACATAACTCATTACTGTAGGGTTACAGACTTCAGATTTTTAAAGAAATATGATTTAGATTCAAGTAATGTGGCAAAAATTGCTAGCTCTTTCCAACATCCATTCTACTCCTCTTTCTTAATTGGTGGAGCCCCAATATGTTAACTGGGCACATAGCCACCCAGAGTAAAGCTATACTTTCTAAACTCCTTTAAATTTAGGTGTGACAGTGTGACCAAGTTCTGGCCAATGGGTTATGAGTAAAAGTCACATTTACAGCTCCCTGGTTATATTCAAAAAGAAATGGGTCATGCTCTTCACATCCCCTTTTTCTTCTTCCTGATGGCTGGGACATGTACATTCCAGCAAGAGCTAGAGAAGCCATCTTGGGCAAAAACATGAAAGTCATATGTTAAAGAAGTCACATATTAAAGTCAACATGATAGAAGGGACCTAGGCCTTAACATCATAGAGATGCCATATTAGGTATGATCAGCTTACACAGGCTGCAACATGAGAAAGAAATAAACTTCTTCTTTCTTAAGCCACTGGTATTTGGTGACCTTTGTTTCAGCAGTTAAACCTATATTTAACTAATATAGAGTTACTATCTAAAAGTGGTACTGCTATAACAAAAGATATATGTGATATTAGCTTATCATTTGGGTATAAAGTGGCAAAAACTCAGATAATCCAGGGTGGAAAGTTGGTGACTCTTGTTATGCTGGGACAAATATTTGGTTAAACTGTGGCCTGCCATACTTTGGGAGATAAGCCACAAACTCTTAGAGCCTATAACTTTAAGAGAATTAGTTACAAAAAAATTAAGAATTTTTCTGTGTATTGGCTACTCCTTGCCACATTAAGGAAAGTTTTACTAAAGAGATGAAGTCAGAGATGGTTTCCCATCAGAAAGAAGAAATCAGTTTCATTAAAAGAGCCCTTCTCGGGACTTCCCTGGTGGCACAGTGGTTAAGAATCCGCCTGCCAATGCAGGGGACATGGGTTCGATCCCTGGTCCGGGAAGATCCCACATGCCACGGAGCAACTAAGCCCATGTGCCACAACTACTGAGCCTGCGCTGTAGAGCCCATGAGCCACAACTACTGAATCCCACGCACCTAGAGCCTGTGCTCCGCAACAAGAGAAGCCACCACAATGAGAAGCCCACACACCACAATGAAGAGTAACCCCTGTTCACCACAATTAGAGAAAGCCCACGCACAGCAATGAAGACCCAACATAGCCAAAAATAAAAATTAATTAATTAATTAATTTTTAAAATAAGAGGCCTTCTCTGTCTCGTCTGAATTCTAAATTGAGTAGAGTATGGTAAGTGGGCCCTCAAATGGTTGGAAAAGCCAACTCTTCTGTACCAAACACTGAAACAATACTAAGAGGTAGCTCTAAAGAGCAGCTGTAAGAGGAAGTTAGAATGTGGTCCCCAACTTTCTTAAGCATAGGACTGCACACCCAAAACCAAGGCCCCCACAGCTACTTCTGTGCCCAGCTTCATCCCTGTCTCCAGTGACTAGCCTGAACCACTGGGCTCGCCTACAGCTGGCCTCTCCATCTATGCACCTGCATGCTCTCAGCCAAACTTCCAACAGTGGCTTCCACTGCCATGCACCTATGGTGAATCCCTGCAGCTGGCAGTGGACACCAACAGCTAGGTCTCCCATAGCTGTTTGTGAAAGAAACTGCCAACCAAGAACACTATACCTAGTAAAGTTTTCCTTCAGAAACGAAAGCAAGATAAAGATTTTCCCAGAAAAATGAAAGCTGAGGGAAGTCATCACCATTAGACCTGCCTTACAGGAAATGCTGAAAGGAGTTCTTCAAGCTGAAAGGAAAGGATGCTAAGTAATAACATGAAAACATATGAAAATATACAACACACTGGTAAAGGTAAGCATATAGTCAGATTCAAAATACTCTAATATTATAATATGGTGATGTGTTAACCACTTAAGTATAAAGGTTAAATAACAAACATTTTAAAAATAACTATCGCTACAATAATTTGTTAGCAGATGCACAATATAAAAAAATGTAAATTGTGGCATCAAAAACATAACATGGTTGAGGGGTTGTTAGTAAAAATGTGGAGTTTGTGTATGTGGTCATAGTTAAGTTGTTATCAGTTGAAAATAGACTTGTATCTATAAGATGTTTCAAGTAAGCCTCATGTTAACCACAAAACAAAAACCTATACTAGATACACACAAGATAAAGAGAAAGAAACAAAGTATATCACTACAGAAAATCATAAATTCACAAAGGAAGATAGTGTGGAAAAAAAGGAACAGAGGAACTACTAAAAGCCCTGTAATTGACAAGATGGCCATAATAAGTCCATACCTATCAATAATTATTTTAAATGTAAATGGATTAAATTTTCCAATCAAAAGACATACAGTGGCAGAGTGAAAAAAAAAACAACACCCAACTATATGCTGCCTACAAGAGATTCACTTCAGCTTCAAGGACACACATTGGGGGAATTCCCTGGCAGGCCAGTGGTTATACTTCTTGCTTTCACTGCCAAGGGTGCAGGTTCTTTCCCTGGTCAGGGAACTAAGATCCCACAAGCCAAAAAAAAAAAGAAGGACAAACATTATGTCAAAATGAAGTTATGGGGAGAGATAGTCCCCACACATGGAAAACAAAAGAAAGCAGATGTAGCTTTACCTATATCAGACAAAATAGAATGTAAGTCAAAAACTGTAACACAAGGCAAAGAAGGTCATTATATAATGATAAAAGGGTCAATTTATCAAGAGGATATAACAATTGTAAATATATATGCATCCAACATCAGAACACTTAAATATATTAAGTAAGTATTAACAGATCTGAAGGAATTAATAGACAGCAATACAGTAACTGTAGGGAACTTCAATACTCCACTTTCAGTAATGGATAGATCATCCAGACAGAAAATCAATAAGGAAACATTGGACCTAAAGTATACTTTAGACCAAATTGACCAAACAGATCTAACAGAGATACATAGAACATTCCATCCAACAGCAGCAGAATGCACATTCTTCTAAAGCATACATGGAACTTTCTCCAAAATAGATCATACATTAGATCACAAAACAAGTCTTAGCAAATTTTAAAAGATTGAAATCATACCAAGCATCTCTTTTGACCACAATCAATAAGAGGAGAAAAACTGGAAAGTTTTCAAATATGTGGAAATTAAACAGCACACTCCTGAACAACAAACAAGTCAAAGATAAAATTAATGGGAAATCAAAAAATATCTTGAAACAAACAAAAATGAAAACATAACATATGGGCTGAAGCAAAAGAAGTTCTATGAGGAAAGTTTATAGGCTATGTTAAGAAAAAAAGAAAGATTTCAAATAAACAACCTTTATACATCAAGGAACTAGTAAAACAAGAACAAACTCAGCCCAAAGTTAGCAGAAGGGAGGAGATAAAGATCAGATCCAAAATAAATGAAATAGAAACCAGAAAAGATAGAAAATATCAGCAAAGCCAGGAGTTGATTTTTTGAAAAAGTTAATAAAACTGACAAACCTTCAGCTAGACTTACCAAGAGAAAAAGGACAAGAACTCAAAATAAAATTATAAATGGAAAAGGAAACATTGCAACCAATACCATAGAAGTACAAAAGATCGTAAGAGACTACAATGAAGTATACATCAACAAATTGGACAACCTAGGGAAAAAATGAAAAAATTCTTAGAAACATACACCCAATCTACCAAATCTGAATCATGAAGAAATAGAAAATCTAAACAGACCAGTAACAAGTAAGGAGATTGAATCAGTAATCAAAAACCTCCCAAAAAAGAAAAATGCAGGACCAGATGGCTTCACTGGTGAATTCTACCAAACACTTAAAGAAGAATGAATGCCAATTCTTCTCAAACTCTCCCCAAAAATAGAAGAGGAGACAACATTCCCAAACTCATTTTACAAGGCCAGCATTACCCTGATACCAAAGCCAGCAAAGGACACTACAAGAAAAGAAAACTACAGGCCAATATCCCTGATGAATATAGAGGCAAAAATTCTCTATAAAATACTAACATACCACATTCAACAGCATATTAAAAGGACCATACACCATGGTCAAGTAGGATTTATCCATGGGATGCAAGGATGGCTCAACATACATAAATCAATAAATGTGATACACCTATTAATAGAATGAAAGACAAAAATTATATGATCGTCTCAATAGATGCAGAAAAAGCATTTGACAAAATCAACATCTTTTTATGATAAAAGCTCTCAACAAATTGAGTACAGAAGAAGCATACTCGGGAATTCCCTGATGGTTCAGTGGTTAGGACTCGGCACTCTCACTGCCAGGGGCCCGGGTTTGATCCCTGGTTGGAGAACTAAGATCCTGCAAGCCACACGGTGCAGCCAAAAAAAAAGAAGTAACATACTTCAACATAATAAAAGCCATATACAGCAAACCCACAGCTTACATCATACTCATGGTGAAAGATTGAAAGACTTTCCTCTAAGATCAGGAACAAAACATGGAGGCCCACTTTCACCACTCTTATTCAACATAGTATTGGAAGTCCTAGCCAGATCAGTTAGGCACCAAAAAGAAATCGTAGGCCTCCAAATCAGAAAAGAAGTAAAATTGTTTCTCTTTACTGATGATATGATCTTGTACATAGAAAATCCTAAAGATGTCACCAAAAAAACTGTTAGAATTAATAAATTCAGTAAAATTTCAGCATACAAAATCAGCATGCAAAAATCAGTTGAGTTTCTACACAGTAACAATGAACTATCTGAAAAATAAATAGAGAAAACAATACTATTTACAATAGCATCAAAAACAATGAAATGTGGATGAGTAAATTTAACCAAAGAAGTGAAAGATCTATACACTGAAAACTATGAGACGCTGATAAAAGAAATTAAAGAAAACACAAATAAATGGAAAGCTATTCATGTTCATGGGTCAGAAGAGTTAATATTGTTAAAATGTCCATACTACCCAAAGCCATCTATAGATTGAATGCAATCCCTATCAAAATTCCAATGGCATTTTTCAATTCTGAAATTGTATGGAACCACAAAAGACCCCTAATATCCAAAACAATCTTGAGAAAGAATGACGCTAAAAGCATCACACTTCCTTATATCACAAAGTAATAGTTGTCAAAACAGTATGGTAGGAGACCTTCAAGATGGTGGAGGAGTAAGATGTGGAGATCACCTTCCTCCCCACAAATACATCAGAAATACATCTACATGTGGAACAACTCCTACTGAACACATACTGAATGCTGGCAGAAGACCTCAGACCTCCCAAAAGGCAAGTAACTCCCCACGTACCTGGGTAGTGCAAAAGAAAAAAGAAAAAACAGAGACAAAAAATAGGGACAGGACCTGTACCTCTGGGAGGGAGCTGTGAAGGAGGAAAAGTTTCCACACACTAGGAAGCCCCTTCACTGGCGGAGACAGGGGGTGGCGGGGGGGGGGGAAGCTTCGGAGACACGGAGGAGAGCGCAGCAACAGGGGTGTGGAGGGCAAAGCGGAGAGATCTGCACACAGAGGAATGGTGATGGCCAGCACTCACCAGCCTGAGAGGCTTGTCTGCTCACCCACCCGGGGCGGGTGGGGGCTGGGAGCTGATGCTCCAGCTTGGAGGTCAGATCCCAGGGAGAGGACTGGGGTTGTCTGCATGAACACAGCCTGAAGGGGGCTAACGTGCCACAGCTAGCCAGGAGGGAGTCCGGGAGAAAGTCTGGAACTGCCTAAGAGGCAAGAGACCATTGTTTCAGGGTGCGCGAGGAGAGGGGATTCAGAGCACCGCCTAAACGAGCTCCAGAGACCAGCGCGAGCTGCAGCTATCAGCAGACACCAGAGATGGGCATGAAATGCTAAGGCTGCTGCTACAGCCACCAAGAAACCTGTGTGCAAGCACAGGTCACTATCCACACCTCGCCTCCTGAGAGCCTGTGTGGCCCGCCACTGTCAGGGTCCCGTGATCCAGGGACAACTTCCCAGGGAGAACACACGGCATGCCTCAGGCTGTTGCAATGTCATGCCGGCCTCTGCCGCCACAGGCTCGCCCTACATTCCATACCTGTCCCTCCCCCTGGCCTGAGTGAGCCAGAGCCCCCTAATCAGCTGCTACTTTAACCCCGTCCTGTCTGAACGAAGAACAGATGCCTTCAGGCAACCTACATGCAGAGGCGGGGCCATATCCAAAGCTGAACCCCAGGAGCTGTGCGAACAAAGAAGAGAAAGGGAAATTTCTCCCAGCAGCCTCAGGAGCAGCAGATTAAATCTCCACAATCAACTTGACGTTCCCTGAATCTCTGGAATACCTGAATAGACAACGGATTATCCCAAAATTGAGGCCGTGGACTTTGGGAGCAACTGTGGTCTCGGGGTTTGCTTTCTGCATCTAATTTGTTTCTGGTTTTATGTTTATCGTAGTTGAATATTTAGAGTTTATTATCATTGGTAGTTTTGTTTATTGATTTGTTTGTGCTCTTCCTTTATTTTTTTAATATATAAATATATATTTTTTCCTTTTTCTCTTCTTGTGAGTGTGTATGTGTATGCTTCTTTGTGTGATTTTGTCTGTATAGCTGTGCTTTTACCATTTGTCCTATGGGTTCTGTCTGTCTGTTTTTTGTTGTTGTTTTGTTTTGTTATTTTTTGTATAGGTTTTAGCTCTTGTTATCTTGGTGAATTTGTTTTTTGTTTTGTTGCTCTCTTCTTTCTTCCTTTTTTTTCTCTTTTCTTTTTATTACTTTTTAATTTTGTTTATTTTTAATAATTTATTTTTATTTTCTATTTTCTTTCTTTCTTTCTTTCTTGTTTTCTCCCTTTTCTTCTGAGCTGTGTGGCTGACAGGACCTTGGTGCTCCAGCTAGGGATAAGGCCTGAGCCTCTGAGGTGGGAGAGCCAAGTTCAGGACATTGGTCCACCAGAGACCTCCTGGTTACACATAATATCAAATGGCAAAAGCTCTCCCAGAGACCTCCATCTCAATGCTAAAACCCAGCTCCACTCAACAACAAGCAAGCTACAGTGCTGGACACCCTATGCCAAACAACTAGCAAGATAGGGACACAACCCCACCCATTAGCAGAGAGGCTGCCTAAAATCATAATAAGCTCACAGACACCCCAAAACACACCACCAGATGCGGTCCTGCCCAACAGAAAGACAAGATCCAGCCTCATCCACCAGAACATAGGCACCAGTCCCCTCCACCAGGAAGCCTACACAACCCACTTAACGAACCTTACCCACTGAGGGCAGACACCAAAAACAATGGGAACTACGAACCTGCAGCCTGTGAAAGGAGGCCCCAAACACAGTAAGTTAAGCAAAATGAGAAGACAGAGAAATACACAGCAGATGAAGGAACAAGGTAAAAACCCACCAGACCAAACAAATGAAGAGGAAATAGGCAGTCTACCTGAAAAACAATTCAGAGTAACGATAGTAAAGATGATCCAAAATCTTGGAAACAGAATGGAAAAAATACAAGAACTGTTTAACAAGAACCTAGAAGAACTAAAGAGCAAACAAACAATGATGAACAACACAATAAATGAAATTAAAAATTCTCTAGAAGGAATCAATAGCAGAAATAACTGAGGCAGAAGAATGGATAAGTGACCTGGAAGATAAAATAGTGGAAATAACTACCACAGAGCAGAATAAAGAAAAAAGAATGAAAAGAATTGAGGACAGTCTCAGAGACCTCAGGGACAACATTAAAAGCACCAACATTCGAATTATAGGGGTCCCAGAAGAAGAAGAGAAAAAAAAGGGACCCAGAAAATATTTGAGGAGATTATAGTTGAAAACTTCCCTAACATGGGGAAGGAAAGAGTCAATCAAGTCCAGGAAGCACAGAGAGTCCCATCCAGGATAAATCCAAGGAGAAACACACTAAGACACATATTAATCAAACTATCAAAAATTAAATACAAAGAAAAGTTATTAAAAGCAGCAAGGGAAAAGCAACAAATAACATACAAGTGAATCCCCATAAGGTTAACAGCTGAACTTTCAGCAGAAACTCTGCAAGCCAGAAGGGAGTGGCAGGACATAATTAAAGTGATGAAAGGGAAAATCCTACAACCAACATTACTCTACCCAGCAAGGATCTCATTCAGATTTGACAGGGAAATTACAACCTTTACAGACAAGCAAAAGCTAAGAGAATCCAGCACCACCAAACTAGCTTTACAACAAATGCTAAAGGAACTTCTCTAGGCACCTACAATAACAAACCCAAAACAATTAAGAAAATGGTAATAGGAAAACACATATCGATAATTACCTTAAATGTAAATGGATTAAATGCTCCAAACAAAAGACATAGACTGGCTGAATGGATACAAAAACAAGACCCATATAGATGCTGTCTACAAGAGACCCACTTCAGACCTAGGGACACATACAGACTGAAAGTGAAGAGATGGAAAAAGATATTCCATGCAAATGAAAATCAAAAGAAAGCTGGAGTAGCAATGCTCATATCAGACAAAATAGACTTTAAAATAAAGACTATTACAAGAGACAAAAAAGGACACTACATAATGATCAAGGGATCAATCCAAGAAGAAGATATAACAATTGTAAATATTTATGCACCCAACATAGGAGCACCTCAATACATAAGGGAAATGCTAACAGCCAAAAGAGGGAAAATCGACAGTAACACAATCATAGTAGGGGACTTTATCACCCCACTTTCACCAATGGACACGTCATCCTAAATGAAAATAAATAAGGAAACACAAGCTTTAAATGATACATTAAACAAGATGGACTTAATTGACATTTATAGGACTTTCCATCCAAAAACAACAGAATACAATTTCTTCTCAAGTGCACATGGAACATTCTCCAGGATAGATCATATCTTGGGTCACAAATCAAGCCTTGGTAAATTTAAGAAAATTGAAATCATATCAAGTATCTTTTCCAACTGCAGCACTATGAGACTAGATATCAATTACAGGAAAAACTTAGTAAAAAATACAAACACATGGAGGCTAAACAATATACTACTAAATAACCAAGAGATCACTGAAGAAATCAAAGAGGAAATCAAAAAATACTTAGACACAAATGACAATGAAAACACGATGACCCAAAACCTATGGGATGCAGCAAAAGCAGTTCTAAGAGGGAAGTTTATAGCAATACAATCCTATCTCAAGAAACAGGAAACATCTCAAATAAACAACCTAACCTTACACTGAAAGCAGTTAGAGAAATAAGAAAAACAACAACAAAAAAAAAACCCAAAGTTAACAGAAGGAAAGAAATCATAAAGATCAGATCAGAAATAGATGAAAAAGAAATGAAGTGAACAATAGCAAAGATCAAGAAAACTAAAAGCTGCTTCTTTGAGAAGATAAACAATATTGATAAACCGTTAGCCAGACTCATCAAGAAAAAAAGGGAAAAGACTCAAAATCAACAGAATTAGAAATGAAAAAGGAGAACTAACAACTGATATTGAAGAAATACAAAGGATTATGAGAGATTACTACAAGCAACTATATGCCAATAAAATGGACAACCTGGAAGAAATGGACAAATTCTTAGAAAAGCACCACCTTCCGAAACTGAACCAGGAAGAAATAGAAAATATAAACAGACCAATCACAAGCACTGAAATGGAAACTGTGATTAAAAATCTTCCAACAAACAAAAGTCCAGGACCAGATCACTTCACAGGCGAATTCTATCAAACATTTAGAGAAGAGCTAACACCTATCCTTCTCAAACTCTTCCAAAATATAGCAGAGGGAGGAATACTCCCAAACTCATTGTACGAGGCCACCATCACCCTGATACCAAAACCACACAAAGATGTCACAAAAAAAGAAAACTACAGGACAATATTAATGATGAACATAGATGCAAAAACCCTCAACAAAGTACTAGCAGACAGAATTCAACAGCACATTAAAAGGATCATGCACCATGATGAAGTGGGGTTTATCCCAGAAATGCAAGGATTCTTCAATATATGCAAATCAATCATGTGATAAACCATATTAACAAATTGAAGGAGAAAAACCATATGATCATCTCAATAGATGCAGAGAAAGCTTTCGACAAAATTCAACACCCATTTATGATAAAAGTCCTGCAGAAAGTAGGCATAGAGGGAACTTTCCTCAACATAATAAAGGCCATATATGACAAACCCACAGTCAACATCATTCTCAATGGTGAAAAACTGAAAGCATTTCCTCTAAGATCAGGAACAATACAAGGTTGTCCACTCTCACCACTATTATTCAACATAGTTTTGGAAGTTTTAGGCATAGCAGTCAGAGAAGAAAAAGAAATAAAAGGAATCCGAATCGGAAAAGAAGAAGTAAAGCTGTCACTGTTTGCAGACACATGATACTATGCATAGAGGAACCTAAAGATGCTACCAGCAAACTACTAGAGCTAATCAATGAATTTGTTAAATTAGCAGGATACAAAATTAATTCACAGAAATCTCTTGCATTCCTATACACTAAGGATGAAAAATCTGAAAGAGAAATTAAGGAACTAATCCCATTTACCATCACAACAAAAAGAATAAAATACCTAGGAATAAACCTACCTAAGGAGACAGAAGACCTGTATGCAGAAAACTATAAGACACTGATGAAAGAAATTAAAGATGATACAAACAGATGGAGAGATATACCATGTTCTTGGATTGGAAGAATCAACATTGTGAAAATGACTATCCTACCCAAAGCAATCTACAGATTCAATGCAATCCCTATCAAACTACCAATGGCATTTTTCACAGAACTAGAACTAAAAATTTCACAATATGTATGGAAACACAAAAGACCCTGAATAGCCAAAGCAATCTTGAGAAAGAAAAATGGAGCTGGAGGAATCAGGCTCCCGGACTTCAGACTCTACTACAAAGCTACAGTAATCAAGACAGTATGGTACTGGCACAAAAACAGAAATATAGATCAATGGAACAGGATAGAAAGCCCAGAGATAAACCATGCACATATGGTCACCTTATTTTTGATAAAGGAGGCAAGAATATACAACAGAGGAAAGACAGCCTCTTCAATAAGTGGTGCTGGGAAAACTGGACAGCTACATGTAAAAGAATGAAATTATGACACTCCCTAACACTATACACAAAAATAAACTCAAAACGGATTAAAGACCTAAATGTAAGATGAGACACTATCAAACTCTTAGAGGAAAACATAGACAGAACACTCTATGACATAAATCACAGCAAGATCCTTTTTGACCCACCTCCTAGAGAAACGGAAATAAAAACAAAAATAAACAAATGGGACCTAATGAAACTTAAAAGCTTTTGCACAGCAAGGGAAACCATAAACAAGATGAAAAGACAACCCTCAGAATGGGAGAAAATATTTGTAAATGAAGCAACTGACAAAGGATTAATCTCCAAAATTTACAAGCAGCTCATGCAGCTCAATAGCAAAAAAAGGAACAACCCAATCCAAAAATGGGCAGAAGACCTAAATAGACATTTCTCCAAAGAAGATATACAGATCACCAACAAACACATGAAAGGATCCTCACCATCACTAATCATTAGAGAAATGCAACTCAAAACTACAATGAGGTATCACCTCACACCAGTCTGAATGACCATCATCAAAAAATCTACAAACAATAAATGCTGGAGAGGGTGTGGAGATAAGGGAACCCTCTTGCACTGTTGATGGGAATGTAAATTGATACAGCCACTATGGAGAACAGTATGGAGGTTCCTTAAAAAACTAAAAATAGAACTACCATATGACCCAGCAATCCCACTACTGGGCATATACCCTGAGAAAACCATAATTCAAAAAGAGTCATGTACCACAATGTTCATTGCAGCTCTATTTACAATAGCCAGGACATAGAAGCAACCTAAATGTTCATCGACAGATGAATGGATAAAGACGATGTGGCACATATAGACAATGGAGTATTACTCAGCCATAAAAAGAAACGAAATTGAGTTATTTGTAGTGAGGTGGATGGACCTAGAGTCTGTCATACAGAGTGAAGTAAGTCAGGAAGAGGAAAACAAATACCGTATGCTAACACATATATATGGAATCTAAAAAAAAGAAAAAATGCTTTTGAAGAACCTAGGGTCAGGACAGGAATAAAGACACAGATGTAGAGAATGGACTTGAGGACACAGGGAGTGGGAAGTGTAAGCTGGGATGAAGTGAGAGAGTAACACCGACATATATACACTACCAAATGTAAAATAGGTAGCTAGTGGGAAGCAGCTGCATAGCACAGGGAGATCAGCTCGGTGCTTTGTGACCACCTAGAGAGGTGGGATAGGGAGGGTGGGAGGGAGATGCCAGAGGGAGGAGATATGTGGATATATGTATATGTATAGCTGATTCACTTTGTTATACAGCAGAAACTAACACACCACTGTAAAGCAATTTTACTCCAATAAAGATGTTAAAAAAAACAAAACAAAACAGTATGGTACTGGCATAGAAACATAGACCAATGGAACAGAATCAAGAGCCCAGGAATAAACCCATGCATACGTGGTTAACTAATATTTGATAAGGGAGCCAATAAGAGTCAATGCAGAAATGCAGTTTATTCTTCAATAAACGGTGTTGTTTATTCTTCAATAAACGGTGTTGGGAAGACTGTATATCCACATGTAAGAGAATGAAACTGGAACCCAGTCTTACCCCACTCACAGAAATTAACTCAAAATAGATTAAGTACTTAGACATTAGACCTGAAACTATAAACTCCTACAAGAAAACATGCGGGGAAAGCTCCTTGACATTGGTCTTAGTACACAAGCAACAAAATCAACACCTCGGACTAATTCAAACAGAAAACTTCTGAACAACAAAGGAAACAGAATGAAAAGGCACCTATGGAATGGGAGTAAATATTTGCAAACCATCCATCTGATAAGGGGTTAATATCCAAAAATTATAAAGAACTCATGCCACTCAATAAAAAATCTAATTAAAAATGGGCAGAGGGCTTGAATAGACATTTTTCAAAAGAAGACATACAAATGGCGAACAAGTACATGAAACGGTGCTCAACATCACTAATCATCCAGGAAATGCAACACATAACCACAATGAAATATCACCTCACACCTGTTAGAATCAAAAAAACAAGAGATAACGAGTGCTGGGGAGGGTATGGAGAAAAGGGAACCCTTGGGCACTGCTGGTGGGAATGTAAATTGGTGCAGCCACTGTGAAAACAGTATGGAGTTTCCTCAAAAAATTAAGAATAGCTACCATATGATAAGCTAAATCAATAAAGCTGAAATTTAAAAAAAAAAAGAAAAAAGAATTACTTGGGCAAACAACAAATTCTCCCTTTGTTTGAGGAGACAAAAAAAAATTCTAATGGAAGAAGTGCATAGAGGTAGGAAAAAACCTACTTGGAAATGAGAAAAAGTACTTAGTAAGATTAGAGAAAATAGTGCGAAGCCCTTGGCAAGGAAAGAGTCTCTAAAATGACTGGTGATTGGGGAAGGGGAAGGAAGAAAAGGAGAGCAAGGCTATTCCTAAGAGGGTGTCGTGGTGGAAGCTCATTAAGAGATCCGAGCCAATTACATAATTGAAACCAGGACTGGTCGGGATAAAAGTAGAGGTTTAAAAAGTGAGATCATAAAACCAATCCCAAGTAGGCACAGTGTTTATACATAGAGATGGAATGTGTCCTAAGAGACTTCAGAGGTCTCTTGCCTGTTTTCTAAGCAGAACTTGAGCTATAATGCCCAGAAGGGAGACTTCAGGGCAACAAGTAAGCACATTCCCATTTCACAGTCCTCTTAGATGGGAAATTCCTGTGTGTTTTATATATGGGAAGCTTTCTTTTAAAATGCAACAATGGAAATGAAATTAGGATGAAAAGCAGCTATTAAAGGTCCTGCAATAGAAACATTAAGTTCTACTTGATTAGGGAGTTTGTTTAAATAACATGACTTGTACTTACCTTAAAAACACATGAAGCAATATGGTCCCTTCATGGACTTAGGGGCCTGTCATCTGTTCACAAACTGAACTAAAACTAGATATTCACTTTATTGGTAAATATTTCTTTCTTCTTATTCCCTTGACAACTCTTCGTCTGCTGAACAGAGTCCGTTACTCATTTTAAAGAATACTTATTGCCAATATCCTAAATGTAATATTATTTAAAGATGAAAAGAGGCAGTAATTAAAACAATGGTTATAAAATAAAATTGTAACTGAATTTTAAGAATATAAAATGGAGTAGTCTAGGTAAATTTTGTATATTGATTTCTAAAAATATTTTCTTACCAATGTATGCTTCTCAGTTATAAGTTTCAGGGTCCTTTTCTCTATAGTACCTGGGGAATAAGCACAGTCAATTTACATAATGCAATATGAATTATGAAAATGATCACCATAATTAGGTCAGAAAGCCTGGCTTTGTGATTTGCTCACCAGAAATTAATTCTAAGACCACTTCCTCTCTATATGACCTTGCACAAGCCACTTAACTTCTCTGTTTTATCACTTTTAAAATGAGAATAAAAATATCATTTTTACCTACCCACAGAATTTGGGGAAGCAGAACTGAGAGAATATTTGTGAAACTGGACTATAAACTGTCAAGTACTTGTGAGCTCCAGGGTTTCAGTTTAGGTAAAGCTGCTTCGAAGAGCTTGGGATCTCCAATTCTTTTCCTTGCTCAGTCCTGTTCCAATAATGCCAGTCTCCCTTTTGCCTTCTGGGTTCTTACATTCTATCTCCCTCAACTCTCTCTGTGTGAAAAATGGGGATTCTATAATCTACCTTTTGGGATTAGTATAAAGACAACCTGGAAAGTCCCTCGTGCAGTGCTTAGCACATGGTAGACTCAAGAAACTCAACTAGAGATGGCTAGGCGCCTCAGAGACCATGTAATCCACTTATCTCTTTTGCACTTACCTCTTTTTGCATTCACTTCTGTAAAGTGAAGTCCAGAGAAGTAAGGAAATTGCCCAGAGTTATACATGGAGCTTTGGATTTAGATTCGATCCCAGGTCTCTGGAGTCTCAGAGCTCTTTCCTCAGCAGAAAGCACCTGTAGACTGTGGCAGCGTAAAAACAAATGAATGACAAGGGGCAATCATCAAGGCACGTATCCTACTGGAGTCTTCCAGTGAAACTAGTATGAAGATAAATTAGAGAAGAGGGGAGGGAAGAAGAGACATAAAATAATCTCCTTTACCCATGTATTCAGTGATATATTATAGGCCCCCTCCTGCCCAAGTCTTCTAAGTAAGGGTTTTATTTTTTGGTAAAATATATTCTGATACATTCACATAACAGAAAAGTATCCAACCACTAAAAAGAATGAGGTAGAACTGAATGGGAAAAATATTTACAAATGATATCACCAACAAGGGGTTAATATCCAAAATATATAAACAGCTCATACAACTCAACATCAAAGAAACAAACAACCCAATTAAAGAATGGGCAGAAGACCTGAATCGACATTTTTCCAAAGAAGATATGCAGATGACCAACAGGCACAAGTTTAGATGCTCAACATTGTAAATCATCAGAGAAATGCAAATCAAAACCACAGTGAGGTATCACCTCACACCTGCCAGAATGGCCATCATCAAAAAGACAACAAATAAAAATGTTGGCGAGAATGTGGACAAAAGGGAACCCTTGTACACTGTTGGTGGGAATATAAATTGATTCAGCCACTGTGGAATGGAGGTTCCTCAAAAAACTAAAAATTGAACTACCACATGATCCAATAATTCCACTCCTGTGTATATATCTGAAGAAAATGAAGACATTAATTCGAAAAGATACATGCACCCTAACGTTCATGGCAGCATTGTTTACAACAGCCAAGATATGGAAGCAACCTAAGTGTCCCTCAGCAGATGAATGGATAAAGAAGATGTGGTATATATAGCCAATAGAATACTACTCAGCCATAAAAAAAGAATGAAATTTTGCCATTTGCAACAACATGGGTGGACTTGGAGGGTATTATGCTTAATGAGATAAGTCAGACAGAGACAAGTACTACACGATATCACTTATATGTGGAATCTAAAAAATAAAACAAACTAATGAATATAACAAAAAAGAAACACATTTACAGATATAGAGAACAAACTAGTGGTTACCAGTGGGGAGAAAGAAGGAGGGAGAGGCAAGACAGGAATAGGGGATTAAGAGGCACAAACTACTAAAAATAACATAAATAAGCCTCAAGTATATATTGTACAGCACAGGGAATATAGGCAATATCTTATTATAACTATAAATGGAGTGTAACCTTTAAAAATTGTGAATAACTACGTTGTACACCTGAAACTTATGTAATATTATACATCAACTATACCTCAATAAAAAAAGAAAAAGAAAGAAAAAACAGCTAGATCAACAAGCACTAGCATAGAAAGCTGTGCCTAATATATTTAGGGAAAAAAGAAAACAGCTGCATAGTATCCACAATCCTGGTCCTATTTTTGTTTTATGTGTATATAAACATGGTAATAAGTCTGGAAGGACATCTTCCAGACCATTAGTAGTGGTTATCCTTCCACATTATAAAGACTTTTCCCCTTTTATTTTATCTCTGTATTGTTTAAATTCTCAGGAGTATCTATGACTTTGATCATTAGGGAAAAATAAAGCTTTTATTTAAATTTTTTTAAATGCTATTGAAACAATTAATGATTAATTGCATAAAAGTGCAATTATCCATGTATACACTAAGCCAGAATGGAAATGAAATTAAAAAGTACAATGAAAGATTAGAGCTTTAAGAAAAATAGAAATATTCAGCCCCTTCCTTTCTTAAAGATGATTGCTATCTAATAGCATTTCCTTTATATGAGGAGAGAAAATTAAACAACAGACGAAGCACATTTAATACTTCTAGTGGAACATCTTTTCCCCATATCTCTGATTTAACAAAAAAAAGCAAAGCAGGCTATCTTGGAAGCAGATATGAAAACTCTCTCTGGCCCCAGATCTAAAAAGGAAATAAACCCAAATTATGCCCCACAGCACATGCACAGCTGCCCCGCAGTGTTCTCATCTACTGTTACTCTGTGTCTTAGTGCTAAGGCTCTTTAGCTCGTCTGGAAATCCCTTGAAATGGTCGTCCAAAGAGTGTACATAAGTGCGTGTATACATTTTTCTGTGGAGAAGGACTGTAAGCTTCACCAGTTTTGCAAAGTGATCTTTTTACATTTTTTTTCACACCCACAAATATTAACCACGGCATTTATCTATTCATACATATCCAAATATTCAACAGACATTGAGAGTTTTCCCTTGCATTTATTGTTATACATGTAGTAGGAATGTTATTACCCAAATTGCATGCCTCATTTCTTACTCTCACAACAATACTGTAAGTAAAGATTATCCCTATTTTCCCAGTGAGGAATATGGAGACTAAAAGGTGATCACATTTTTTTATATTCCTGCCATTGAGAGTTGGGGGTCTATGCCCCTTCCCCTTGAATCTAAATGGGCACTCTATGTTGACCAGTTGAATATGATGGAAATGATACTGTGTCTTAAGAGACAGCAGCTTCCATTTCTTGTCCTTTGGAATATAGTCCTTATAAGCCAGCCACCATGTTGTGAGGAAGCCAACGCAGCTCCATAGGGAAGCCCACATGGAGAGGAACTGAGCTCCCAGTTGACACTCAGCACCAACCTGCTGCCCACATGAGTGAGCTGTCATGAAGTGGATCCTCCAGACCCAGTGCATCTGCACCAGCTAATGCTGTGCGGAGCAGAGATGGGCCATCATCTCCATTGAGCCTGTAGTAAGCCGAATGATGGAGAAGTATTTACTTCCTAATCTTCAGAACTTATGAGTATGTTGTCTTATGTGGCAAAGAGGAATTAAGGTTGCAGATGGAATTCAGATTTCTAATCAGCGGACCTTAAACTAGAGAGATTCATCCTGGATTTTTTTAGGTGGGTCCAATGTAATCACAAGGATCCTTGAAAGAGAGAAGCAGCAGAGAAGGTCAGAGTGATTCACTGGGAGAATGACTTGACCTGCTGTTGCTGGCTTTGAAGATGGAGGAAGGGTCCATGAGCCAAGGAAGGCAGGCGATCTCTAGATGCTGGAAAAGGCAAAGAAATGGATTCCCTCTTAGGGATTCCAGAAGGGAATACAGCCCTGCAACACTTGATCTTAGCCTTGTGAGAACTGTATTGCATCTAACCTCCAGAACTGTGAGGTAGTAAATTTGTGTTGTTTTAAGCCATCAAATGTGTGATAACTTGTTATAGCAGACATAGAAAACTAATACAGACCCCCTCCCAAATTGCAACTTTGTGAGCAAAATAATGTTTAAATCTAAACATATAATTTCTTTAAAATGATGACTATTTTAGCAGTTAATAGTACATAAGAGAGCAACTAAAGACTCTTTAGTAGGCTATTGAACATTTTTATGGATGCCCAGGCCTTTTTTTTTTTAACCTGTTTGAAGATGCTTTATAGATTTAATTTTCTATGTTTAAGTATCTTTTTTCAATGTGGCCATAAATGCCCTTTTAAATTAGTGACAGTGAAAATAGTTATCCTGGAGATAACTATATCTAGCGATTAGGTTTTACAATAAAGCTATTTTAATCAGTTTAAATAACACTCTTTACTGATCATTATAGTACCAGATGAGAAGAGTTAAGTTTTTCAGGTGGGGATGAGATCACTTAACTTCTTCAAAAGTAACTTTTGTAGTAAATCTTCCCCCAAAATGTCCAAAGTAAAGTGACAACTGATTGAAAAATAAGATAATTTCCCTTCATTCCTCCTTGTTTGTTGAGCATCTCCCGATGTTTTTTTTTTGTTTGTTTGTTTTTAACATCTTTATTGGAGTATAATTGCTTTACAATGGTGTGTTAGTTTCTGCTTTATAACAAAGTGAATCAGTTATACATATACATATGTTCCCATATCTCTTCCCTCTTGCATCTCCCTCCCTCCCACCCTCCCTATCCCACCCCTCTAGGTGGTCACAAAGCACCGAGCTGATCTCCCTGTGCTATACGGTTGCCTCCCACTAGCTATCTATTTTACGTTTGGTAGTGTATATATGTCCATGCCACTCTCTCACTTTGTCCCAGCTTACCCTTCCCCCTCCCCACATCCTCAAGTCCATTCTCTAGTAGGTCTGTGTCTTTATTCCCGTCTTGCCACTAGGTTCTTCATGACCTTTTTTTTTTCCTTAGATTCCATATATATGTGTTAGCATACTGTATTTATTTTTCTCCCGATATTTTTAAAACCCACAGTGTTTGTATGATTTAAAGAAAATCAATTTCTCCTGAGTGAAATCAGTGAGAGCAGTTTCAGATCCCAGAGAAGCTCTGTAACCTACCAATCCAAAGGCAGATTCGGTGGAACCACAGACAACTTTAGGATACAATGAACCAAGTAGCCTTTGATTCACACCTTTGAATAACTGTGATACACCCAAAAGTTTGGCTATGAATCTGAAGAGATGGTAGGTGAAATATAATGTGTTGCATGGTGCTATTTGTTAAAAAGATAAACATGGTGTTTGAATTTTATAATATTGCTCAAATATGGGACAGACATGAACTTATTTCTCCGTGAACTGAGTCTTAGTTGAACCTTTTGTGTTCTAATTGCAGTTTTAGTAAATGAGGAAAATTGACGCAATGTTCATTGAAAATAAAACAAAAAGGGAATTAAAAACTAGGCTTCATCAAGAAAGTCAACGAAAACACCCCATTCCAAGAACAGTTGGGGAAACCTATCATTATACAAAGATGTAAAATTCACTGGGTGAAAGAGTGACTGGTCCCTGTTTCCGTAGAGGCTACCCATCAAAATAGCTTCAGGAGCAAGTTAATAAGGACACATTTAAGTCACAGGAAGAACTTTCATTGTAACCCAAAAAGAACTTATAACTGTGATGATTTTAATCATTCTATAAGTTAGGACTCTTTCCATTGCATATGATGGCAAATCCAACTCAAACTTAATTAAGAAAAGGAATTTGTTGGTTCATTTGTTTGCAGGCTCAGGGACTGTCTAGCTTCAGGGATAACTTGCTCCAGGGGCTTATGCAATGTTCTATATGCTCAGTTCATCTCCAAATGTCAATTCTGTCCTCCTCTGTGTTTTGGCTTCATCCTGAGGTTATCTCCCAGGATATAATGGAACAGGGGAAATGGTCCTTCCAATACAAATAAGGCTGAGCAGAGGGGAGTGGTTTCCCAAAGGAAGATACTAGATAGGGCAGGAACGTACATTGGGCAACGTTGTGTTCACTATGATAGTACTGGCATAACATGTTAGTAAGAGACATTTTGAGTACTGTTTATATTTTTTAAATATAGAATCATTTAGGCTCATAAGCATTTATGGTCTGATATACAAGTATATAAAATATCAAGCCCAGCCATTTGGATACCTAATGAGATAATGATTTCAGTCCTCTTTAAGTCAGTTTATGTTCTTTCCAACCTTGTCTCCCACATCTGTCCAGGCAAACTTTGCTCCAGCCTCACCATTCGACTCTTCTGGATTGCTTATCTCTATTCTGTGATCTTCCAGATTCCTACTGCCTGGAATGTCCCTTCCCCTCTTCATTCTTTGGTATCTAAATTCTCCTTTTCCGAGGCTAATTCATAGTTATTTCTTCTGTGAAGCAATTGAGAAATAATGATCCTTTCTCCTAAATTTTCTCGTAATTTTTATATTAAAATTTGCAATTTTACCACCAATTTCCACTCTCTAGACCATGGAAGATATCACTTTGATGGTGGCAGTTCTGTCTGCTGACCTTTAATGTGGCCCTAGATTTCTTTTCCATATAGCACTCCTGGAAGTCCTAAATAACCAATCCAAGTTTGCTCATAAAATGAAACTAATTGGCCATTTTGAATGAACACTGGGCATTATATCTTCACTCTTTCACATTTGTAACTCTACGAACTCATATCTTATGAGCATAAAGCTTTGCCTCTAGAAAATATTCAATAAATGTTTGGGAAATAGAACAACTGAATGGAGGGCAAACCCTACAAGTAAGTTGACAGTGGTAACTGGTCAAAGCTAATATGAGTTAAGAATACACACTTCTAACATGAACATTTAAAATGTGAGAACTCAGTCTCCTTTCCCCAAAAAGTGTGTTTTCACAAAATGTGAAATAAAATCTTACTATATAGAAAAGCTTTCCCTGAGGAAGTGGTTGAAAACCATTTAAAGCAAAATACTGGCATTTAACTATTCCCAATCCTAAGAAATAAAATATTGTAATAGATTTACTTATTTAGAAAATATAATATGTGGCAGGTGATGCTTTTAAAGAGTGGGGGAAATCCATTCTCATAACTAGAGCTTGCTGGGAATAATTTCTGGAGTTGTGGAAAGTTACAGTGTATACTTTTAGCCATAATTTTAGATGACTTTATAGCTTTGGGAAATGCACCATTTTATAGCCCAGAAGTGATTACATAAAATCGTATTAAAGTGATTACAATAAGAACTACATAGGCAGTAATGTTTGCTGCTTTGCAAAACACTTAGCCCAGGAGACTCTTTAAAGCTGAATGGAACAGAAAGTGCTGGTAGTCATATTAGACCTATTCATCCAATAAACATCAGCACTCACTGGCAACTACAACCCAGCACTATTTTCGCTGAATCTCACATCTCATTCACCACTTAACATCAAAGCAGCCAGTTGCATCATTGAAAAACAGAACAGATTAGTTATTTAGCATCATTTCATAAATATCCCCTCACCTTACACCCATGTCATTTTAATTTTAAATGTTCTAGTTTGAAGGCACTAATTTTTAATTCATTTAGGCCAACTATGAAGGAGATATAAAAATAACATAAATATTTTAAAAATTTAAATGTCTCTTAATTTAGCCTGCATAAAACTTCCAAGTTTTTAAGAATCTCAACTAATAAATATGGAAGAAATTATATGCAACCCCAATAAAATAATAAATCTGGTCAGTGAACATCAATGACCATTAATACCATTAGGTGAAATATTCATGGAGAACTTTATAATGGGTAGGTCAGGTTGACAACACCTGAAACCATTGATCAATCTTAGCATCATTAAAAGTATGTCAAGCAAACTGTGACACATTGGTGATTTTTTTTCTTCTATTACTGTATAACATATTACTCCAAAGCTTAGTGGCTTAAAACAACAGTAAACGTTTATCATCTCATACAGTTTCTCTGATCGAGAATTCAGCAGTGGTTTAGCTGGGGAGTTTTAGCTCAAGGAATCTTGAGGTTGCAGTCAAGACATCAGCTAAGGTAACAGTCATCTGAGTGCCTGCCTGGGGCTGGAGGGTCCACTTCCATGATGCCTCACTCACATGGCTGTTGGCTGTTAGGGCCACTGGAGTGTGTGCATCTGCCCTAACATCTGGCTGCCCCCAGATTGATTGAGTGATCCAAAAGGAAGAGAAGAAGACTCTACAAAATATTTTATGTCACATAGCATCACTTCTGCTATGTCCCATTGGCTCACAAGTCAGTTCTTCTATTCAGTGTGGGAGAGAACTGACTACACAAGGACATTAATATGAAAAAGTAGGGGTCAATGGGGGCCATCTTTGTGGTCAGCTACCACAAATGCGAAGCAATCCTCTAAAGTATTCTTGCCTCCTCTCCTGTAAAACCATTCCAGAATCTAATCAAATATCTAGGTCTAACTACTAATTTATAGGAAATTAGGGAGGGGTGAGGAATGGATAGAGGAACAAATTAAACAACACAACAAGGGAACAATCAGTCAATTCCAGAATGTGGGACAATCTAAAGAACAAGATTTGATTTCTTCAGCCAATAAATGGTGTAAGGGTATAGTTACAGATTAAAAGAGATTTAAGAGATATTAACAACTAAATAAAAATGATTCCAACATATCAATTGTAAAAAGACTTCTTCCACAGTTGTGAAAATTTCAAGGACTGGGTATTAGGTGATATTAAAGAATCGTTAGACACATTCAGTGGGACAATGACATTGTAGGTGAGTATATGTATGCCCTTATTTCTTACAGTTACATGCTAAAGTATTTACAATTGAAATGCTATGGTATCTGGGATTTGTTTTTATTTTTTAATTTTTTTTTTGCTTTTTAAAATTTTTATTTTATATTGGACTATAGTTGATTTACAATGTTGTGTTAGTTTGTACAGTAAAGTGGTTCAGTTATACATATACATATATCTATTCTTTTTCAAATTCTTTTCCCATTTAGGTTAATACAGAATATTGAGCAGAGTTCCCTGTGCTATATATACAGTAGGTCCTTGTTGGTTATCTATTTTAAATATAGTAGTATGTGTAAATAATCTAACAAAGTAACCAAAAGTTGGGGGGATAGATAAAGCAACATTGGCGAAAAAGTTGAAAATTGCTGACACTAGCTGATGGGGTTATGGGAAGGAAGGAAGGAAGGATAGAAGGAAGGAAGGAAGGAAAAAGGTAGCAAGCTTCAGTTTCCATAGCTGAAATAAAGTTAATCGCATAGCCAACTGTTCAGAACATAGAAAAACACTTCATTATGTATATAATGCTTTTGTTTGGGGAATTTCTTTAATTTCTTTCTATACCTTCTGCATAGGGATATCACAGTGATTTCAAATGAAGAAGTCAAAACCTGCACCTCTAATGAAAAAAAAAAAAACACATTAATTGTGAAACTTAAAATTCTGTCAAACTGATCACTTGGGGTTATGCAGAACCATATAAACCTGATTTAATTAAAACATGGTGTTCAATAAGGAATAATTAAGTAAAAGAACACATGTTTTCTTTCCAAAGGGGCCCTGTTTCCTAACCCATTAGTGAGCTCAAATATGTGTGTTCATGTAAGACCAATGGCTGGGTTCTTTCTAGGCTGCAATAAGGATTGCATCTGTCTCCTGATACTCCCAATGTGGTCCCCAGAACCTTCTGTACTGACTGGCAGCTTGTCACATATGCAGACTTTCAGGCCCTACCCAATACCTACTGAATCAGAAGCTATATTTTAACAGAATTCCCAGGTGATTGATATGAACAGTATGTATGTATATATATATATATACATATACACATATATATATATATATATACATATACACATATATATATATATAGGCTACACTCCACAGCATGTGGGATCTTAGTTCCCTGACCAGGGGTCAGACCCGTGCCCCCTGCAGTAGAAGCACAGAGTCTTAACCACTGGACTGCCAGGGAAATCCCTGAACAGTATATTTTGAGAAGCACTGCTCTAGAATTCATGAGAATGCTTCAGATTCCTATTCTCATCTTTCACGTCAAATCTTACCACTGGATGTTTTCCTCTCCATATCTGACCTAGGCTTTCAGGATGTCAGATATAGCATACTGGCACAGACCCTAACACCTCCAAACTGTAAGTCCCTCGAGGGCAGGAAACAGGTCCAAAATCATGTCTATATCCACTTTAATTCCTGCCACATAGTAAGGACTCTAATACTTTTTGGAAAATGAATAAAATGGATGGCTAAGAATCTGTCTTTTGATATCAAATGAAGGAAGTATGAAGCTTGACTCCTCCGCTTACTAACTGCACTAAAAAGAAATCACAATCCCTATCTCAAGGAATTATTTTGAAGATTAAGTGAAATTAAATGTACCTGGCATTATGTACACATTCCATTATAAGGGCTCTGGGGCTTTTTAATGTATCAATAAAAATAGTACTGTATCTTTTCCATTTTTAAGTATTGTCCTCTGTCTTAGCCAGCTTGGGCTGCCATAGAAAATGCTGTAGACTAGGTGACTTAAACAACAGAAACTTATTTTCTTACAGTTCTGGAGCCCAGAAGTGCAAGATCAACATTCCAGCAGGGTTTGGTTTCTGGTGAGGACTCCTTTCCTGTCTTGGGGACAGCCACCTTCTCACTGTGTCCTCACATGGTAGAGAGAGAGCTCTCTGGTATCTCTTCCTCCTTTTATGAGAATAAGAATCCCATCAGGTAAGGAATGCACCCTTCTGACCTCATTTAACCTTAATTACCTCTAAAAGGCTCCCATCTCCAAATACAGTCACGTTGAGGTTTAGGGTTTCAAAATACAAATTTTGGAGGGGCATAGTTCAGTCCACAGCATCCCCAAAACAAGGCATTGCAGTATTCATAACAAGTATTTTCCACGTTAGGTATATCTACATTGATTATGGCAACATGATTTCTGTTTCTTTGGCTCTATAATGTCTTAATGTTTCCCTCATTCTAATGTTTGTGTTTACTTTGTGTTATTTGGATCTCTTCTCTAACAATTACTCTTTCTGCTAGGTTCCTCAGAGTTCTAATAACACAGTTCAGCTATTTATGCTTCTTTAAACTTTAAATCTTGGATTAAGTAAATAAGATATCAGAAGTACAAGTAATATTATACACATTTTCCTATCCTACATCAAGATAAAAATAGTTTAAATATATAATTAAGACATTCTACAATTTTACGTTCATAAAGAATATACAAACTAGCATTCCTCCTTTAATTTTTGAATTCATCTCTGACTATTCTTCTGCTCCCTATTCTGATCTAAAAAATCATAAAATTCTTTAAAAAGAGCTACTATCCATCTGTAACTGGCAACATTTATTTTTCAAATGGACAAGCTTTTCACCTAATCTCTAAATACTGATGTGTTCTATAACTGCTGTGATCGTATGAAAACCATTCCCAGTTGAACTCTTAAATATTCCCAAGAACTGCATAGAAATAGATAAAACTCAGAGAAACACTTAATGAAAGATTATTATTAAGGTTATTAATAAAGGTTATTATTCAATAAACCTCTATTTCATGCATTGTGCTTGGCAAGAAAAGAAAGATAAGAAAAACAGGTTCTTCTCTCTGGGAGCTGGTTGGCTAGTAGGAAAGGCATACATATAAACAAAATTTAAATAACATGTCATCCTTGATTCTTTAATGAAAGTGTCTATAAGATACAAATGATTGGTGGTGTTTTAAGTATACATTGACTGTGGTTATAAATCAATATTAATGAAAGGAAAACTCCTCAAGAGCATTGTCAAGGTTTGCTACCTTTTTTTTTTCCTATTTTACCACACATTTATTAAATACTTGAAGCAAAGCAGTGTGTGCTGATTATGGGATGTACAATGGTGAGTAACAGCAGTCTTATCTCTGAAGGATAAGGAGATAAAAAAGTGTGTCCAAATATTCACAACCCAAGGCACTGTGGGTTACCTGCCGCAATGATGGTCCGAAAAAGAATGTGTAGGGGAAGAGAGCTTACCTGAATTAGTCTCTAAGTGAAGCT
The DNA here is from genome assembly GCF_028564815.1 of Eubalaena glacialis. Lineage (NCBI taxonomy): Eukaryota > Metazoa > Chordata > Mammalia > Artiodactyla > Balaenidae > Eubalaena > Eubalaena glacialis. The sequence continues at coordinate 101,815,040 of NC_083719.1, forward strand.
TTCCTAGAGAAGGTAGACTTTTTTTTTTTTTTAATTGAAGTATAGCTGATTTACAATACTGTGTTACTTTCAGGTGTACAGCAAAATGATTCAGCTATATGTATACCTATATACATAAATATATATATATACATAAATATGTATATACATAAATATATATATATATTCTTTTTCAGATTCTTTTCCCATGTAGGTTATTACAAGATATTGAATATAGTTCCCTGGACTATACAGTAGGTCCTTGTCATCTATTTTATATATGGTAGTATGTATCTGCTAATGCCAAATTTCTAATTTATCCCTCCCCTCATTTCCTGTTTGGTAACCATAAGTTTGTTTTCTATGTCTGAGTCTGTTTCTGTTTTATAAATAAGTTCATTTGTATTATTTTTTAGATTCCACATATAGGTGATATCATATGATATTCATCTTTCTGTTTCTGACTTACTTCATTTAGTATGGTAATCTCTAGGTCCATCCATGTTGCTGCAAATGTCAATATCTCATTCTTTTTATGGCTGAGTAATATTCCATTGTATATACATACCACATCTTCTTTATCCATTCATCTGTTGATGGACACTTAAGTTGCTTCCACGTCTTGGCTATTATAAATAGTGCTTCTGTGAACATTGGGGTGAATGTATCTTTTTGAATTTTCATCTTTTCTGCGCATATGCCCAGGAGTGGGATTGCTGGATCATACGGTAGTTCTATTTTTCATTTTTTAAGGAACCTCCGTACTGTTTTCCATAGTGGCTGCACCAGTTAACACTGCCACCAGCAATGTAGGAGGGTTCCCTAAGTTTTCTGTGTTCAATTCCTCGGCTCCTATTTTCTCTTATATACGTGCTAACTAAGCTTTGATCCCCACGACTCCACTGAAATAATCCTTATCAAGGTCACCAGCTCCCTAGGTAATCTCAGTCTGCCCCATGGTTTAAATTCCACTGTAACACCTCACAGATTTATTTCTCCAGCCTGGATCTCTCCTCATCTGAACTCTAGACCATCCACTTGAATGTGAAATAGATGTTTCAAAATTATCATATCTAAAACCGAATCCTCAGTTTTCTCCCACAAACCCTCCTCCCTGACCATTCCCCATCTTACTATTTACCTAGCTGCTCAGGCCAAAAACCCTAGAATTATCCTTAATTCTTCTCTTTACCTTACATTCTTCATTAAAAAATCACCAACAAATCCTGTTGACTCCACCTGCAAATAATATCCAAAATCCAATGTTTCTCATCACCACTAATGCTCACCCTGCTCCAAATCATCATTATCTCTTGCCAGAATCCTGCAATAGCCTCTTAACTGGTCTCGCTGCTTCCCACTCTTTCTCCCTTACAGTTAATTCTCCCCACAGCTGCCAGAGGCATCCTGCTAAAATTTCAGCCAAATCAGGTCACTCTTCTGCTCCAAAAACCTCCAATAGCTCCCCGTCTCACTCAAAGTAAAAGCTAATGCATTCAGTGGCCTACAAGGCTCTACACAACCTAGCGTTGCCCCTCTCCCTCTCCTTTACCTCTCTGAACTCATCCCAGCTCCTCTCCCTACCCTTATTGTGATCCTGCCTCACTGGCTTCCTTGCTGTTTCTCAGTCACACCAGTCACACCTGCTCCCGCTTTAGGGCCTTTCCTTTGCTCCTCTCTCTGCATGAAAATGCTCTTATGCCAAATGCCAGTATGCACAGCTTGCTCTCTCACCTCCTTTAGATCTTTGCTAAGATACCAGCTTTTCAGTTAGGCCATCTGTTTCAGACAGTGTTCAATTAAATGAGCATAATCACTTGAAACTAGATAGATAGATAGATAGATAGATAGATAGATAGATAGATAGATAGATAGATAGATAGACAGACAGACACATGTAGGAGGGGGGAGAGAGAGAGAGAGGTTGATTTCTTATAGGGATTTGACTTTATACAATTGTGGGAGCTTGTTAAGGAGTCTCTCTAAGGCTGTTTTCTTTACATCTGGTGTTGGGGCTTGATGTCCACAGATCAGAGAGTGGGAAGGAAAGATAGATATAAAACTGGGGAGAACAAGGACCAACTGGAATCCAACAGGACGCATTGGAACCCATATCAGTTCTCACTGCCTCCAACCTGTTGATGTGGGTGTCCTACATGAGAAGCTGGTCCTCTTCATCACAGAACTAAACACACACCTGGCCCAGGAGACAGAGAAGCTGAAGCAGAATGCAGGCCTGGCCACTGCCCCCTATTAATGAAGTGAGCCCCCAGATAAGCTGCAACACACGTGAGCTACAATAACACCTGTACGGACCCTTCAAGCATAAAAAACAATATGGTAGCTGTTTCACGTCTTCCCTCTGAATATTACACAAGAAACATACAGGGAAGGGGAAAATTCAGCCTAGCTGAGTCACATTACAAAGCCGCCTCCCCTTAGTACAAAATCACAATCTAGCCTTTAGCACTTACTGTCCTTCTCCTCTGCAATATTTTTCTCTATGGCACTAACATTCTATATATCTTACTTTTTGTTTGGTTTACTGTCAGTCTTGCCCCACTTAAATGTGAGCTTCGAGAGGACAGGGATTTTGTTTGTTTGTTCACTGTTCTCTGCCTACAGCCCAGAAGAGTGGCTGGCACGTAATAGGCCCTCTGTAAATATTTGCTGACTAAATGAATTATGTAAGCATTCTGATGAACATTTTTAATAGAGCTGTAATTATGATTGTCTATCGGACAGTCACAGACAGATTTTCTAACTGAGCAAATGAGAATTAGAGGTATAGATGATAAATTCACAACCTATGGGGTATAACTTATTTCCATTCTCTATCCCTTAGGAACAAGGAACAAATTTATAGAAAATAGTGAAGGAGCAAAAAGATGTTTTTTATCATCTTTCAGGTAATATGAGGAATAGTGAAGATAAGAGTTTGTTAACATAAAAAAGAATGCTTATCACCAGATTTCTCACATTAAATTAGGCACTTGATAAATGTACTTGGCTGCTACTGATGACTATCTTTAACATCTTGCCTTATCTTCCACTCTTTTTTCAAAACGTGCACAGTAGATGGAGACCTGTGCTCAAACATGATCATGAGAAACAAAGATCAGTGCTTCATTTTCCCCTGCACATTTTACAAACCCCCCTCCTCAAAGAAAACTCCTCCATCATCCAATGGTAGCATGAATTGCTCCTTTTTATAGAATCCTATTATATTGGTTCACCTGCACAATTTCTGTCTTTATGAATCTCTGTCTGTATGTCTCACAAGCCCACTATAACAGTCAGGCTCCCAACACTACACTGATGGCACACACACACGCTGGGATAATTCACAATGAACTTGTTACATGGGTCTGGGCACCATATAGAGGAACCACAAGAGATAGCCTAGAAACCTGGGCTAGCTAAAGGGTGCTGTCACACCATAGGCTCACAGGGAGAAATGGTTACCAGAAGGAGAGAGTGTTGTAAACAGGGAGCCTCTTTGGGAGGAGCTGAGACTTTCTGTTACAGCCAACTTAAGGTGACTTCGCAAGGAGGTCACCAGGGTCATACCCTGACCTCTTCTCCTCCCTTCCTCTGATTTCTTGTCGGGAAAACCCATTGGCTAACCCCAACCAGGAGCCAGGAACCACAGGAACTCACTGATGGAATCCCTACCAGTCAGCTTCCTGGGACAGACAGCAGGTTGGAGAAGAGTGTGGAATGAGCCTAGAATGGCATGTGGAAGCTATTCAGCTTTCACCCAGTGACAGCGGGGACTGGGTCTCCTGCTTCTCTTTTTATCCCCCAGAGCACCTTTCACAAATTACTTGGTCTGTACATTGTATATGCACAACAGATACCGGTGGGGTCCACTAACCTATCTCAGAACAGTTGGGCAGAACTTCCATATCTGTAGAAGGGACCATAGTTTTGTTGTAAAGACTGCAGTGAGTCCTGACATTATCTCTGAAGGATCAGAAACAGCCTGAAAGGCAAGAATCTTCCACTAAGAGGCATTTGTGACATGATCAGAAGCAGAATTGAAGAGTAAAAGGCCCTGAAAGACCTTCTAAAATACTATTGGCAAGTTAGTTGGTATGGTGACCTGGAGGTGCCAACACTGCCCTCTAGTTGGGAGGCATGGAAATGATGCAATGAACTCTAAGAGCAATAAAAAACTCAGTTCCTTCGATAGCACGCCTTATGGTCTAATGCACGAGGGTATGAATTCATGGACTGGGCTCGCAATACAGCATCAGTCACTGGAAAACAACTCCCTCACACAAAGAGGTTTTTAACCAGAGTCTCGCAGGTTTATCTTATTACTTGTTCTATTACTCTTTTAGCCTTGTAACTTTATATGTATGATTTATGTGTCATGTTTAAATCTTGGTCAGTGACAGATATAAAGGAAGATCAATAAGGGAAGGAGAAAGGTGCCTGAGAACATTGGAACTTAATTTTTTAAATGTCAAGCTAAGGAAATCAGAGAAGGCAACTAGGAACATGGTATATATCGTAACGACCAATTAATATTCTACATGCCTTTTATTAAATGGATACCTCTTTTAACTAGCTATATTGCTTTCACTCAGCAGCCTAATAACCCAGAAAGTAGTAAAACTAAATGCCTACCTTATTGATTAGCTATCAAAAATAGTATAATATTTCACCTTTCTCATAAAATATGTGCTAAAAAATTTATTAGGACATTAATATACAAATTTACCTCTTGAGTGGGATGTGCTATGAATCCAAAATAATATGCTTCCTTTGGTCTTTTCAAAGGTAACATTCTTGTACAGAACTTCAGAAAATACATATATATATATATATATATATATATATATATATATAGCAATTTTCATAAATAAGAATTTGTCTTTGAGCCTTTCACATATGTTCTTAGTTCTCTTTCTAGGGTTTTAAAATAGCATGATTTCTTTATGATCACATTAAATATCTTTAAAAAAGAAATAAACTGCATTAACAAGTATTAAGCAAAGCTCATTTTTTCATTCTTGGAAACATATGCTAAAAATAAAAAATACTGGGAAACAATCATGTTTTTCTCCCAGAGGGAAAGGGCCCTGTTTTACTTTCCTTTGGGTTCCCAAAGCTGAGGCTAATGCCTACCATATTATAAGTGTTTTATAAACATTTTAACCAACTGTATACCATATCTGCTAAATATATAGCTGTATACATCTATTGTCATTAAAACTCATGCTCTAAGAATTATCAAATGGCTGTAATTGTACCACACACATGACTTACTCCAAAATATTTGGAATTAATTAGAACACTTTCCACTTCTGGGAACAGAAGGCCTTGTCTTAATGTTCTGAACAATAGGAAAATTGGAAAACTGATTCTCATGTGATAGGAAGTCATGAGATAGGATGGGCTCAGGATTGGTAAAGTTAGCAGCCCAAAGACATTTCCAAGGACCCTTATTCTTTCCATCTTTCTGTTTTGCCTTCTCAGCACATCAGCCTCATCCTTACACTAAGTCCCTCCACGGATCATTCTAGAAATGAATACAGTATTCAGAGACAGAAAAGAAGAGAAAAGAAAAGAAAAGACCTTTTTCTTCCCTGAGTCTCTTTTTAAGATCAAGAAAAAGTTTCCCGGAATCCACCCCTTACACACCTAGCAAGCTTCTCCTCATATCTCATGGGCCAGAAGTGTGTGTGTGTGTGTGTGTGTGTGTGTGTGTTTAAGGAGACTACAACATCTTAATTCTTTCAAAAATAATTTTCCTCCTACAGATTAATAGAGCAATCAAGAATATTGCTAAAACTTAATTGTAAATAACATGTTTATTATAATTCAAAATTTAGGAAAACTATGTTTTTACTTGTGCAGCAGACATTGTTGACTGCCTACACAACAGCCATTCCCTTTTCTCCATTTTTATAAATTTTGTCCAGATGTCCTTTTCTGAAGTAGTTAAGATATTGTAGTCTCCTTTTAAAAACAAACAAACAACACTTGTTCCTTTTTTTCTCAATAAATTTCTGTATTGTTAGCAGAGGTCTTCAAAATCATCTCACTGCTCTTGGTTCATACTAATATGTATTCACAATATTATTTTGTCTCCTTCACTGAAAAGCAGGGTTTTTTTGTTCACACTGCTCTATAGACCTAGGATACAATTGTGAACAATACAGACCAAAATTCCTGTCCTCCGGAGCTTACATGCTGTTACTAATGAGATACACCGCATATGAGAGGCATTTTAACATTAGGTAACTATTTTAAAATAATTAACATTAGTTTTTGATACTCTTTTACAGAACAACCCAGTTTCTCAAAATTTATGCTGAAAAAAGTCAAACATGGGTACAAACACGTTTATTAAGTGAACTACTGAGTTCACAATAGTCTACAAAACAAGAAAATTGGAGATAGCCTAAATGTCCAAAATCAGAGAGCTGGTTAGGAGGGAATTATTGTGTGTCTATAGAGGTAATCATTAAAAATAATTATGCTGTTTATTATTTAGAATAGTATGTAGCCAGTAAACATAATTGTGTGGAATAATATTTATTTGTAAAAATGTTCATGGTAGAACACGAAATGAAAAAGTGAGCCACATAGCAGTATGGAAACTATAATAATGTTTTGTTACACATGAATATGAATAACACCAAAGTGTTAACAATAATTTTCTCTGGGTGATATGATTTAGAGGGAGGTTTTCATTTTTGAATGTGCTCTGACTTGATAAATAAAAAGGGAGACATTAAAGTTATCAGCGCTGATTTTAAAGTCTCCTGTAATAGCATCAACCATTTATCAAGTGCCTCCCAAGTGCCAGCCAATGCACTCAGAACTCTATATGTGTGCTCCCACTTAATGCTTTCAAAACAACTCTGTAAGTTAGGCATTGCTACTTTCTCCATTTCCTCCTTAGGCTGTAAAAGGGTTTGAATGAGGTTAAATATCTTGGCTAAGACATACACTAGTAAGTGGTTCACCCTGAATTCAATTCAAAGTAGTCTGACTCAGAGTCCAGTCTTTTAAACATTGGTGTTCTTCTGTCTACGAATATAGGCAGTTAAAAGCAAGTTGAGGGACTTCCCTGGTGGCACAGTGGTTAAGAACCCACTTGCCAATGCAGGGGACACAGGTATGAGCCCTGGTCTGGGAAGAAACTCTAACATGCCACGGAGCAACTAAGCCCGTGCACCACAACTACTGAGCCTGCACTCTAGAGACCGCAAGCCACACTACTGAAGCCTTCGTGCCTACAGCCTGTGCTCCACAACAAGAGAAGCCACCACAGTGAGAAGCCCGCGCACGGCAACAGAGAGTAGCCCCCGCTCGCTGCAACTAGGGAAAGCCCGCGCACAGCAGCGAGGACCCAACACAGCCAAAATATTAATTAATTAATTAATTTTAAAAATCAAGTTGAATATGGCAGAAAATCAATGAATTAGATCACAAAACCTAGGGGGAAATAAAAAAGGATAAACAGAACTGTATCAAGAAGGCAGATTAACTGCAAGAAACTATTTCCTTCTCCAAAAGAATATCTTGGAAAAGAACAGAATAAGAACAGAATTGTATACACAAGAAGTAGTATATCTTTAGGAAAACTGGAAAACAAAATTAATTGCTAGCAGCGAAATATTTATGATTCCCTGTAAAAAGGAGAGCAGACAGTATAAAATTCAAAGTATGTCCATCCTGAAATATGTACCAAAGAGGACTACTCAGAAGAGTGGGTGTGGATCTCAATCACACTAACCCCCTAGGCAAAGAATATAAAATTAAAGGAGAAGCATTAGCTACTAGATAACCACCAGAGTAAGTGGCTGGAGACCAGCATTCTTCAAAATACTTTGAGGTATTTCCCCCCATTCCAGAGTAGCAGATACTCAGATGCAGGGCCCTGGGCCCCTGGGGATACCCAGGAGGACCCCTCATCCAGAAGACAACTGCTGTTGCACCTGGATGTTTCCATTTTCTAACACTCTCTAACAAACCACCCCAAATTTAACAGCTTAAGCATGATTCTTTGGTTTGACTGGGCTCAGTCAGGTGGTTCTCCTGATGATTTTGTTTGGAATCTTCAGTCAGATGGTAGCTGGGGCTGGAACATGCAAGATGATTCAGTCACATGTCTGGTGCCCAAGCAGGGATGTTTGCAAGACTGGGATCCCTCTCATTTATCACCCTTTACGAGTCATTCATGAGGTCCTGCTAGCTAATTCTCTTACAAAACTATACACAGCTTCAGTCAAGAACCAAGTCTGGTTTATCATAGGATACTGAATATAGTTCTCTGTGCTATACAGTAAGGCCTTATTGTTTATCCATTCTCTATATAATAGTTTTCATCTGGGAACCCTAACCTCCCACCCCACCCCTCCCCCAACCCCCTCCCCCTTAGCAACCACAAGTCTGTTATCTATGTGAGTCTGTTCCTTTTTCGTAGTTTCATTTATGTCATATTTTAGATTCCACATGTAAGTGATATCATATGGTATTTGTAGTTCTCTTTCTGAATTACTTCACTTAGTATGATAATCTCTAGTTGCATCCACGTTGCTGAAAATGATATTATTTTATTCTTTTTTATAGCTGAGTAGTATTCCATTGTATATACGTACCACATCTTCTTTATCCATTCATCTGTTGATGGACACTTAAGTTGCTTCCATGTCGTGGCTATTGTGAATTGAGCTGGTATGAACATAGGGGTGCATGTATCTTTTTGAATGAGAGTTTTGTCTGGATGTATGCCCAGGAGTGGGATTGCTAGATCATATGGCAATTCTATTTTTAGTTTTCTGAAGAACCTCCATACTGTTTTCCACAGGGGCTGTACCAACTTACATTCCCGCCAATAGTGTAGAAGTGTTCCCTTTTCACCACATCCTCTCAAGCATTTGTTATTTGTAGAGTTTTTAATGATGGCCATTCTGATCAGTGTGAGGTAGTACCTCATTGTAGTTTTGATTTGCCTTTCTCTAATAATTAGCGATGTTGAGCATCTTTTCACGTGCCTATTGACCATTTGTATTTCTTCAATATCCTATGATAAACCATAATGGAAAAGAATATATTGGAAAAAAAAGAATGTATATATGTATATATATATATATATATATGTTTAACTGAATCGCTTTGCTGTACAGCAGAAATTAACACAACCTTGTAAATCAATTATACTACAATAAAAAAGAAAAAGAAAGGAGAAAAACCTTTTGTACAAATTAAACTCCCTATGCAATATCAAAATTAAACTGAAACAAACCAGGATTAAAAGTTTGCAAAAAGAAATATGACAGACAGGGGATTTGTATTCTTAATATATAAAGAGACTTTACAAACAAACATGGAGAATATGAGCTAGTGACATAAATACACAACTCATACAAAATACATGTATATGGGAAAATTTTAACCCACTAGTAATTAAAGGTAACAAATTAAAACAATAAGACTATTTTTTCTACCAAACAAAAAACAAAACACAAATATGTCTGGTTCTTTTTATCCTTTTATCCCCCAAATAGCTAGTACATTACCTCCAACCTAAAAGCTGCTTCAAAATAATAATAATAATAACAACGACAAACAAAAAACCTAAAAGCTGTTCCATAAAAATTTATTGGATTAATTAATACCTGAAACAGAAGAACTGGTATGTCTAAAAATTATAAAAAAGAAAACCAATTTTTCAGCGTATTATCCCCCTGTAGAGAAATCCTATCCATTGCTGCTTTTTTTCTTCCTGTCTACTGCTGACGTTAACTCTTTAATAACTGGAGGTGAAGCACAATAAATTGATTTATGTGTTCTGCTAATTAACTTCTGTTCTACTATAATGGTTTTATGAGGCGAAGGTTAAAACTATCCTAATAGAGAAAAGTGTTTTTTTGAGATTACTTGTGGTTTTCACTCAATGCAAGAAATCATGAAAAGACAAATGGGGTATACACTGATAAATAAAGCAGACGTGAACCTTCCACTCACACCATCTACCATAGTCTAGTTGGGAAGAAAGACCAGAGCTGATGCTCAGTGCTGTTACAGAATTGTACCAGACACCTCCTGTGCACCACTGCTCAGCCTCTTAGCCCCACCTCCTAATCCTGGCGCAGCTGCGGTGACCAGTGACAGCTCCGCCAGCTTCCCGTTCAGCCTGTTCCAAGTATCTCTTGCTTCCTATTCTGGGGCTTCTCGGACACTGTCCCAGGGGGCGCCCACAGAACCCGCTTAGCGCTCACACGTACACAATTGCACGTGAGTGAGTCCTCTGCTCCCCAGGGGAGCCGCCCTCTGTAGACTGCATCACCTACACCCCATTTTCCTCTCGCTGCTAATGGGGCTCAGCCAATGAGGGGGCATTGGCAGGAGATCAGTGAGCAGGCGAAAAAGGTGGACGTTTCTTCCTTCACTCCTGCCCTGCTTCAGTAGAAAGTTGTGGAGGAGGCTTCGTCCCTTTACAGCTACAGCTCCTGTTGGACGACTCCTCTTGCTTGGTTCCAGCACCTACCAGGCCATTTCCTCCCCTGTTGCCTTCAAGTCTAGGGCAGTAATAGCTTTCAATTGTGGCTGGTCCCTGGGTGCTTCAGCATTTCTTGTTGGTTCCCGTAGCCCTATCTTCATCTCTGTAAATGGCCCCTTCAATAAATTCTCTTCCAAATCCCAGCTGAGCCTGCCTTCTGTTTCCTGCTAGAACCCTTCTGATACAATTATGCTTACTGAGAGTCTTATCTAAAAGCTAATTCACTACCTCTTTTGTAAGAAAAGTACAGTCAAGAAGAACACGGGCAGTAAATTGGCGTAATTTAATAAATAATGAAGTCTATGCTGGAAAGCTGAAAGAAAGATATCAGGGTGAAGAAAACATAGCATAAGGAAAAGGTCTTGCTCTAACAAATACAAACCACAAGTTTGATAGGAAAATGAGAAAAAGACCATTATTCTTATTTTTAAAACTAAAGATACAATTACAAGGCTAGTGAAAATAAATCTAAATACAAGAAATGAACAACTTGTATTTATTGTTTTTGATATTTAACCAAATTAAGTTATCTTATCCATATAAACAGTTTCCAAATATGTTCATAGGAAGAGGTACAGGGGACCAGCAATGCTATTCACTCTAAAAAAAAGTGTGTCAGCTATTCACATGTTTAAAATGATCATAAACAATGACTTCAAGTCTCAATACTATTAGCACAGGTCACTTGATTTACAAACACAGTGATAAATAAATGAGATTTTAGTAAACACTAACTGTGGGCCGGGTCCTGCACTGACACGTCCATGTATATCATCTCCATTTATTTTCTTAAAAACTATACTGGAATATGTAGTTGTCAACTTGATTTATTTAGGAGCTTTCTTTCTCAGAATCCCCTTCTCTGTATTGTTCCAAGTTAAAGCTGAGCAAAGAAGAACCTCTTGGCAGGTTGTCAGATACAGTAACAGACAGATGCAGAGGCGCCTGGCGGGTCCCAGCTTGTCCTCGCTGTCCTCTGTGCCGCGTCCTGCTCAGCTGTCTGACCGTTGGCCCTGCTGACCACCTATGGCCCCAGGCTCACCACACAATGCGTGACTGCGGACTAATACTACTCATACCTTGGATGAGAAAACATTTTCCTTTCTTGCACCACCTCACTCAAGAATCAAATTCCCCAGAGGTAAAGGTTGGGGATCCAGTCAGTCTAGCTTGGATTACTTGCCTGCCCATGAGGACAAGCACCTATATAGTTCCACCAAGGGTACTGCACATTGGGAAATGGGTAACTTCTCAAAAAGGAAATCAAGACTTGGGAAGGGAGAATGGACACTAAATGCCCAAAAATAATAACGAAGACATCAGTTGTCCACTCTATGCATTTACCTAGGATGTTCTGTCATTGACCAGCTAATAATAATAGATAATATTTATGCAGCACCTTCTCTGTGCCAATAACACAGCCATTTAAATGTACTGCCTTAGTTAATCATCACAGCAGTCGTAGAAGGTAGGTCATTTTCTTTCTGTTTTACAGTGAAGAAAACAGATACAGTTAGCATTTTGTCAGCTTCGATTCTGTAAAATATAACTGGCCTGAGCTGGTACCAGTTAAAGTTGTTGACTCTAATTTCAGAATTACTAGATTTTCAACCCCAATTTTGTTGGAATTTTTGTTAATCCATCATACAGAGATCTCAGTACTGCTAATTGATGTTGTAATGACTAAAGGATCCTATAAATTTCATCCTCTTCACTCCATAGGGAAGTTCTAAGCATGCATGAGATATTGTTTTTTATTATTATTCAATTTATTAACATTAAAAACCTACTTTTGCCTTAAACTTTAATTATAATTTATAAATCCTATTATTCTATTTGGCAAATTTTAACAATCAGTTTTAAGGAAGCTTTTATAACTTAGTTAATCTAATGCTTTAAAATATTCTGGCACAGAAACGGGAAAAAAATATTCTGACACTGAATTTATAAACGTATTATATTTTATTTTTCAGTATTACAATGGACTCACAAACAAACCTTCTCAAGAAGTCAAGTGATTCTTTTCTTCTCAGCTTTATGAGATATGAGTCATACCACACAGTTCACCCATTTAAAGAGTACAATTAAAGTGTGCAATTTAAAGTGTATAACTCAGGATATTCACAGAGTTGTGTAACCATCATCACAGTCAACCTTAGAACATTTGCATCACCCCATAAAGAAACCCCACACTCCTTAAGTGATTCTTATAAAAGAATCAAATAAGTTACATTTATAAGTAAGATGAATCTTAAATTCTCTTAAATGTTCTAATTGTACTCTTTCTAAACTTAAATTTTAACTTAACATCACAAATGTAAAACTGTTATTCAGTTACTCACTTTAAACTGGAATGATAGGGTCCTTCTAACAGGCCAAATTATCTAAAATGTTTTAAATATCTAAATATAGATGATTCCTTAACAAAAATATATTAACAATATGGATTATCTACTTCATCACTTCCATATTTAATTCCAAATTTTCCCAGAGATAAAAATACACCTGCCCACTAAAGAAAAATTGTAGTATAAACATAATTTGCGATTTGCTCCTTAGAGCAAGTTTGGGGAAATATTTTCTCAGCTAGATGAAGTTGCATATCAATAAGAGATTTTGGCCAGGGTTTGAGAGCTAGAACAAGATACACCCAAAGCAGCTTTTCTCATAACCTAGCAGACAAGCTAAGCCTACAGTCATAGACACTATATCAAGAGACTTGGGTATTGTTGCCTTAGTGGCAGCTGAAGGAGGGGAGTTCGGGATAACCTAAAAGAGAGAGGGACCCAAGCAATATGATGGCAGGCAGAGGCTGGAAAGAAAGTTGTTTGAGAAGAGATTTTTATATGTTGAAGACAGCTGAGAAGTTTTAGGACAGGAATGTCTAATACCCTGAACTGCAATTATCCTCTGTTGTCTCCCAGCCTTCAGTAGAAGTCTGATAGTCCTATATTTGAAACATAGAGGTAGGAGAACAAGGAGCCAAGAGTAATGTAAGGAACCAGTAGGCTCTGTAGGAACAGGCAGCAGTGGGAATGGATGCAAAAGTGACCTGGGCATTCCTCTCTTCAGGAGGATTTATTAAGGCGTCTCCAGACTGCAGCGAATGGGATGGGAGCTTGGGAGTGTTATTTGGTTATGAAAGAAAAGGGTGACTCCAGAAGGACAGAAGGTTAGGGAATTACCAGGCAGCAGAGGCTTGGGTTAAAGGAGGATGTAGTCACATGGTTTTTTAAGGAAAACTCTTCTCTGGAGAAGAGATGATGGGTTATTTCCTATCATTGTTCTAAGACCAAATCACAGACTATCTCATTTGTGCAGAGTTACAGAATTCTACAGTTACATTCAGCTACTCAGCACCTCTGCAGCCAGAGAGTACTTCCCAGATGCTCTTTTTCAACCGACGCTAATGGAAGAAGGTGTCAGCCTCTCATATTCTCATATCATGAGGAAGGAAATGAATCATGTGACTTCTGTGGCACCAAGTGCTCTTGAATTGTCTCAATAACTCCAAGAAGTTTGAATTTTGATCTTTCTAAGTAAGCAGAATGTTTTGTAATATTTTCCTTGGGGTTTGTCTATCTTCATAACCCTCTGATTTGACTTTAAAGATTTTTAAATAGTCTTTTTTGTGGGACTATGCTTATGTGTCTCCAAACAACTGATCTGTTTGAAGCGAGTCAAACCATGGGCTAATAGAAAACACACACACACACACAACAGTTAAACTGACAACTTGCCTTCATGAAGACTCAAACACTGGGCCTTTTTTCCCACTCCTAATAACAATTCAATAGCCCTTTGTATCTAAATCAGTCCACTGGGGTTTGGCTCTTTGAGCTCCCAAGCATATTATCAACAGAGTTTTGAGAGCTCACTGTGTTTTATTAGCGAAGGGATGCAAAAGAGGAAGGGTGTGCCTTGCTTTGTGCCATCGTGCCCGGCTGCTGCGAGCTCTTTCATTCAAGCCACTGGGGCCTGTCCTGGCTATCCCAGGCCCATGTCTCCACCCAGAAAGGCCCCCATGCCCCCTCAGAGAAGTCAGTGAATGCTTTGGTGAGAGAAGTTGAAAAAATGAGAGTGGCAGTTAAGGAACGCTTCCACTTAACCTCAGTCAACAGTTCAATTTACCACAACTGAACTTTGGCGACATTTTATAGCTTGCTCTGTGGGGGAAGTCCTGTTACTGGAAGACTTGACAGCCCACTGGATATGTGTGGTAGCTTCACAACTGCTTTGGGGATAGGAGGTGTGGGTAGACGATTACATGAAAAGGAACATATTTTTCTTCCTGGGAAAGAAGAAAAGTTCATGCAAGATTGAGCAGAGCTATAGTAATAAGTTTGCTTCTTTCTTTTGTCAAGGAACACAGTGTCAACTGAAAAACAATGCACAACCTAAAAGTTGAGAATTACGTTTTATTTGGCAGACTTTGTGAGGACTGAAGCCTGGAAGGCAGCCTCTCAGCTAGCTCTGAGGGACTGCTCCAAAGAGGTAAGGTAGGAGCCAGGATATAGAGGAGCTTTTGCAACAGAAAGGAGGTAGTTGGAACATCAGAAGATTACTGTTAATTAAAGAAAACCAGACATCTAAAGTTAATGAATTTAGTGCTTTTCTATCTATGGGAAGATGCAAGAGTCTGGGCTCATTGAAATCATTCCTTTAATATGCATCTTAACTATCAGGGGCCAGTATCCTGCTTTTTTCCATCCTGAATCCCTCAGGGTGCCCAGCTGGGGATGGCTGCAGGGGCTGCGGGCGTGACGGCCCCAACATCTTTTGTTTACTGATGTGGCAGGCGACCTTCTTCATCCACAACAGCATCCTTTGCACTGCCCCTTCCCATATGAAAAAGCCTTTCCCCATGGAATGGAGAGATTCTTCTGGGCCTCAGAATAGACCATGTGAGCTGCACAGTGAAAACCAAAAATGTGGCATTCCTTGCAAGGAAAAGAGATTAATTTCGATATTGCATCTCAACTCTCCTGTAAGATATGCCAGCATTTTTTTTCAACACAGTGGTATAGGATGATCCATTTTCTAGTTGAGATTATTTTGAGAGTTTTTTTTTTCCTCTATGTAATCGTGAAATGCACATGAAACCAAGTGAGTAAATAAGGTATTACGAGTTGAACTGTGTGCCATCCAAATCCATATGTTGAAGTCCTAACTCCCAGCTCCTCAGAATGTGACCTTGTGTGGAGATAGGATCCTTGCAGAGGTATTCAAGTTAAAGTGAGCTCATTAAGGTAGGCAGGCCCTAATTCAATATGACTGATGTCCTTATAAAAAGAGGAAATTTGGACACAGAGATACACATACAGAGAAAATGCCATGTGAACGTGAAGATGGCCATCTACAAGCCAGGGAGAGAGGCCTGGAACAGATCTTTCCCTCATAGCCCTCAGAAAGAACAAACACTGCCAACACCTTGATATGAAACTTCTAGCCTCTAGAACTGAGACATTAAATGTTTGTTGTTTAAATCATCCAGTTTGTGGTACTTTGTTACAGTAGTGCTGACAAACCAATACATAGGGCAAAGCAAGAAGCTCTCCTCCACCTCCAGCCACGCCACACCATAATTTGGCTTTCTGCTCCAGAAACACAAGCTCAAATGCCAGCAGTGCCAAAGCAAATAATCCAAAACAGTGAAACTAACTGGATGGACTAACTGGGATTGTTAAAGGGGATTGAAGCAGACTGGAAATTACACAGGATCCAGCTATAGTCATTTGTTACCATGCATAAATATAGGCCTAGCTTTGCCAGAGAATCTGACTTTTTTAAGAGAAACCCAAAATGTAGACTTTTTAAATGTTGAAATCTCCGTATGTTTAAATATTGACAACTAACTGAAAAGATTTCTATATTGTCCTGACCAACAATATATGGGCCACATAAAATTTGTGTGAGGACCACTTCAGCCAACAACCTAATGGAATTTTAAGGAGAGATTACACAGGATGCTCCCAGAGTCTGAGAGGAAGGAGTCAGAGACTTCATTTCAGCCAAGGACCTCATTTCAAAGCCTCTGTGCATGTAGCTGGGGCCGTGTAATGAGTTCTGACCAATGGAATGTGACCAGTGGAAATGAAGTATGTCACTGCTATGCTGTTGCCAACTTGGGTCCTTGGACTCTTTAATCAATAGAAATTGATAAGAGGCCAGAAGAAGAATTCAAGCAAGTCTTTATTGGGACTTTATTGCTACAGCACAAGGGAGCAAAAATAAGAAACAGGTGCCCTTGCTCGCTCTCTGAGGAGGGCAGCCTGGTTCCTTACATGGGGTGAGGTTGGGAGGTGGCTTAGGGGGTCTGCCCACCCCCTTGGTGGTGCTGTGTGCAGGATCATGTGCAGTACCCTCCAGGTACCTCAGGAATGGCAGTTGGTTTGTGGCCTTTTTGTATCTCATTGTTCATAATTGCACTGACTGAGCATGCGTGCAGTTATTTTTAGTCCCTTGCAGTTTCTTTGTATTCTGTTGCTTGAGGAGACATTAGTCCAGGTGCAAGTACTCCAATAAAGGGTCCCAGGTCCTAGCCTGTCTCAATGTCGAGATTGGCAAATATCTGGGATGCATCCCCTTCCAGAACAACTTTGGTGGTACAAACTGACTGACCTTGCCATTTTAAGAGATCAGATTTAATTTGACAAGGGCAAGGACCTGGAGTATGAAGAAAATTACAAGCTATTCACATATAGGATACTTCTCCCTGACCCTGACCGTAGAAAAGAATGAGAAAAGAGACAGGGAGAGAAAGTTGCCTTGCATTAAGATAATCAGGGTGCACAGTTCCAACCTCCTCTCCTCAATCTGGAGGAACAGGAAAAACATGACATAGGGTCAAATTCCCAGCTTCATCTGTGAACGGCACACAGTAAGTAATGCGTGGGAGGTAGAAATTGTTCCTTACCTGAGAACGTCTAGGAAGAATTTGCTACCCTTTCTTCATTCATTCCCTATAAGAGGTCCGCTCAGAACCACACAGTACATATATTGGTGGCTAAATTGTCCATTTGTCTTTTGCCCACTCCTCTTTCTCACTAGAAATGGTATGGGATAATGGCTACTAAGTGAAATTTGTATTTCCCTTTTTTACTCCAAAATTACACCATCAACATAATCATTATAAAATTTTGATTGAATAATCTTATCTGTCATAGTTATACTTCCAACATCTAGTTGGTTACTGAATTTAATGAAGTAGTGACATTCTTTGGTCTTGCAACTTGAACTTTGGGCTCTTTCAAAATTCTCATTCTCACTTAGTTGTAAACCCCTGGGTCTTGTGACTCAGATGAATATATATTAACTTGTTTTTGCCTACTTATCTAGTATCCTTAACTGCTAATGTGAGTTTATGACTATCATTTCTCCTTCTGTCACCCTTAAGGCTTTTGCTGACTACTCCTTCCATCCCCCCTCCCATCATTTCTTCTCCCAAAACCTCCCTGGACAAGCCTTTATCTCATTAAGCTGAGTATCCCAGTATCATGCTTATCATGATACTTTCCACATTTCTACATGCCAAAAATAAACCTTTTGTAAGGAAATAAACTCATTTAGTTAAGGACTGGCATATACAAGCATAGAAACATTGACCTTTTGTGTCAATATCTGTTAGTTGATTTTGATTTTTTTATTGTAACATTTAACAAAACTAATGGCATTAGAGGATTATATTGTTCAGGTCTTTTAGCCATGTGACTGCTTATCTCACATGTTTACACTTGAGAGCTAGTAATTGTAAAGTCAAATAAGCAAGTAATGTAGATGTTATCTACAGAAAGAATTCACCTTTCTTCTACAACAGAAGAACACAGGCTGTTATAGAAGCAGAAGGTGAGTACATTTTTATTGCTGTAGACTTCAGTCACTCAGCCAGAAATATTTTTTTTTTGGTCATTTAAAGGTTAACTTGGACAGACTGCATTTTGCATAAATGTAAACATGTTCATCTTCATCTCTGAATCAACTCAAGAACATAGTTTTTCATACATCACTGTACTATTCTCAATACTTCTGAATAGATTCCTTGGTAAAAAATTGATCATAGGGCTTCTGTTTGTTGTGTGAACTTCACTGATCCAATGTGTATCATGTTTTTGTTCTTTGTACTTTTGAGTTTCTAGACTTATGCTCCAGGGATTATTTCCTAATGGGTATTTTTGCCAGCAAATTAGGCACAGACTCATGATTCTTTTAGCAAAATGTCCTGCAGTGGTTTGGGAGTGGCTGTAGAGACCTCAAGGTAGGCAGATAATTGGGAAGCTAATGGAAGGGTGGGAGCAAAGGGTCTGATCTAGGATCAGATAAGAGGCACACCTTCAGGGGTTGCAGTCGGGGTGCCGGAAGGTCATAGAGAGCCAGGGAAGTCAGTGGAAAAATACACCCCATGAAAGAGGTAGGTCAGGGCCCAGTTCCCAGGAAATGGCTGAAAAGAATGACACAGAAACCTGGCTAGCAGAGGTTCGAGGTGAGTTTCGCCTTTGTGGAAAAGTAAGGGACAAACATGAGCCCTGGAGACCTGGGCATAAGGAAGGCAAGCAATCCTTCTGCCATCTCTCCAGAAGTAATTAAGGGGGCCTGACAACAGAACTGATAGCCAAGAATAGCACAGCCATAGTACTCAGGGCTTCAAAACTTCAGTAGAAGCTAGAGCAATTTTTCATTCCTTATTAGCAAGGAAAAATCTAGTGTTTAATCACCCTTGTTTACTGCAGAGGAACAGAGCAATCTGCAAATGACAGGTGTTAAAAAAACAAAATTCAACTGAGTACATTTGAAGATCTAATTGACTTTATTCAACTATTTATGAATCAGGTAGCACCTCATCTAGCAACCAGAAGGGTGCTCCGAGGAGTTATACAAAATGGAAGGTTATTATAAAGGCAGAAGGAGTGTGGGGCAAGGAAGTTATTAGCAAAAGAAAAGAAAGGATTATTTTGGGCCAGGACACATTTTTGGGGGGGGAAGAATATGGTGGACCAGGTTTTATCGTGCATATTGCCTCTTCTTCCTCTAGGGAATAAAGAGGACCCACAGAGCAGATTACCTTATAGGTGCTGACCAGAAAATTCCAGACTGGTTGATTAAGATTACCTTTCTGGTGAAATTCAAAACTGCAATAGGTTAGGTATTAAATAGGTTTGGTATCATGGTTTGGCACCAGTGACGCCATTTGGTGCCTGTGGTTTTTCTCTTTAACACAGAGTACTTAGAGCAAACAGCTAGGATAAAGTTAGAAGCAGGAAAGAGAACTGGTATTTCTCATACTAGTGCTTACCTGAGTAAAAATGCATAGCATGCCTTTCCACTCAGTAAGACTTTAACAAAAATTCATTAAAAGTATGAAGTAATATATTTAAATACTATACATGAATACAGCAATATGAAAAGTCCTACATACCATCAGATGCTTCACTCACTATAACTGTCCTAAATAACTGCTTATTTTAAATCCAGTTTAATTTCCAGGTTTGAGTAAGACACACTTTTTTCTTTTTAAACAGTGATTCCCAAGCAATTGATTAGGTTTATTCACAAAATTCCATTCAAGCTGCTGCCATTTTTTCCTTTGAACTTAACGCTGGCAGTGGAGATTTGACTGCTTTCTGCTTTCAGGTCACCATCCCCATGCTTCTTCTTATCTTACTTTATGGTCTAAGGAGGGGAAAAAAATATATATGTATATATATATATATATATATATATACACACACACACATATATGTGTGTATATACATATATTATATATTTATATATATTATATATAATATATATTTACAGTCTACCTTTATCTGCATATACCATTTCTTCCTGTTAGAGTGGAAGGAACATTTCTCCCCCTACCTAAAATCAGACCTTCCCCTCTGTGCTGAGTTCCATCCCCTTCCACCTGCTCAAATTTTAAGTAATCATGGTGGAGCCTTAGAGTGGAAAACTCCACAGGTGATAAATATTCATTTCTAGAAAACTATTGACATGGGAAAATGTTCACAATATATTCCTAAATGAAAAAAAATCAGGTTACACAACAATACAAATAGTAGAATACCATTTTAAATTGGTAGATTGATAGGTAGAGGATAAATAGATATGAATGAGAAAATGTGTATATTAGAAGTGATTATTCTTCAGTGGGTGAGTGGGGCTGGAGGTAGGGGCTTTGTATTTTCTAATATGTATGGACAGAGTTGAATTATGTTTGTAAATTAATTTTTTTAAGTTATTATTTTCAGGTAAGTCTAGAGGAAAATGGTACAAGGAAGTAGTACAGAGGTGAAATGCCATGAGATCCGGTACATTTCCTAGAGAGGGCTTGCCAATTAATCTCTGAGCTTTCTAGAAGACAACACAGAGGACGTTCAGTTAGTTACTGATTTATAAATTCATAAGATAAAAACAGGTCAGTATACTAGTATATTATTAGTCCCATTTTTCAAGCACAGAAACAGATATTAATTGCTCAAAGTTCCACAGCCAATATGTGGCAAAAATCAGAATGAACACCTGCTATTCCATATCCAAACACATTCACCTCTTCATTATATGTGACTGTTCAAAAGAAGATGAAGTGAGAACACACAACATGGAGGAGGTGTCATTTGAATTTGACCAGGATAACGAGCAGAATTTCAACTACGGGGGAAAGGAATAGAAGAGACGTTCGAAGCAGGAGTGAAAATGCAGCAGTAGAAAAGCAAGATCAGGAAACAAGAGGCTATTTGTTCAGAGTTATGGTTCTGGGTTTCCAGCTTATGTGAAATGTAAACCTTCCTTACCCTGTGATTTAATATATTAAAATTTTTTTATTAAAATCTGGTTCTGAACATGATTCAACATCAATAAAAACATTTTCAATGGAGATAGCAGACTTCATAGGATTTTTGTGAAGATGAAATGATATAACATATAAAATATTTAGCATTTACTTCATATAACATATAAAATATTTATGAGTAAGCACTCAATAAAAATTTTAGTTGCTATTATTATTTTAATTATTATTAAGTCAATATAGTTCCTTCCAGGCATTCTCTAAATGCATCATCTTAAAAACATGTTTGTTTGTTTTTTCATTTTCTTTTTTTTTTTAACATCTTTATTAGAGTATAATTGCTTTACAATGGTGTGTTAGTTTCTGCATTATAACAAAGTGAATAAGCTATACATATACATATATCCCTATATCTCCTCCCTCTTGCCTCTCTCTCCCAACCTCCTTACCCCTCCCCTCTAAGTGGTCACAAAGTACTGAGCTGATCTCCCTGTGCTCTGCGGCTGCTTCCCACTAGCTATCTATTTTACATTGGGTAGTATATATTAGTCCACGCCACTCTCTCACTTCGTCCCAGCTTACCCTTCCCCCTCCCCGTGTCCTCAAGTCCATTCTCTACATCTGTGTCTTTATTCCTGTCCTGCCCCTAGGTTCTTCAGAACCATTTGTTTTTTTGTTTTGTTTTTTTTAGATTCCATATATATGTGTTAACATACGGTATTTGTTTTTCTCTTTCTGACTTACTTCACTCTGTATGACAGACTCTAGGCCCATCCACCTCACTACAAATAACTGAATTTCGTTTCTCTTTATGGCTGAGTAATATTCCATTGTATATATGTGCCACATCTTCTTTACCCATTCATCTGTTGATGGACACTTAGGTTGCTTCCATGTCCTGGTTATTGTAAATAGAGCTGCAATGAACACTGTGGTACATGACTCTTTTTGAATTATGGTTTTCTCAGGGTATATGCCCAGTAGTGGGATTGCTGGGTCATATGGTAGTTCTATTTTTAGTTTTTTAAGGAACCTCCATACTGTTCTCCATAGTGGCTGTATCAATTTACATTCCCACCAACAGTGCAAGAGTGTTCCCTTATCTCCACACCCTCTCCAGCATTTATTGTTTGCAGATATTTTGATGATGGCCAATCTGACTGGTGTGAGGTGATACTTCATTGTAGTTTTGATTTGCATTTCTCTAATGATTAGTGAAGTTGAGCATCCTTTCATATGTTTGTTGGCAATCTGTATACCTTCTTTGAAGAAAAGTCTATTAAGATCTTCTGCCCATTTTTGGATTGGGTTGTTTGATTTTTTGATATTGAGCTGCATGAGCAGCCTGTATATTTTGGAAATTAACCCTTTGTCAGTTGCTTCATTTGCAAATATTTTCTCCCATTCTGAGGGTTGTCTTTTCATCTTGTTTATTGTTTCCTTTGCTGTGCAAAAGCTTTTAAGTTTCATTAGGTCCCATGTGTTTATTTTTCTTTTTATTTCCATTTCTCTCAGAGGTGGGTCAAAAATGATCTTTCTGTGATGTATGTCATAGAGTGTTCTGCCTATGTTTTCCTCTAAGAGTTTTATTGTGTCTGGCCTTACATTTAGGTCTTTAATCCATTTTGAGTTTATTTTTGTGTATGGTGTTAGGGAGTGTTCTAATTTCATTCTTTTACATGTAGCTGTCCAGTTTTCCCAGCACCACTTATTGAAGAGGCTGTCTTTTCTCCATTGTATGTTCTTGCCTCCTTTATCAAAAATAAGGTGACCATAGGTACATGGGTTTATCTCTGGGCTTTCTCTCCTGTTCCGTTGATCTATATTTCTGTTTTAGTGCCAGTACCATACTGTCTTGATTACTGTAGCTTTGTAGTAGAGTCTGAAGTCCGAGAGCCTGATTCCTCCAGCTCTGTTTTTCTTTCTCAAGATTGCTTTGGCTATTCGGGGTCTTTTGTCTTTCTGTACAAATTGTGAAATTTTTTGTTCTAGTTCTGTGAAAAATGCCATTGATAGTTTGATAGGGATTGCATTGAATCTGTAGATTGCTTTGGGTGGTGTAGTCATTTTCACATTGTTGATTTTTCCAATCCAAGAACATGCTATATCTCTCCATCTCTTCGTATCAACTTTAATTTCTTTCAACAGTGTCTTATAGTTTTCTGCATACAGGTCTTTTGTCTCCTTAGGTAGGTTTATTCCTAGGTATTTTATTCTTTTTGTTGCAATCGTAAATGGGAGTGTTTTCTTAATTTCTCTTTCAGATTTTTCATCATTAGTGTATAGGAATGCAAGAGATATCTGTGCATTAATTTTGTATCCTGCTACTTTACCAAATTCATTGATTAGCTCTAGTAGTTTTCTGGTAGATTCTTTAGGATTCTCTATGTATAGTGTCATGTCATCTGCAAACAGTGACAGCTTTACTTCTTCTTTTCTGATTTGGATTCCTTTTATTTCTTTTTCTTCTCTGATTGCTGTGGCTAAAACTTCCAAAACTATGTTGAATAATAGGGTGAGAACGGACAACCTTGTTTTGTTCCTGATCTTCGAGGAAATGGTTTCAGTTTTTCACCATTGAGAATGATGTTGGCTGTGGGTTTGTCATATATGGCCTTTATTATGTTGAGGTAAGTTCCCTCTATGCCTACTTTCCCGAGGGTTTTTATCAAAAATGGGTGTTGAATTTTGTCAAAAGCTTTTTCTGCATCTATTGAGATGATCATTTGATTTTTATCCTTCAATTTGTTAATATGGTGTATCACAGTGATTGATTTGCATACATTGAAGAATCCTTGCATTCCCAGGATAAACCTCACTTGATCATGGTGTATGATCCTTTTAATGTGCTGTTGGATTGTTTGCTAGTATTTTGTTGAGGATTTTTGCATCTATGTTCATCCGTGATATTGGCCTGTAGTTTTCCTTCTTTCTGACATCTTTGTGTTGTTTTGGTATCAGGGTGATGGTGGCCTCATAGAATGAGTTTGGGAGTGTTCCTCCCTCTGCTATATTTTGGAAGATTTTGAGAAGGATAGGGGTTACCTCTTCTCTAAATATTTGATAGAATTCGCCTGTGAAGCCATCTGGTCCTGGGCTTTTGTTTGTTGGAAGATTTTTAATCACAGTCTCAATTTCAGTGCTTGTGATTGGTCTGTTAATATTTTCTATTTCTTCCTGGTTCAGTCTCGGAAGGTTGTGCTTTTCTAAGAATTTGTCCATTTCTTCCAGGTTGTCCATTAATTGGCATACAGTTTCTTCTAGTAATCTCTCATGATCCTTTGTATTTCTGCAGTGTCAGTTGTTACTTCTTCTTTTTCATTTCCAGTTCTATTGATTTGAGTCTTCTCCCTTTTTTTCTTGATGAGTCTGGCTAATGGTTTATCAATTTTGTTTATCTTCTCAAAGAACCAGCTTTTAGTTTTATTGATCTTTGCTATTGTTTCCTTCATTTCTTTTTCATTTATTTCTGATCTGATCTTTATGATTTCTTTCCTTCTGCTAACTTTGGGGGTTTTTTGTTCTTCTTTCTCTAATTGCTTTAGGTGTAAGGTTAGGTTGTTTATTTGAGATGTTTCTTTGTTCTTGAGGTAGGGTTGTATTGCTATAAACTTCCCTCTTAGAACTGCTTTTGCTGCATCCCATAGGTTTTGGGTCGTCGTGTTTTCATTGTCATTTGTTTCTAGGTGTTTTTTGATTTCTTATTTGATTTCTTCAGTGATCTCTTGGTTATTTAGTAGTGTATTGTTTAGCCTCCATGTGTTGGTATTTTTTACTAAGTTTTTCCTGTAATTGATATGTAGTCTCATAGCGTTGTGGTCGGAAAAGCTACTTGATACGATGTCAATTTTCTTAAATTTACCAAGGCTTGATTTGTGACTCAAGATATGATTTTTCCTGGAGAATGTTCCATGAGCACTTGAGAAGAAAGTGTATTGTGTTGTTTTTGGATGGAATGTCCTATAAGTATCAATTAAGTCCATCTTGTTTAATGTATCATTTAAAGCTTGTGTTTCCTTATTTATTTTCATTTTAGACGATCTGTCCATTGGTGAGGGTGGAGTGTTAAAGTCCCCTACTAGGACTGTGTTACTGTCGATTTCCCCTTTTATGGCTGTTAGCATTTGCCTTATGTATTGAGGTGCTCCTATGTTGGGTGCATAAATATTTACAATTGTTATATCTTCTTCTTGGATTGATCCCTTGATCATTATGTAGTGTCCTTCTTTGTCTCTTGTAATAGTCTTGATTTTAAAGTCTGTTTTGTCTGATATGAGCATTGCTACTCCAGCTTTGTTTTGATTTCCATTTGCATGGAATATCTTTTTCCTTCTCCTCACTTTCAGTCTGTATGTGTCCCTAGGTCTGAAGTGGGTCTCTTGTAGACAGCATATATATGGGTCTTGTTTTTGTATCCATTCAGCCAGTTTATGTCTTTTGGTTGGAGGATTAATCCATTTACATTTAAGGTAATTATCGACATGTATGCTCCTATTACTATTTTTTTAATTGTTTTGTGTTTGTTGTTGTAGGTATTTTCCTTCCCTTGTGTTTCTTGCCTAGAGAAGTTCCTTTAGCATTTCTTGTAAAGCTGGTTTGGTGGTGCTGAATTCTCTTAGCTTTTGCTTGTCTGTAAAGGTTTTAATTTCTCCATCGAATCTGAATGAGATCTTTGCTGGGTAGAGTAATCTTGGTTGCAGGTTTTTCCCTTTCATCACTTTAATTATGTCCCACCACTCCCTTCTGGCTTGCAGAGTTTCTGCTGAAAGTTCAGCTGTTAACCTTATTGTGATTCCCTTGTATGTTATTTGTTGTTTTTCCCTTGCTGCTTTTAGTATTTTTTCTTTGTATTTAATTTTTGATAGTTTCATTAATATGTGTCTTGGCATGTTTCTCCTTGGATTTATCCTGTATGGGACTCTCTGTGCTTCCTGGACTTGATTGACTATTTCCTTTCCCATATTAGGGAAGTTTTCAACTATAATCTCTTCAAATATTTTCTCAGTCCCTTTCTTTTTCTATTCTTCTTCTGGGACCCCTATAATTCGAATGTTGGTGTGTTTAATGTTGTCCCAGAGGTCTCTAAGACCGTCCTCAATTCTTTTCATTCTTTTTTCTTTATTCTACTCTGTGGTAGTTATTTCCACTATTTTATCTTCCAGGTCACTTATCCGTTTTTCTGCCTCAGTTATTCTGCTTTTGATTCCTTCTCGAGTATTTTTAATTTTATTTATTGCATTGTTCATCATTGTTTGTTTGCTCTTTCGTTCTTCTAGGTCCTTGTTAAACGTTTCTTGTATTTTCTCCAGTCTATTTCCAAGACTTTGTATCATCTTTACTATCATTACTCTGAATTCTTTTTCAGGTAGACTGCCTATTTCCTATTCATTTTTTTGGTCTGGTAGGTTTTTACCTTGCTCCTTCATCTGTTGTGTGTTTCTCTGTCTTTTCATTTTGCTTAACTTACTGTATTTGGGAGTCTCCTTTTCGCAGGCTGCAGGTTCGTTGTTCCCGTTTTTTTTGGTGTTTGTCCCCAGTGGCTAAGATTGGTTCAGTGGATTGTGTAGGCTTCCTGGTGGAGGGGACTGGTGCCTGTGTTCTGGTGAATCAGGCTGTGTCTTGTCTTTCTGGTGGGCAGGACCGCCTCCAGTGGTGTGTTTTGCGGTGTCTGTGACCTTATTATGATTGTAGGCAGCCTCTCTGGTAATGGGTGGGGTTGTGTTCCTGTCTTGCTGGTTGTTTTGCATAGGGTGTCCAGCACTGTGGCTTGCTGGTTGTTGAGTGGAGCTCGGTCTTAGTGTTGAGACTGAGCTCTCTGGGAGAGCTTTCGCTGTTTGATAGTACATGGACCGGGAGGTCTCTGGTCGACCAATGTCCTGAACTCGGCTCTCCCACCTCAGAGGCACAAGCCTGACACCTGGCCGGTGCACCAAGACACTGTTAGCCACACGGCTCTCAGGAGACTCCACAGCAG
Source organism: Eubalaena glacialis (assembly GCF_028564815.1). Classification (NCBI taxonomy): domain Eukaryota; kingdom Metazoa; phylum Chordata; class Mammalia; order Artiodactyla; family Balaenidae; genus Eubalaena; species Eubalaena glacialis. The sequence continues at coordinate 101,842,301 of NC_083719.1, forward strand.
CCTCTCCAACCTAATATTCTTTGCATCTTCCATCCACGTTAGGCCCACAGAGAGCTGGCCTCATGCCGCATCTTAATGATGTTCTTAAAGAGGCACTCCTTAAATTACTTTCAGGCAAGTCTAAAAACATGTTTTTAAAAATGACTAAATTATCATTTTAATTTTATTTCTTTATTTTGATTAATTAATTAATTAATTTCTTTATTTTTGGCTGCGTTGGGTCTTTGTTGCTGTGCGTGGGCTTTCTCTAGTCACATTGAGCGGGGGCTACTCTTCGTTGCGGTGCACGGGCTTCTCATCACGGTGGCCTCTCTTGTTGCAGAGCATGGGCTCTAGGTGCACGGGCTTCAGTAGTTGCAGCACTCAGGCTCAGTAGTTGTGGCTCGTTGGCTCTAGAGCTCAGGCTCAGTAGTTTTGGCCCACAGGCTTAGTTGCTCCACGGCATGTGGGATCTTCCTGGACCAGGGCTTGAACCTGTGTCCCCTGCATTGGCAGGCGAATTCTTAACCACTGTGCCACCAGGGAAGTCCCTGGCCTTTGTTATTTAAACTAGAAAGTGACTAGAAATTTTAGATCACACTGGCTGAAGAACCAAATGAGAAGCAAGTGAAAAAGGAGGCAAATCATGAGGGAGGCTGTTTGCTCCCCCTGCACATAAACTCAGGTCTCTATCCACAGCCTTAGGTTTTGAACATCATCAAAGAGCACTTACTTGATTAACACAATAAGAATCCCTAAGGTGTATATTATGACAACACACTTAAATACCGAAAGATCTGATAGACATAAAACTACATATCAGTTGGTTAAAGAACTAACCTTCTAGTTCCAGAGGCAGATCCAAAGGCTTTTATCCTCTAGATCAGTGGTTCTCAAAGTCTGATACTCAACAATAGCACCAATATTATGGACAACTGTTTAGAAAAGCAAATTCTTGTCCCCACCTCAGATTCTTTGAATCAGAAATGCTGAGGGTAAAGCCCAGAAATCTGTGTTTTGTCAAGCCCTCCAGGGGATTCTGGTACTCAGTGGAACTTGAGAATACCTGCTTTCCATAAGTCAACTTTTACACAAGGACATAGTCCCACAGAGTGTGGAAAAAGCATAAACAGATTGTTATCTCACCATACTCTCATGACCAAATGAGGGAGAAAGAAAATGATCTTTAGTGATCTTTAGCCAAGAGTTAGTTTCTCTAGCCACTTAGGCAAGTGGAGGAGGTAGGTGGGTGGAGACATTCAGACAGCCAAAAAGCCTTCAGGGGAATTGAGTCTGACTTTGCCCCAACAAACAAGGTCAACTTAAATTAGCAAGTAACTGTGACAGTGGCAGCATGAACTGGGTGTGTGCTCTGTTGCATTATGCTATCCCAAGAGATGGTCATTGTTCCCTCCCTCCCACTGGGCTGGCTGGCTGTGGTCCTCTTATTGACAGAGGCAGGAAACAGGGACAGGTCTGCCCATCACATCAAGGGAAGCCAGGCATTCAGGGAAGGGGCTGCCAGGCAAAAGGGACTCTCCAAGCCTTTGAAAACATATATCCAAAAGTCAATCACACACTAAAATTTAGATAGAACTTTGACACTTAAACAGCTGTATTTAATCACATACCATCAACCTATTTTATATCTAAAGTCTATGGCTTCAAATACTTTGAGAATCTGGCCTCAAAGATAGAAAGCCTCATTATAAATGGTATTTACCTGGAGGGTCTTGGCCCCATACCAAGAGATTATCCTAGGGAATTCTCACAAAAACAAACTGACAACTATAATTTTAAAAAATGTCCCGGAGGCTTCCCTGGTGGCGCAGTGGTTGAGAGTCTGCCTGCCAATGCAGGGGACACGGGTTCAGGCCCTGGTCTGGGAAGATCCCACATGCCGCGGAGCGACTGAGCCCGTGAGCCACAACTACTGAGCCTGCGCGTCTGGAGCCTGTGCTCCGCAACAAGAGAGGCCGCGATAGTGAGAGGCCCGCGCACCGCGATGAAGAGTGGCCCCCGCTCGCCACAACTAGAGAAAGCCCTCGCACAGAAACGAAGACCCAACACAGCCAAAAAAATAAATAAATTAATTAATTAAAAAAAAATTGTCCCCACAATCACATTTTCAGGGAGTTTAAAAAAATTGTTGGAAAAAAAATTATTAGTATAATCTCTACCAGTTAAAATATGGTTTCTCAGATCCTTTTTAGGGCCATTTTATATAACTTATTCATGAATCATTATATCACAAATATAGAGAAGATTTAGGTTTTTTATTTAATTAGAATATTCCTTTAAACATAGAGGACAAGGGAATGATATGTAAAGACTGCTCTTTCACTGGTAAAATGACAACTTTCATATAAAACACACTGAAGAATAAGATATTTTCACTGTGGACACTGAGTAATGAACAAAAATGTCCCAATCTAACTCTATGTAAATTACATACTGACTCTATGAATAATATTTTTTTTCCATCTAAGCAAATATTTTCCATTTATACTCTGTTTGCCGAGATAAAACCACTTTTAAATTACTTCCTTAAAATGGCACCACCTCCTTTATTTCTTCTAAGCCCTATGTTTACTTTCAACTAAAGATATTTTTAAAGTTTCAGGCTTCTCTGGAGATTATTTTAGAAAAGTGTTAGATATTGGCTTAAGGAAAATTTTTTTTATTTCATAAAAACTACCAAATGGATGGAATTTCTTCTGATTCTAGTTTACTGGCACACTGGTTTCCAAAAATACAGAGATATTATGCAAATATATGGAAATTTCTCTATTGATTGAAGGAGAAATATCTACTTTTTGTATGTACATTGTTCTAGTTCATGAGAACTTTTCTGACCAGGAGCTCACTCCAACAGCAGGAATTAAGTTTCTTGGTAAACTCAGGGCTCTTTTGAGGATTTACTTGTCTAATAATGGTGCTTTGATCAAGAAAATATAATTCCCATTCAAATGTCATCAGATACACCGCTTTTAGGGATGATTTAAGTGTGATATAAAAACAATAATATTTGAGATTTCTTCATTAGTCTTAACTTTAAATAGATCATATATATGCTGTCTTGAAATAACAACAGACTGAGCTCTTCTGTGGTCTGATGAAAACTTTTCACTATCACTCCCGTCTTTAATACTTCTTAATGTGAAAAGAGCGGTGTGCGCAGGAAGTGAAATGTGTGTCTCCATGTGCCTTGCCATCTCCAGGCCATCATTCTGTCTCATCTGACTAGAATTTAAGGAATGAGACTTTTCTGTTTGGCTGTGTACATTATCTCATCTAATCTTTCCAAAAAAACATTAAGGAAGTTCCTGTTTTTATTATCCTCCTCTTATAGATGAGAGACTCGAAGCATAGAGATATTCAGAAACTCCAAAGCCTGCGTGCTTCACCACCACACAATATTAGCAAAGACAGAGGAGACTCAACCAATTTGTATTCATGAAATGTACAAGTATCCCTCCCAAATTATGAGATCTACTGCACACATCCTTCTTTCCAAAGACTATGATTTTTCATAGTGTTTACTTTTTAATAATAGTAGCCATGATAAAGAAGAAAAATCCTGCTTATCAGAGATGATTTGTAGTTGTATTATTTGGGATTAGGTTTGGCTGTATGTGACAGAAATTCCCAAACAATGATGGCTTAAACCAAATAGAAGTGTGTTTCTGTCTGATATAAAAGCCTGGAGGTAGGCAGCCCTGAGCTGATACAGCATATTCTCAGAGCCAGGGACTCAGGCCCCCTCTAATTGATTGCTCTACCAGTCCCAAGTTTACTTTATGATCGCAAATGGCTGTTGGAGTGCCAGCAATTACATTTAAATTCCAGCCTGCAGAAGGAGGAAGTGGGTGAAAGGGCACTTTTTTTTTTTTTTTAAAGAAGTTGTATATAAAACTCTGTTTACATTATATAGGATGGCCAGAACTTAGTTATACGGCCACCCTTGGCTGTAAGAGGAGGAAAAGTTCTCTTTATTCTGAGTTACCATGATGCCTGCTGAAACCTGTTGCTTATTATTAAGGAAGAATGGGGTATGGTTGGATTTGAATTTAGGGGATCAACTCACAGTCTCTGCCACAGAGGGGTGGGGGGATTCATCCATGTTGGGAGGACAGCATGGTGAACTGGGGACTGTGAAGAACAGGATAGCATATGCCCATAGAGGTCTCGACCATATGTAGCCAAATCTTTTAATTTTTTAAAGAGAAGCCAGAAATCTGGATTTTTATGTGAAATCTCCTGATTTTTAAATATTACCAGTTGATTAAAATATAAAAAACGATGTGGGCCAAATAAAACCCATCTGTGTCAAGGCTGCAGCCTGAAAGTCTGCTTCCTTTGATCTAAAAGAATTGGCTTTGTTTCTTTTGTAGATTTATTTTCAATTAAACAACAAATATTGATTGAGGAGTACAATGTGTAAGGTACCACGTGAAGGACGATGAAAGACAAAAAGATATAATCTTTCATTGGCACAAGAAACTGTCTGATGTAGGAGACAAGGTTCATGACTAGAATTGGAAAAAAAAAAAAAAAGAGGTTGCAGTAACTCTTTTTTAGTTTTGTTTTATTTCGTTTTGGTTTTGGCCCAGTTTCTTTACCTGACCCCCAATGCTGTATCTTATTTCCTTAGATCTTTTCTCCACGTTTAATAGTTTCCGTCCCCATTTCAGCTCAACCAGGTAAATAACTCTGTCCCTCGAAGTCTGTATTCATAAATGCATCTCTTAGAAATATCAAATATTATCCTCCTTATTTTGTTGCCAATGTTCTATTGTACTGAAAAATTGCTTTAAGCCTTTCTTTATATGCTTTAGTTCTTGTAAAGTTAACCATATACACCTACATGACATAACTTATGCCTGAACTTGACTTCTTATCCTCAGAAGAACATATGATGGGACAAAAATTATTAATATGTAAGTGTCTACAACATTCACTACTGATCCTCCCAGCAGTAGAGAGGTGAGAGGCATGGGTGAAGCCACCAAAGCCACTCAGGCAATTCTCTTGACTTGAGAGTCTTCCCCTGCCCTGGGGGACCTGGGACACCCAATCCTCCTGCTGTCCTCTGGCGCTGTCATAACTGGAAGACTGTTGCCAGGACCAGCTATATAATCTGCAGGGCCCAGTGCAAAATGAACTTGTTAAGAATTTCAAGACCAGTGACAGCAAAGCATTAAACTAAACATGAGGTGCTTCTGAGTGCAAGGTGCCGTGTTGGCTACATAGCTCTCATGGCCGTGAAGCTGGCCATGGTGTGGTAGTGCACCTGTGGACACTTGGAGCCAGGGAAGTGGGTGGCAGGTGCGTAGCAGGAAAACACGGCCCAGAAACATAGGGTGAGGGTTTTTTCAGGGGCATTTTGGGGTGAGAGAGGCACAGGGGTCGTTTACAGTATGAGAAAAGGGAGGGAGGGAAAAGGGTAAAGGCTTTTTGTTTGTTTGGAGTGTTATGATCTTGATGTCTTCCTTTAGGGTGTTCAAGAAATAAAACTAAAAAAAAGAAAAAAAAGAAGAAATATAGGTGAAGAGGATGGACCTAGAGATTATCATACTAAGTAAAGTAAGTCAGACAGAGAAAGACAAATATCATGATATCACTTATATGTGAAATCTAAAATAATGTTACAAATGAACTTATTTACAAAATAGAAATAGACTCACAGACATAGAAAAGTTTATCGTTACCAAAGGGGAAGGAGGGGAGGGATAAATTAGGAATTTGGGATTAACATATATACACTACTATATACAAAATAGATAAACAACAAGGACCAACTGTATAGCATAGGGAACTATATTCAATATCTTGTAATAACCTATAATGGAACAGAATCTGAAAAAGAATACATATATATGTATATACGTATAACTTTGCTGTACACATGAAACATTGTAAATCAACTATACTTAAATTTAAACTTAATTATTTTTGAAAAGAAAAAAAGAAATAGAAGTGAAGAAACAGTTATTTTGAAAGGTTGTTTTATTCCATAGGACTCTGTGACTGAGACATAGGGGTCATAACTATATAATCATTTTACAGCTAGTAGTAATGTCACTGTTTAGGGAATCACTGATACTTTCAGAGTAATGGTAGTTTGTTGGCATGTATGACCTGTGAGAAAGAAAACACTGTGCTTGACTGACTTCCTTCCTTCCTTCCTTCCTTCCTTCAACAAATGTGAAGTCTTTCATTATCTTTCAAAAAGAAGCTTAAATATTTTTACTTAACTATTGTTAAAGTTAAGCAACCAAATGATTACTCTCCCAATATAATTGCAAAGAAGATCATAATGAATCTTATTTTTTCATAGCTGCTACCCTGTATGTCACGTCACTCACCAGAAGCTATGTTCAAGGACAAGGTCTCTCCAGGGTCTTCTCGACTTGTTCCCCTCACCTCACACACATCCTTCCATCTATGCCTGACTGCTGTCTTCACTCTCACTATGCCTCCTAGATGCCCAATTCCCGTCCAAATGTTCTTACATTGTGAATTTCTGCCCAGAAAGTTCCTTCAACCTCCTTGCCTTGACTAATATGTCACTTTTCACCAAAAATATAGCTCATACTGGGTTCTAAATATCACTTAAATACTATCACTTTTTAATCCCCTTGGAAAAAAATCTCTTCTTCTTTGGAATACACTCCACCTGCTATCCCTCCTTGTCATTGGATACCATCTATTTTTGGTCACTGCTCGCTGTTGAGGGGGCCCCAAAATTCTTAGCTGCCTTTTCCCTCCACCAAGCTCATCCTCAAAATATCTAGCCTCGAATCAATCCTATCATCCTCTTGCACTCCTACACCTCCAATTCCAGACTACAGGAGAAAATCACACAAGTGTTGGGATTATTGCTACCAGAAACATATGGCTTCCACCTCTATAGGCTTCCAGTACTATCTGCCAGTTCCTTACATGTCCCTGGTGAATGTCCTCACCAAATCTTCAAAAGATCTACTGAAAATACTTTGAATTGCCACCTGTGCTGGTACTGACTTCTTTTCTCTTAGAAATTAACCTTTCCTACCCCAATAAATAAATAAATAAATAAACTATGAATTTAAATATACGTATAAATATCTATGTACCTATATGTATATATAAATATATAGATATCTTGGGTGTGGACTTTTGCGTTTCCTGCGCCTATATTTATAAACAGGTCTGTAAGTGCATCCCCCTGTGGTAAACTGACTGCACTAATGGCCCAAATTAATGGCTTCCTTTTTATACACTCTTTGCCCTACAATTTTATAGCCCCTTCCCATTCTGATCCTGGGCTAGGTTATGTGACTTTCTTTTGTGAAATCTTGAAAAAGTACTTGTATGGGTCCACCTTCTTTTTTGGAACCCTGCCATAGCCTTGAAAGGAAGCCCAGTCTAGGAGAATGAGAGCACATGCAGCAGAGCTAAACTGTCCTACCCCAAACCAGCCTTGTCCAGCCAGCCCCCAGTCAATCCCTCAGCTGACCACAGATACATGAACAAACCCTACAAGAAGATTTGCCAAATCTGGTCCAGCAGAACTACGCTGCCGACCTGCAGACTCATGAGAAATAAGAAATGGTTGTCATTTTCAATGACTAAGTTTTGGAATGGTTTGTTATGCACAATAGCTAAAACAGGCTCTAAATGGCCCTTTCTCCATTCACAAAGGAAGAAGTATACCTTCTCTTTTTTAAGGCACATTCCTCTGCTTGCTTTTTATCCCATTCCTGCCTGTATGCTTTTAGACCTTATCCATTCTGATTATTTCTCTATATTATATTCTCAACCTATTGTTCTCTTTTCACCTTTTTCCCTAATATATAAACATGTTTAAATCTAATTAAAACATGCAAAAAAAAAATAAACCTGTGTCTTCAGCAAGTTACTGACCTATTCTGTCGTTGCTTCCATTTATATATTTTAAAAGAACAGTCTGTACGTGTGTATTTGTCTGGATCTGCCATAGAAACAGACAACAGGATGTGTTACATATATAGAGAGAGATTTATTTTAAGGAATTGGCTCATGCAACTGTAGAGGCTTAGTGAGTCCAAAATCTGATGAGGTAGGCCAGCAGGCTGGAGACTCAGCAAAGGGTTGCAGTTCAAGTCCAAAGGCAGTAGTCTGCTAAAATTCCTTCTTGCTTGTGGGGAGGTCAGTCTTTGTTCTGTTAAGGCCTTCAACAGATTGGATGAGACCCACCCACTTTATGGTGGGTAATCTGTGTTACTAAAAGGCCACTGATCTACATGTTCATCTCATCCCAAAAACACTTTCACAGAAACATCCAGTATAATACTTGACCAAATATCTGGGCACCATGGTCCAGCCAAGGCAACACATAAAATTAACCATCACAACTTGTTGTATTCATTTTTTGTACTCATTAATCATTCACCTTTTCAGTTACCATCTTATTAACATCTCATTCACCTTTTCAGTTACCATCTTATTAACATACCCAAGGCAATGAATACTGATAAACACTTCTTCTTTGTTCTTCCTTTTGCCCTCTCTCCTACATTGCTTCCTATCTCTTCGTTGCTTTTTAGTTTTCTTTATGGCACCTCTTCCTTTACCTGCTTCTTTAATGATCCTAAGGGTTGTGTTTCCCAGACTTCCTGGGTCCTATCATATACTAGTGGCTTAAACTACCAAATCTATATCTTCCACTTAGCCCTCTCTTTTGAGTTTCATATTCATTCATCTATTCATTGAAGGTGTTAATAGCATACTATTTTATTGAGCAATAAATACTATTGTGGTTTGTGGCAACCTCTAAAATGGCCCCCAAGATCCCTGCCTCCTGTTAGTCACACCCCAGTTTTATCCCTCTCCTTGAGTGTGAGCTTCTAATGAACAGAATACAGCAAAAGTGATGAGATGCCACTTCTGAGATTAGGTTACAGAAAGACTCTGGCTTCTGTCTTCTTCACCCTCTCTGTCCTTTCTGGGCTTACTCTGTCTTTCTTAGAGTTCCTACTCTAGGGGAAGCAAGTGACATGTTGTTTGAAAAGCCTTATGGAGAGGCTTGTGTGCCAAGGAACTCAATCTCCAGGCAACAGCCAGCAAGGACCTGAGACCTGCCACCAGTCACGTGAGTGAGCATGGAAGCAGATCCTCTCCCAGGTGAGTCTTGCTTGAATTGACTGCAGCTCTGCTAGATATCTTTACTGAAGCCTTGTGAGAGACTCTGAATCAGAGGCACTCAGGTAAATTGCACCTGGATTTCTGACCCACCGAAATCATGAGAAAATAAATATTTGTGTTTTTAAGCTGCTAAGTTTGCTATAATTTGTTTTACAGTTATAGATCACTAGCTGAGGGCTACCCAGGATCCAAAGTCAAATAAGAAATAGCCCTGGAATGCAACGATCCTGCAGACTTTCAGGGGTGATAGAAAAGTGGCCATGATCACAGTACAATATAATAGGTGTTATAGAAACATACACAGTGAGTGATGGGAGCACAGAGAGAAGAGAATTTCCATCCTACTTGAAGGCTGAAGGATTCAACTGGCAGATTTTATTTTGTCATTGAATGAGCAGGCTAAGTCATTTGATGAAAATGAGGAGAAAAGGTGATGGGATACTTGAGGAGAAAAGAGAACCTTTACTGGAAAGAATAGTTGAAGGATTTGGAAAAGAAACAAATGGTGGTATCTAGGCAGTGGGGAGTTGGTGTTAGAAATCATGGACTTACAGGCTCTCCAGTTGAGGTTGGGGTTTACTTTTCAAATGCTCTTAGCAATATGGATATAAGATTAGAGAAGCTGATGACTGAATTTGGGATTTCAGAAAAGAAAAAACAGAAAAGCAAAGGACCAAGGAAGAAAAAGAGCCAAGAAAAAGAGCAAGACAATTCTTAAAGTCCTGGTAGAATTTAGCTTGAATAGGGAAAGAAAGACAATCAAAGCTGCTAAGAGCTTGGGGAAATGAGGCTGAATCTGACCTCCCACCAATCACTAGGGCCAAGGGAGTCAATGCTAGGTTTGGCTTAAGCCTAGGTCATACACTCCATTCCTGAGCTGGAGGAGACTTCCAGGCTAGAGTAGGAAAGAATGGTTACCCAGAAGGAAATTCAGGTATGCTACTATAAAAAGAGTGAATAGATGCTTTATAACAGAGACTGCTGGTTTCCTACAATAGTCTTCATTTCTTCCAGAGTAAGGGAACCCCTAGTTTTTAGGGGGTGGCATAATGATGGCATTTTCTAGTCTCCTGTAGCTAGGGATGGCCACGTAACTAAGGAGCTGATCAAAGGGACGTGGAGAGAAGTGGTGCGTGCAATTTCTGGACTACGCCCTTAAAGGAAAGGGGATGTCATTGCATTACCCTTTACTCCTTTTCTGCCTGCTGGAATGTGGTTTGTGGTGGTTAGCCAACGTGGACCATGAGGAAGAGATTCCACCCTAGGGAGAGGAGGACCAAAGAAGGAGCCTGCAATCCCTGGATGAGCTCATGGAGCCTTCATCCTCCCACATGAGGGATAATTACACTGCATTTTTCTAAAGCCACTTTGAATGTGGTTCTCTGTCACAAGCGGCTGGACCTATATTTCAACTAATTCAAATGTCCAATAAAAAAGATATGCTGGGAATATAAATGACCATAGCATAAGACAGAAAGTAGTAAGCAATAAACAGAGGCACAGGTAAAAAGGATACAGAGAAGAATCACCTCAAGCCACAATGTGAGCTTTCAAAAGAGATGAAAGTTTCTGATCAGTGACAGGCTACAGACTGTCCATAGGTGGTGGAATGCAGGCCAGGGAATGTGCCTCAACATCTGATTCCAGACAGGCCGACGGCAGTGGCAATGGTGATGGGAGCATGACAGTGACAACTGGCCCATGCATCCAACTCACCCAGGCAACATTTGATACCAAGCAATGACTTGGTATACTTACTTAAATTAGTTATGGTTTGGGTTGATACTTCTTGACAATAATCATAGAAATTCAGAAATTTAGGGGTGGAAGAAATCCTAGCGACTAGAAAACCTTCTGCTCCAATACCCTTAAAAAAATAATAATTACAGTGATGCTCAGTAAGTCTGGCACATAACCAGTAGAACCCAGGCCTTCTAACTCCCAGGCCAGTGAGGGCTGAGGGCTTCTATATACTTAATTTATAAAGAATCCCTGTGAAGATTTCTTCTCCAGCAAAATTGTAACTTCAGGTTGCTACCTGCAATGCCCTTTTATTTTTCCACGAACAAACCTTGCATTGGCATAGCAATCTTTAGTTTTCAGAATAATTTCACATTTTTTCTCGTTTGATCCTGACAGTAATCCTATGCAGTGAGGTGAGGAAATTGAAGCTGAAAGTCTTCAAGAGACCCTCCGACAATGAAGATCTATTAATTGGCAGAGGGAATTGCGTATGATGCTCTTACCAATCATCCACTAATTTTCCTAATTGTCATTTTTCCAGCCTTTCTGACTCTTACTTTATTGAGGAAAAATATTGTGTGCTGCCTTGTGATGAAATTGGAGTAAATCTCAGACAAGTTATTCAGGGTGGTTTCTGTTATTTGGAGCTGCATTGTCCAATAGGTAGCCTCTATCCACATGCAGACTATTTAGATTTAAATTAATTAAAATTAAGTACAACTTAAAACTCAGTTCTCAGTCACACTAGTCTCATTTCAAGTGCTCGGCCACCGGCTACTCTACTGGATGCTACTGATATAGAACATTTCCATCATGTCAGAAAGTTCTATGGGACAGCCTAGAGATCTAAGAGACGCGTCTCTCTTCCGCCAATCCTCAATCTTGCCCTCAGTCTGTGCATAATCCAAGCCCAAAGACTGGTCCCCAAGCTCTCCCACTTCCTAAAGGAGATTTTAAAACTGGTAACGACAACAGAAATCGTTTGGCCTAGTCCTGCTAAGAAAGGGACGTGGCAATAAAAGTCCAAGTTTCTTCCACAAAAGTCAGTACAGCAAGTGGGCGGTGAAAAGGTGGCCGCGACCCAGACGTGGAGGTGGAAAGAGGAGCGAACGGGCGGGGCTGAGCGCGGCGCGCGCCGGGCGGGCGCAGTCTCGAGGCCGGGGGCGGGGCCGCGCGCGGCGGGCCGGGGAGGCGGGGGAGCCCAGCGGCCCGCGCGCCAGCCTAGCCGTGCGTGCTCACGTGACGGGTCCGCGAGGTCCCGCTCGCGCAGTAGTCTGGGCGAGCGAAGATGGCGGCTGAGAGGGAACCTCCTCCGCTGGGGGTCGGGAAACCCACCGACTTTGAGGAGCTGGAGGACGGAGAGGACCTGTTCACCAGCACTGTCTCCACCTTAGAGGTGAGACCGCGTCGCCGTGGGTGCTGCGCTCCGTCGCTGCCGCGCGTCTCACCTTTCGGTGCCTTTGCCGTACCCCGACTTGTCCCTCCCCACCCCCCCCCAGGTTTGCAAGGACCTGGTTGGGGCGACACCTGTGACGCGGGCCCCACCTCGGGGACCTGTCATTGGGCTGGAGTTGGCCTGGGCGGCTAGGCCTGCTTAAGAGAGCAAACTGCGGGCCGGGGGGCCGACCTGATCCCCTGAGGGGCCGGGACCGGACAGAGCATCGCAGTGCCCTTTCCCCGTTCAGCTGGCCCTCGTCAGTGTCACTTGCACCTCTTCTTCCAGAGCAGAGAAGGTTTTGCCCTGGGTCCCCGCAAAGCTCACCGCGCTGCCGGGCGACCTCCGCAGCCCCTTTTAAGAGGTGCTTGCTTTTCCCTTCCCAAGGGAGGGTGTGCCTCCGAAAGGGGAGAGCAGTGAAGAGAGTGCTCAGTGGCCGAGGCGCTGGAGGGAGCGTGTGAATGCACTTTTCCCGGTCCTGGCCCTTCATGGACTGCTAGTTCCCCTTGAGGGAGGTACCTGTTTCGGACTGTTAAATAGGTAAATGCATTTGACCGGTTTTGCTTGTCTTCCTTAGTTCCTAAGCTTTTTAAGGATCGTAGTGTTGATAAAATATAAAGTTGAAGGGAGGGAATAGTTCAGGAAACTGCTGGGCGGTGGGGGAGGTTTTTGGGTTTTTTTTTAAGTTACCAGGGGAGAAATAAAAACAGATCCTCACTCCTTTTTCCTCTTTTCTCGCATGATCAGCGGTCTCTGAAGCTAACTGTTCCTGTTTTTGTCAAAGGAAACGCCCTCTATGAACTTAACTGTACTGGGCCTCCTGTATCCAGTTCATATTTGAATTGCTTTGCCTTTGATGAGCGCACACACACTTCATAGCCCAACTTTCAGTGTGTATATGTGTATTAAAATATAAGCAAATTTCCCAGAGAATTGTTTATCTTGGGCTGTACTTCCTTATAAACTGCTTTTTAGTAAGCTTTCCTAACTTGTTGAACTCTGCAGCAAATCAATTGGAAATTACTGTAAAATAACCATTATTTGGCATTCACTTAGCTGAAACTGGGAACTTGCGGCACCCGTTTTCAGTACTGACCACATTCTGCTAATTGTATATGCAGGTTCCTGCCCAAACCCCACCTGTCCTCAGGATTATATGCTTCTTGGGGCTAGGGATAGTGCCTTGATCATCTTTGTTTCCTCACAGAATCTTGACCATTGATTGTATTTAGCAAATGTTTGCTGAATTAATTGTCAAAACCAGCATCCCCTAAGAATTAGTAAAAATTATCTTGCACAGCAAATTACCTTTTGGGGCCAATATCCTTGTAGTCCTTTATGTATACTCTACAGCTGCCTTAACACGTATTGAAAGTTAGTGACTATGCATGATCCTAAGACCTGTATTCCCTGTGAGGGCTACAAAGGTTTTCCACCAGCAAGGATCAGAATAAACTTAATTAACATAGTGTAAACTAGAATATTGTGAACACTAAGCATTCTGTTTAATTGAAGTCTTTTAAAGTTGAGTAAAAGGAACTATCATTTATATTTCGCATTTGGATGGGACTTTTTAATAAGGTATTTGACTTTTTTCAGTAAAAGTCTACAAAATTTTGAGTATGAATAAATTTATTTTGGTTACTGCGTTATGAAAACTTTTTAAAAAGTTGGTTTTGATTGTTCATCTAAACCCCTTATTTCATGAGACTCATTCAGGGTATTAATTTTAAGGTAGTATAACTGTGAGACTTACAAATTCAGAAATTTTTTTTGGCTTTTCAAACTATTTGGGGAAGGATATATAGCAGCATTTATTAGTATACCAAAGCTTCTCTAGAGGAATGTTTTTTCAGTATGCCCCTTTTCTTTTGAATAGTGCTTCTCAAACTTCAGTGTGTAGGAGAAACCATAGGATTCTTGTTTAAAATGCAGATGCCTTTGCCTCACTAGAGTCTGCATGTTTTATAAGTGTTCTAGATCATTGTTTTTCAAACATTATACGTAAGTTAACCTAGAGATCTTGTTAAAGCAAATTCTGATTCTATAGGTCTGGGATAAGCCAAATTCTGCATTTTTAACAAACTCTCCTCATGACATTGCTTCTAGTCCGAGGACAACAATGAGTTGCAAAGCCCCAGGTGATTCTGACACAGGTCATCTGCTTTGAATAGTTATTACCTAAGCCGTAAATTGTAAGAAAGGTGTACAAATTAATGTCTTTCTATTTTTAAAAAAAGTAAGAGTTTTAAAAATATTATTCATGTAGAAACTTTTTCATTTGAGGGCATTTGGAGGAAAAAAATCAGTTGAAATCCATGTAAGTGAAAATCAAATTATACACAGCTTCCATGTCATAATTGTTAAGCTTGTAATGACTATACAACTTAGTGTATATGTATGCTATGAGTATGTTTTTATCCCAATATTAGACTCCTTTCCTTTCAAAATTAAGAACAGTCACATAAAGCTATGTTCAGTAGCTAAAGCATATTTAAAACCCCTAGTGTATGTTTCTGTTGTGACTATGGAACAGAGTGGAGAAGGGCTGGCATGGGGGCAGGGAAGGGAATGAGAAGGGAAAAAATCTGGCAAAAGCTTGTTCTTTTTTTGTACCTGAGAGGCTTTACATTGTTTAGGAATACCACTTTTACTGCCTTTTTTTTTTTTTTTTTTTTTAATGATATAGTCCTAAGCTTAAAAGGTGCTTGCCCTAAGGCAGCATGAAGTAGTAAGACAACACCTTAAAAAGGTCAGGAAATTTATATTATATGCCTGTTCTTTTTTTTTTCTTTATTGGATTATAGTTGATTTACAATGTTGTGTTAGTTTCACCTGTTCTTTTTTTAAGCAGCCTTATTGAGTTATAGTTCACATACCATATAACTCACGCATTTAATATGTACAATTTTATGGGTTTTAGTATATTCACAGATACTACAACATTTTCATCACCTCAGAAAGAAACCTCGTACCCTCTCACCCCCGTCCCCATTCCCTAAACTCCTCTGCCCCCAACCTTAGGCAACTACTAATTCATTTTCTGTCTCTATAGACGTCCCTATTCTAGACTTCATATGAATGAAATCATGTAACGTGGTCTTTTGTGACTGACTTCTTTCACTTGGCATAATGTTTTCAAAGTCTATACTTAATTCTTTTTTATGCCTGAATAATAATTCATTGTATGGCTATACCACATTTTGTTTATCCATTTTGTCATTCATTGGACATTTGCGTTGTTTCCACATTTTGACTATTATAAATAATGCTGCAATAAACATTTGTGTACAAGTAGAATTGCTGGATTATATGGTGACTCTACATTTAATCATTTGAAGAATTGCTGGAGTGGTTTCCCAAAATGGCCACACCATTTTACATTCCCACCAGCCATGTATGAGGGAACCAGTTTTTTCACATCCTCACCAACACTTGTTATTATTCGACTTTTTTATTCTATCCATCATAATGCATGTGAAATGGTATCTAAGTGTGGTTTTGGTTATATTTTCTTGAAGACATCTTTGCATGTGCTTATTGGCCGTTTGTACATCTTTGGTGAAATGTCTGTTCAGAGCCTTTGCTCATTTTTCAGTTGGGTTGTCTTTTTATTTTTTATTTTTGTTTTTTATAAATTTATTTATTTTAGTTTTGGCTGCATTGGGTCTTCGTTGCTGCGCGCAGGCTTCCTCTAGTTGCAGCGAGCGGGGGCTACTCTTCGTTGCAGGGCGCGGGCTTCTCATTGCGGCGGCTTCTCTTGTTGCGGAGCACGGGCCCTAGGTGCGCAGGCTTCAGTAGTTGTGGCGTGCGGGCTCAGTAGTTGTGGCTCGCGGGCTCTAGAGCACAGGCTCAGTAGTTGTGGCGCACGGGCTTAGTGGTTCTGTGGCATGTGGGATCTTCCCGGACCAGGGCTCAAACCGGTGTCCCCTGCATTGGCAGGCGGATTCTTAACCACTGCGCCACCAGGGAAGCCCTGTCTTTTTATTTATAAGAATTTTTTGTATATCATAGATACAAGTTCTTTACCAGATACATGATTTGCAAAAATTTTTCCCCCATTCTGTGGATTGTCTTTTCATGTTCTTGACAGTGTTCTCTGAAGCACAAATTTTTAAAAAATTTGATGAAGTCCAGTTTATCTGTTTTTTATTTTGTTGGTCATGCTTTCAACATCATATATAAGAATCCCCTACCCAATCCAAGGTCATGAAGATTTATATCTGTTTTTTTTTAAATTTATTAATTCATTTATAATAACAATGATCAACCTATTACGTGTCAGCATAAATCACGTTTTTAACAGAAAATATCTATATTTTCCAAAACAAGAGAAAATATGTGAGAAGAGTGGCATTGTTTTACATTAAGTTCTTTTTACATAAATTTACATCACATTTTTTTATTCAAAAAGAAAGTCACAAAAATTATAATCATCCTCATCAGTTCACTCAGTCCCATGTAATTAATTATTTTTTTCATCTTGATCTTTTGTTAGCACTTTTATGAATTCATCAGTTTTCCATTAGAGTTCTGAAAATGCTTATTCATTCAGTTCAGCAGTATAGTCAGTTACCAGAAACCTGTACTTGTCAGAGTCTTTTCCATGAATTCCATGAATATGTGTTTTCTTCTAAGAGTTTTATAGTTTTGGCTCTTACATTTAGGGGTTTGATTTGTTTTGAGTTAACTTTTGTATATAGTATGAGGTAAAGTCCAACTTCATCGTTTTGCATGTGGCAATCCAGTTGTCACAGCACCATTTGATGAAAAGACTGTTTCTCCATTGAATGGTCTTGGCATCCTTTCTGAAAATTGGTTGACTATAGATGTTTACACCTGGTTCTTGTACTAACCTCAAATCTTAAGTAGATGAACAGTAAGTGTTTCTGTTGGCTAGGAAAAGCCATTGAGATGGTAATATTTAAGAGAGACTTTGAAGGGTGGAATGAAATTTCGACGTGGGAGAATGGCACGTGTCACTTAAGGTTCAGTCCATATTTTAGGGAACCATAAATAATTCTGAGTGGCTGAATATAGGATGTTACAGGTTAATGTGGTGAGATTGTGAACAGCTTTGAAATTTGTTTTGTAGGCACGTGAGAGGTCTGGAAGATTTTCAGGGCAGTAACATGATCACCTAGGTAGCTGATTTGAGTGCGAGGTATCATTGGTAGGTTGATGAGCCAGAGGTTATTTTAAATCTGAGGTTAAAAGCCTCAAGAAAAAAAGTGCAAATAATAAAGGAGAGAAGGAAGTTGACACAATAGCACATTAAAAGATAGACATCTTAAGACTTACAATGTCTAGGGGAAGGAATTATAAGTTTATTTCATTTGGGAATAAGTTACACCAGTGCAGATACTATCAGACAGCTAGAAATACTGATGGACTAGAGATACAGATTCAATACAATTTATTGAATGGTGACACTAAACCAAACTAGTTTAGTAGAAATCTAGTCCTTGCCCTTATGGAGTATATGAACCAACAGGAGTCAACATAATAAACACACCTGTGTGAACAAGCACCTGCAATACCAGGTGATATCTGTGTAATTGAAATATGCACATGGTACAGAAATAGTATAGAAAACTGGAGTGACTTAATGGCATAGAGATGATCTTTGAAACCCTGAAAAGTGGGTGACATTATCAAGAGAGCAAGTAGAGTAAGACTAAAGAGTCTTTTGATAAAGAACTGAAGTTTAGTGTCTATTGTTCTAACACAACAGGTAGTAAAAGCATATATCATGTTTTCCTAATTCTGTCTTCTAATCTTTGGGTTGGCATCCAACTTTAAATGTTTTAATTTTTTTGAAAATTTCGTTATGAATTACCTATGTTTAAGAGGAAAGACATTTCGTGACCAGGTATTTAAAGGCAACAGCATGGAAAATACTAGAAAGAGATTTATGACGAGGTATAACTCTAATTGACTACTTTCCCTGGAAGCCATTAAATATAAGGGTTTTGGAATGAACTATTTTTAGTGCCTGTAAAAAATGTTATTCTATGTAGTTGCTTGAGGCAGAGGTGCTCAATTTTTTTCAGTTTTTTTCTTAAAAAGAATAATTTTGTGTTTTTTTTTTTGGCCATGCTGCACGGCTTGTGGGATCTTAGTTCCCTGACCAGGGATTGAACCCAGGCCCTCAGCAGTGAAAGCTTGGAGTCCTAACCACTGGACTGCCAGGGAACTCCCCAGATTTGTCCTTAATGTTACTTTTCAAATGCCCACTTTCCTATAAAATTGAACTCTGGTGTTTTTTTCCTGTAATGATAGTTTTTAGTTGTGTTAAAATTTACCTCAGTAAAGTTCACTACCACCTCAATCAAGATATAGGACACTTCCATCACCTCCTAAAAATTCTCTCATGTAGTTAACGCCTCCCACTCCCAGCCTCTGGCACCCACTGATCTGTTTTTTGCCTATAGTTTTGTCTTTTCCAGAATTTCATATAAATGGACTCATATAAATGGAATTATATTTTTTATAAATAAAACAGTATGAAACTTCCTGAATGTAGCTTCTTTAACTTAACCTAAAGTATCTAATATTTATTGATGTTGTTGCATGTGTCAGTAATTCATTCCTTTTTGTTGCTGAATTTAGTATTCCATTGTATTGTGAATCACTGTTGTTGAAGAATGTTTATGTTGTTTACAGTTTTGGGCATTAATGACTAGAGACGACGTAAACATCTATGTACAGATTTTTGTATGAACAGTTTTCATCTCCTTTGGGAAAGTACTTAGAAGTAGGATTGCTGGTTGTGTGGTAAATACATGTTTAACTTTCTAAGAGACTGCCAAACTTTTTGCCAGAAAGGTTCAAGGGAGATAAAGCATAGGGATATGAAGTTAATTACTTTTAGTCTTGCAAGTTAATGGCTCTAGTAATAATATAACTCAAGTTATAATAATAACTAGTAATGTAACTCAAGACCATGTCCATTAGGACAGTGTTCTCCAAGTCTGAGAATTGATAATATATGGTTTCATTAAAATGAAAGCATGATGTTTCAAGACAAAAGTATGTTATGGTATTTCCTCCTATCATAAAAGTTATTTTAATATTGAAGTTTTAGGGACTTCCCTGGTGGTACAGTGGTTAAGAATCCGCCTACCAATGCAGGGGACACAGGTTCGAGCCCTGGTCTGGGAAGATTCCACATGCCGCGGAGCAGCTAAGCCCACGCGCCACAACTACTGAGCCTGCACTCTAGAGCCTGCAAGACACAGCTACTGAGCTGGCATGCCACAACTGCTGAAGCCGCACGCCTAGAGCCCATGCTCCGCAACAAGAGAAGCCACCGCAATGGGAAGCCCGTGCACTGCAACGAAGGGTAGCCCCCGCTCACCACAACTAGAGGAAGCCTGCCTGCAACAACAAAGACCCAATGCAGCCAAAAATAAAATAAATAAATAAATTTCTTTAAAAATATATATATTGAAACTTTATTCCTATTCAAAGAGTCACACTTTGTATGTATTATTGAGTGTTTGAATCCTGAAGGCTAGTCCGAAGGAAACTTCAGTGCATCTGATTTGCCTGTTTTAGTCTCTGGTCAGGTTCTCATTCATTTTATCTCTGAAATCTAAAAAAAGTGTAAAAGATTCTAAGAAAGAAAGAGAAAGAAGAAAAAGATAACTGCCAGACTGTTTTCTTCAATGATTGAGAATTCAGTTGTTCCACATCCTTGTCAGCACTTGTTAGTGTCAGTTTTATTTCAGGCAGTGGCACACTTGGGGCTGGCTTATACTGGCTTGAAAGAACTGATCTTTAAATTTTCAGGAATTTTGTAAGCTGGTTAGTAAACAGCCATTGTTAAAAATTAAATTATATAAACATAAATAAATTACATTAAAAAAACAAAGGTAATAAATATATAAAACTTGTGGCTTCCTAATTCTTTTACTATGTTTTACTAGTTTCTATATATGTCTGTTGTATCCGTATGGTGGAAAGTAACATATCTTCCTAGCTCCACATTCAGTCAGGAGAAATCAGCCACAGAGGGTATGTTTATGCCACAGAAATCAGCAAAAGCTAAAATTCAGGGTCTTCTCTCCCAAAGACCTGATTGCTAAACATATACCAGCATACCAGTGATTTTTAGCCATTCTACAAGGTGTGTAGTGTTATCTAATTGTGGTTTTATACATTCCTTAATGGTTAATGATGGTGCGTATCTTTTCACATACGTGTTTACTATCTGAAAATTGTCTTCTTTGGTGAAGTGTTCTTTCGTATCTTTTAGCCATTTTAAAATGGGTTTCCTTATTGAGTTTTGAGAATTCTTCATGTATTCTGAATACACATCCTTTGCCAGATGTGTGTTTTGAAGATATTTTTTCCCAATCTGTGGCTTGTTTTATCCTTTTTTAATTGATAGTACTTCATATGTTACATATGAAATCCTTGGCTAACATTAACGCAAGGTCACAAAGGTTTTGCTTATGTTTTTTCTATAAGTTTTATAGTTTTAGCTTTTATATTTGGACTTCAGATTGATTTTGAGTTAATTTTCTTATGAGTTGAGATTCATTTTTTTGAATATAAATATCTTGTTCAACCACCATTTATTGAAAGATAATCATTTTACAGTTTGTTTTATGGCTCAGAATATGGTCTTCTGTGGTAAATATTATATGTGCACTTGAAAAGAATGTATTTAGTCTGATATTGGGTGGAATGGTCTATAAATATTAAGTTAGTTGATAGTATTTTTCAGTACATGCAACAAACATCAGTGAATTTCAGATGTTTTATATTAAGTTAGAGAAGCTAGACTTTAAAAGTTCCTTCATTGGGTTGTCTTTGCATCTTGGTCAAAAATCAGTAGAGCATATATGTGTGGGTCTATTTCTGGACTCTGTTTCATTGATATTTTGACTTTCTTTTTGCCAGTTCTATGCGGTCTTGATTACCTTGATTAACTGAGTCTTGAAATCAGGTAGTGTGAATCCAGTGACTTTGTTCTTTTCAAAATAGTTTTGGCTATTCTAGTTCTTTTGCCTGTCTATATAATTTTAGAATCTATTTATTGATTTCTACCAAAAATTCCTGCTGAGATTTTAATTGAGATTGTAATGAATCCTTTGATTAGTTTGTGGGAGAATTAACATATTAACAATATTGAGCCTTTAAGCCATAAGTATACTATTTCTCTCCTTTTTTTTTTCTTTTAGGTCTGTCTTGATTTTTTTCATCAGTGTTCATAGTTCTCAGCATACAGATCTAGTACATATTTTATTAGTTTATACCTATTTTATGTTTTTTTGGTGCCTTTATATCTTTTACATTTGCTCATTGGTGGCATATTTACCCTGTTTTCTGCAACTGTTGCTAAACATTCTAGTTCTAGTAGGTTTTTTTGTAGAACCTTTGGGATTTTCTATGTAAACAATCATGTTGTCTCTGATTAGAGTTTTCTTTCTTTCCAATCTGTATGTCTTTCTTTTTCTTGTCTTAATGCACTAGCTAGAACCAATATTGTAATACTGAACAGAAATGGTGAGAGTGGGTATCTTTTCCCCTTTCGTGCTAATAGGAGGAAAATATTCATTTTTTTCTCCCTTAAATATGATTTTTTTGGTAGATGACCTTTATTGGGTTAAAGAAGTTTCCTTCTGTTTCTTGTTTTCTGACTTTTGTATCTCTGAATGATGTTGATGTTGGCAAATGATTTTTCTGCATCTAATAAGATGTTCATATAATTCTCTTTAGTTTATTGATAAACTGGATTATATTGATTGATTTTCAAATGTTGACTAAACCTTGAATTCCTGGCATAAACCCCACACAGTCATAATGTATTTATCCTTTTTATATATTGCTGCATCCAATTTGCTAGTGTTTTGCTGCTATTGTGTCTGTGTTTGTGACAGATATTTGTGTGTCGTTTTCTTTTACTCGTAATGTCTGATTTTGGTATCAGAAATGCTTACCTCATTAAATGAGTTGGAGAGTGTTTCCCCCTCTTCTATATTCTTGAAGAGGTTGTGTGGAATTAGTCATATGTCTGCCTTAAGTGTTGACAGAACTTGCTAGTAAAATCATCTGAACATGTTGTTTTGTTTGCTGGACGATTTTTAACTTCAAATTCAGTGTACCTGATAGATACAGAAGTATTTCTTCTTGTTGAACTTCGATGGTATGTGACTTTCAAGGAATTTTGTCCATTCAGTGTAAGCTGTGAAATTCATGGGCATAGGTTTTTCATAATACTCCATTATCCTATTACCGTGTCTGTGTAGTCTGGGTAATGCCCCTCCTTTTTCATTGCTTATATTGGTGATTTATGTCATCTCTTTGTTTGCTTATTTATTCATTCATTTTAATGTTGCTAAAGGTTTGTCATTTTATTGGAATCTTTCCAAAGAATCAGTTTTTGGTTTCTTGGTTTCTTTTTTATTTTGTTTTTTAATTTCATTAATTTCCTTCTGCTTGCTGTCTGTTTAGTTTGCTCTTCTGTTTTGTCAAGCTTTGATCATTGGTTTAAGACTTTTTTTTTGAGTGCTAGTATTTAGCTATGTATTTCTCTGTAAGCACTGCTTTAGCTGCATCCCACAAATTTTGATACTGTGTTTTTGTTTTTATTCAATTTAAACTATTTTCTAGTTTCCCTTGTGACTTCCTGTTTGACTTATAGGTTATTTAGAAGTGTGCTAATTTCCAAAATTTGAGGATTTTCCAGATAGTTTTCTGTTACTCATACAGGTTTCTTTTATTAGTGTCAGAGAATGTTTTATGATTCCAGTTCTTTTACATTTGTTAAGGTTTGTCTGATGGCCCAGAATGTGATCTGTTATGGTGAACAGTCTGTGTACACTTGAAAAACATGTATATAGTCTAATGTTATTGTTGAAGTGTTCTCTAACTGTTAAGTCAAGTTGATTGATAGTATTTTCCAGGTCTTCTCTATCTTCCCTTATTATCTGTTTATTGTATCAATTACTGTAATTTAGTATTATTATAAATTTTTGGTAAATTGATCCTTTTATCACATGATACCCCTCTTTATTGCTGATAATACTCCTTATTCTTAAGTTTATTTTATCTGATGTTAATGTAACACTCCAGCTCTTCTTTGGTAGCATGACATGTTTTTTCCATTCTTTTACTTTTAACTTACCTATGTCTTTAAAGTAGGGTTTTGTAGGCAGCATATTGTTGTGCATTGTTATTTTTGTACACAATATGGCCACTTCTGTCTTTTAATTGGTGTGTTTGAATATTTACATTTAATGTGATTATTGGTGTGATTGCATTAGATCTAGCGTTTTATTTGATTACTGTTTTTCTCTTCTGTTTTTCCCTCTGAAAACAGAGGGAAATATATACCTAAACATTTACAGTCCAATTAGAGTTAATATTGTACTTTGACAAACAAAATTCAGAGCCTTACAACCATATAGGTCCATTTATCTTCCTCCTTTCATGTTATGTTTCTCATGTGTATTACATCTCCGTTCATTGAAAACTTTACCATTGTTATAATTTTTGCTTTCGTAGTTATACACATTTTAAATAACTTAAGAAAAGAAAAATGGTCTGTTTTATTTCCCCAGTTACCATTTCTTTGGTTCTTCTTTTATTTTTTATTTTTTTTAACATTTTTATTTATGTATTTATTTGGCTGCATAGGGTCTCAGTTGTGTCATGTGGGCTCTTCGTTGTGGCACGTGGGCTTCTCTCTAGATGCAATGTGTGAGCTCCAGAGCGTGTGGGCTCAGTAATTGCAGCACATGGGCTCTGTTGTTGTGGTACGCAGGCTCCAGAGCACAGGCTCAGTAGTTGTGGCACGTTGGCTCTCTAGTTGTGGCGCACGGGCTCCAGAACCTGGGCTCAGTAGTTGCAGCACACGGGCTCTCTAGTTGTGGCACGTGGGCACAAGGGCTCTCTAGTTGTGGCGTGGGGGGTCTAGAGTGCACGGGTTTAGTTGCCCCACAGCATGTGGGATCTTAGTTCCCTGACCAGGGATTGAACCCGTGTCCCCTGCATTGAAAGGTGGATTCTTAACCACAGGACCACCAGGGAAGTCCCAGATTGCAGCCATTTTTAATAATGAGGCTGCATCTAGTTTTCTCTGAAGTTGTCCTGTTTGGAGTTTTCATTTTTTTGGATCTGTAAATTAATGTCTTGCACCAAATTTGGAGAGCTTTTAGCCATTATTTCTTGAAATATTGTTTTGCGTTGCTCCTTTTCTAGGACTTCAGTAACATGAATGTTAGACCTTTTTATACTGTTTCACAGATCCTTGGGGTTCTGTTCATTTTCTTCATTTCTTTTTTCCTGTCTATTACTCAGATTGGAGATTTCCTAATGATTTATCTTCAAGGTCACTAATTTTTTCTTTCAAGAACTGTAAAGGGTAAACTTTACCCTCCTGGTAAGCTAACAGATTAACTTGTTTTATGGTTGCTGGAAGTTGACACGATAAAGGACTTTCTTACTCAAAGCATAGCAAGTATTGGGTTAGCCAAAAAGTGCCTTCGGTTTTTAAGTAAAAATAAAAGACACGCTTTTCATTTTCACCAAGAACTTTATTGAGCAACGTATTCACCCTTTTGTTCCACTACCTTCTGCCATTTTTCAGGCAACTTCATAATTCCATCTTCCCAAAACTTTTTGTGTTTTTGAGCAAAGAACTGTTCTAGGTGCTTTTTACAGTCTTCCAGGGAATTGAAATTTTTTCCATTAAGAGAATTTTGTAAAGACCAAAATAAATGGAAATCCGAAGGTGCAATGTGTGGTGAATACAACGGATGAATCAGAACTTCCCAGCCGAGCTGTAACAGTTTTTGCCTGGTCATCAAAGGAACATGCAGTCTTACGTTATCCTGATGGAAGATTATGCGCTTTCTGTTGACTAATTCTGGATGCTTTTCATCGAGTGCTGCTTTCTGTTGGTCTAAATAGGAGCAGTACTTGTTGGAATTAATCGTTTGGTTTTCCGGAGGGAGCTCATAATAGAGGACTCCCTTCCAATTCCACCATATACACAACATCACCTTCTTTGAATGACGACCAGCCTTTGGTGTGGTTGGTGGTGGTTCATTTCACTTGCCCCACAATCTGTTCCGTTCCACATTATTGTACAGTATCCAGTTTTCATCACCTGTCACAATTTGTTTTTAAAAATGGAATGTTTTCATTACGTTTAAGTAGAGAATCACATGCAGAAATACGGTCAAGAAGGTTTTTTCTGCTTAACTTATGTGGAACCCAAACATCAAAGTGATGAGCATAACCAAGCTGGTGCAAATGATTTTCACCACTTGATTTGGATATTTTGAGTATGTCGGCTATCTCCCATGTGGTATAATGTTGATTGTTCTCAATTAATGTCTTGATTTGATCGCTATCAACTTCACCTGGTCTACCCCACCGTGGAGCATCGTCCAGTGAGAAATCTCCAGCATGAAACTTCGCAAACCACTTTTGACACATTTGATCAGTCACAGAACCTTCTCCATACACTGCACCAATCTTTTTTTGCGTTTCAGTTGCATTTTTACTTTTCTTGAAATAATAAAGCAAAATATGCCGAAAACGTTACTTTTTTTTTCCGTCTTCAGTATTAAAATGGCTACACAAAAATTCACCAATTTTGATGTCTTTTTTCAAATGCACGCTGATATGACAGCTGTCACATATCATCTAACAAAATTGTTTTGAATGAAGTTAAAGACAACTAAGTGCTATGACAGCCATCTTGCGGGAAAAAACGAATGAACCTTTTGGCCAACCCAATAGCATGAATATGTTTGTGACCATTTCCCTTGCCCCTCTCTTGCCAGGATGATAAATGGAGGGGCCCAAGCCAGTGTTGCACCAGCCTTTGGTTTGTGTCACAGCTGAGGAACCTGAGCTTAGGGAACCCAAATCATTTATAATAGGCAATGTCTGCTTGATCTTTGCTCCAGAGGATACTTATACTGGACAGTAAACAGACCTGGTCTTTTGGGGGGAAAGAGATGCTGATGTCTTTCTTCCAAGGCTGTTTCCCAGAAACATAGGCTTCTCTCAGAGTTTTAGCTGTCTGCACTGTCACATAGTGGACTGGAGCTCAGCTTGGGCTACCCTTGTAGCAAAGCAATGAAAGAAGGGAGAGAAAATACTAATGAAGATTTCTGTCTCCTGCTCTTCAGGCTACTGGGCCCCCTTTTCCTGGTTCAGCTGGCTGGAAAGTAGATTTTCTTTTGGGGTTTTAGATGCTTTGTCATGCAGCTAAGCAACTAGGTGTGGCCTTAGGGCAGGGACAGGAGAGGAAAGGTTTGGGAAGCAAGGGGGAGAAAAAAGAATTTTCCACCTACGTTCTCCAGGTTGTAGGGGCCCTGGTGTTATAGCTAGATAGACAAAGTTTTTTTGTTTTGTGTGGTGTGTTGTTGTTGTTGTTTTGAGTCTCTTCACATACTCCTAGTGTAGTTCTGCAGTTGGGGCCATCCTCAGGAAAAGGTGGGAGAGAGAAGAAAAAGAAACAAAATCATAAAATTCATCCCCATAAGGATCATTTTTCACATTTTTGGCTCCCTCCCCAACCTGCCTATTTTTTACTTTTAGATCATTGTTTCTGTATTCTATCCAGAGCTTTTAGTGTTAATCAGTGGGAGAAAGAGGCTTAGGTGGGCTTCTTTAGTCTTCGTTGCAGTCCAAAGCACTAGTTGTTTTGGTTTGTTTTTGTTTTTTTGTTTTGGTTTTGTTTTTTTTGAAGAGATATTAGCAACCTTGAAACTTTTAATAAAAATAATCTCTAGCAAGCTACTAAATGATGATATAGAGGAAGAAAAGAATATATATTTATTAAAAACAGTGATGTTTCCTCATTGCCTGTCTCAGACAACTATAATTCTCATCACCCAGAAGTTGTCACTGTACCCTTCCACCATCACTTCCTTGTTTGATGGACCACTCTCTCCTTACTCCTTTCCATCCAGTGGAGAACAACTCTTCCTGCACTCACTAGGAAACTGAAAGAGACATGGAGAGGCAGGGGCAGAGATAAGTGAGTCCTGAGAGCCTTTAGTGAGTGACTGCTCCATGACTGCTCTGTGAGCAGTGGAGCAGGGCACTCCATGCTGCTGATGGATGGGCACCAATAGAAAGTGCATGCCTCATAGTCTCCCCACAGTGGGGTGACTGCTGCCACCACAGCCATTACTGGCGTTGCTCACCTGTCCACACCATTCCCATCTTGTTCTCCACTCTCAGGCACTGAACTATGATATAAAAGAGTCCTTTTTGTTACATAAACATGCCAGTTTTTCATTCTCTGACTTTGCTGTCAGAGAACAATGAATACCCAAGCTATTAGAGTAGTATAAACATTCAGTTATGATAAGAATACGTTATAGGTTGTTAATAGTCTACATGTATTATAATTATGGACTGTATTACAATTTTTACTTTGAATACACATCTATTTTAGAGAATTGAAGAGGGAAAACGTAGTTTCTTTTTGTTCACATATTTAGCATTTCTGTTGCTTTTTCTTCATTCATTGTTTCCTCTTGTATCATTTTTCTTAAGCGTAAAGAATTTCCTTTAGTGTTTTTCTTAGACCTGGTTTATTGATGATGAATTATCTTATTTGTACTTCATCTGAAAACTATTTTACCTTTATTCCTGAAGGGTATTTTTGCTGTTTATAGATTTGTGGGTAGACAGTTCTTTCTTCCATCACTTTGAAAGTATTCTTAGACTGTTTTCTTAGTCTTTGTGATTTCTGATGAGAAATCTACGGTCATTTTAATTGGTGTCCCCCTGTAAAAATGGGTTTTTTCTCTCACTACTTTCATTTGTTTTTCTAATACTTTTATTTTTAGTTGTGTGATGATGTGTGTAAACATAGTTTTCTCTGGTTTTATCCTCTTTGAGGTTTGCTCCTATAAATTTATGTCCTTCAACTTCAGGAATTTTCAACCATTTCTTCTGTAAATATTTCTGCAAAAATTTTTCATCTGTCCAGGAACTTCAGTGATATGAGTGTTAGACTTTTTGATATTATCTTACAGACTCCTGAGGCTTTGTTCATTTTTTTTTAATATTTACTTTTTTATTTATTTGGCTGCGTCAGGTCTTAGTTGCAACATGCGGGATCTTTTGTTGTGGCGCATGGGCTCAGTAGTTGCGGCACAAGGGCTCTCTAGTTGTGGTACGTGGGCTTAGTTGCCCTGCAGCATGTGGGGTCTTAGTTCCCCAACCAGGGATCGAACCCGTGTCCCCTGCATTGGAAGGCGGATTCTTAACCACTGGACCACCAAGGGAGTCCCCCTTGTTCATTTTATTCAACTTTTGTTTCACTATTATTCAGATTGGATACCTTATGTGGATTTATTTTCAAGTTCACTGACACTTTTTTCTGTCATCTTCATTCTTTTATTGAACCCATTCTGCGAACTTTTTACTTTAGATAATTTTTTTCAGTTGTGAAATTTTCCTTTTTTTTTTCCTTTTCTTTTTTTTTTTGGTAGTTTCTGTTTCTTTGCTGTGAACATCTTTCTTTTCATTCACTTCATAAGTATTTATCTTGATCTCATGGAGCATAGTTAGAAAAGCTTTTAAAAGTTTGTTTGATTAATACTTCCAACATCTGAGCTGTTTTGGGGTTGGGATCTGTTGATTGTCTTTTCTCTTGAGATTTGGTCACAGGTTCATTACACAGGCATTAAATTATAGCAGTGAGTTGAGACTGACTATTTTTAAAGTTGCATTTAATTTTTACAAATTTTGTTGCTTTGTTTTTTCAAAGTTATTATCAAGGAAGGTTAAGAAATGCAAAAAGAAATCAAATTAGGTGATTTTAGATTTAGAAATTGTGAAATAGTAAAATGTGTAGGTAAAAAAAAAGACTTATAGCAATTCTGATGTATTTATTTATCTATTTATTCTCATTAAATAGACAAAAAATGGTACTCAAGGAAATTTATGTAACCATAGACAAGTTAGTGTGCAGGCAGAACTAGAATCCAGAGTTTTGATCCCCAGGAAATTTTGGTATTCAAAAATAAAATCTTTGTTCAAAATGAAGTTGAGGGTACAGGTATATTATATGTAGGTCCTTAATGCCTGTATCTCATTAAAAACAAGTACAGTTCTCCCTCAGTATCCACAGGGGATTGGTTCCAGGACATCCCACTGATACCAAAATCCCTTTTATGGAAGTCTCTTATATAAAATGCCATAGTATTTGCATATAATCTACATACATCTTCTCCCATATACTTTAAATCATCTCTAGATTATTTATAATACCTATGTCAGTGTAAATGCTTGTAAATAGTTGTAAGTACAAGGTAAATGCTGTGTAAGTGGTTGCTGGTGTGTGGCAAATTCCAGTTTTGCTTTTTGGAACTTTCTGGAATTTACGTTTTTAATATTTTCAATCTTCAGTTGGTTGAATCTGTTGGAACCTCCAGAAACAGAGGGCCAACTGCTGAAAACATTTATTTTTAATGAGTAGTGTCAGGAAACTGGATCACATGTGTAACTATTTCTCTTATATAATGGCATATTAAAAGCATCTTTCTGTGTCAGTAAATGCCACTCTGCTACTACATTGTTTGAAAAATAGATTACTTTTTAGAGCAGTTTTAAGTTCACAGCAAAATTGAATGGAAGGTATAGAGATTTCCCATATAATGCCCTTACACATGCATTTTCCTTCATTATCAACATCCTCCACCATAGTGGTACATTTGCTTCAATTGGTGAAACCACTTTGACACATCATAATCACCCAAGATCCATAGTTTACATTAAGGTTCACTCTTAGTATTGTACATTCTCTGGGTTTGGACGAATGTATAATGACATGTGTTCACTGTTATAATATCATACAGAGTAGTTTCACTGTCCTAAAAATCCTCTCTGCTCTGCCTATTCATCCCTTCCTTCCCCCAACCCACTGATCTTTTTACTATCTCCATAGTTTTGCCTTTTCCACAGTGTCTTATAGTTGTAATTATACAATATGTAGCTTTTTCAGACTGGCTTCTTTCACTTAGTAATATTTAAGTTTCTTCTGTATTTTTTCATGGTTAGAAAGCTCATTTCCTTTTAGTTTGAATAATATTCCATTGTCTGGATGTACTGTAGTTTATTTACCTATTCACCTACTGAAGAACATCTTCATTGCTTCCAAGTTTTTGCAATTATGAATAAAGCTGCTGTAAACATTATGTGCATGTTTTTGTATGGGCATAAGTTTTCAGCTCCTCTGGATGAATACTAAAGATCACGGTTGCTGGAACGTATGATAAGAGTATGCTCATCTTACAAATGTACTGCCAAATTGTCTTCCATAGTGGCTGTACCACTTTGCATTCCCACCAGCAATGAATGAGAGTTCCTGTTGCTCCACATCCTCATCAGCATTTGGTGTTGTCAGTGTTCCAAATTTTGACCACTTTAATAGGTATATAGAATGTACCACTATGAGGTATAGTGGTGTCTCATTGTTGTTTTGATTTGCATTTATCTGATGATATATGATGTGGGGCATGTTTTCATATGCTTATTTGCCATGCTTTTATCTTTGGTGAAGTATCTTGAAGGTTTTTGTCCTATTTTTAAACTGAGTTGTGCATTTTCTAATTGTTGAATTTTAAGAGTATATTTTGTATATTTTGGATAACAGTGCTTTATCAGCTGTGTGTTTTGCAGATATTTTCTCCCAGTCTACAGCTTGTTTTTCCATTTTCTTGACACTGTCTTTTGCAGAGCAGAAGTTTTCATTTTAATTTTAGTGGAGTCTGTCTTATCAAGTCTTTCTTTCATGGATTGTGCCTCTGTTGTATCTAAAAACTCATTATGAAACCCAAGGTCATCTGGATTTTCTCCTATGTTATCTTCTAGAAACTTTATACTTTTGTGCTTTACGTTTAGGTCTGTGATCCATTTTGAGTTGATTTTTCTGAAGGGTGTAAGGTCTGTGTCTAGATTCTTTTTTTACATGTAGATTTCCAGTTGTTCCAGCACTATTTGTTGAAGAGACTAATTTTTCTCCATTGTATTGCCTTTGCTCATTTGTCAAAAAATCAGTTGGCCATATTATGTGGATCTATGTCTGGGCTCTCTATTCTGTCCCATTAATCTATTCTTTCACCACTACCACACTGTGTTGATTATTGTAGCCTATGGTAAGTCTTGAAGTCAGGTAGCTTCAGTTCTCCCATTTTGTTCTTCTCCTTCAGTAATGTCTCTTCTGGGTTTTTTGCTTCTCCGTGTAAACTTTAGCATCATTTTATTGATAATCACAAAATAACTTGCCGGGATTTTGATTGGTATTGCATTGAATCTGTGGATCAAGTCAGGAAGAACTGACATCTTGACAATATTGAATCTTCCTATTCATGAATATAGAATATCTCTTCATTTATTTAGTTCTTTAATTTTGTTCATTAGAGTTTTTTAGTTTTCCTCATATGGATATTGTATTGATACATATTTTGTTAGTTTTATTCCTAAGTATTCAGTTGTTTTGGGTGCTGATGTAAATGGGTTTTTTTTTTTTTTTTATTTCAAATTCTGTTTGTTTGTTGCTGGTATATAGAAGTGATTAACTTTTGTATGTTAACCTGTATCCTACAGCTTTGCTGTAATTGCTTATTAGTTCTGGGAGCCTTTTTTGTCAGTTCTTCTGGATTTTCTACTTAGAGGATCATGTCATCTGTGAACACAGAGTTTTATTTCTTCCCAATCTATACACCTTTTATTTCCTTTTTTTGTCTTACTGCATTAGCTTGGACTTGCAATATGATGTTGAAAAGCAGTAGTGACAGGGGAAATCCTTGCCTTGTTCCTGATCTTAGTGAGATAGCTCTGAGTTTCTCATTAAGTGTGATGTTAGCTCTAGGTTTTTTGTAGCTATTTCTCAAATTGAGGAGGTTCCCCTGTATTCCTAGTTTACTGAGCGCTTTTATCATGAATGGGTGTTGGAGCCACTCTGCTATTTTTATGTAGCTGTGCTTTAGGGTATTTCAAACCTTTCAGTATTATAGACAATCTGGTTGACAAACTTGTGGCCAATTCTTACACATATTTGTAATTATTTTCTTAGAATTCAGTTAACAGATAGTCATTGAGTGTTTGCGGCCAGGAACCTGAGAAAAAGTAATAAGCAAAATAAGACATTCTTCTTTCCTTATAGAATTTGTAGTCTATAAACAGATAATAATTATAATATAGTGTGGTAAGAGAAATTATGGCAAAAGAAATAGATATGCTGTGGAAGCATATATATCACTCACCTAACCAGACTCAGCTACAGATGAGATTGAGGTTGTCAGGAACATCTTCTAGAAGAAGCTTATAATAAAAGCTTATTTGTTTCCAGAGTTCTTCAAGAAAAAATGCTAAGGTAAATAGAGGCCTACCTTTGTGAGAGTTTGGTCTATAAGCATGAGCTCCTGAGAGAAAGGAAAACCGCTTTTTAAAATTTTCCCATAAGGAATTTAAACTGTTTTTGAAAGCTCTTAAGAAATGTCCTCATGCTGTAGAGGATAGTTTACTCAAAAAGCTGATCAGAAAATCTTATGAATTAGGAGTGGCCTTAAAAGATTATTCCTCCTTAGGGACTTCCCTGGCGGTGCAATGGATTAGACTCCACACTCCCAGTGCAGGGGGCCCAGATTTGATCCCTGGTCAGGGAACTAGATCCCACAGGCATGCTGCAACTAAGAGTTCGCATGCCACAGCTAAGACCTGGTGCAACCAAATAAATAAGTAAATATTTAAAAAAAAAAAAGAAGAAGAAGAAACATGTCTCAGTGTTCCCTGGACAGTGTTTAAAAAAAGAAAAATTATTCATCCTACAAAAAATTTACTAATCATAAAACAAAGTTGATAATTTACTCTTACTAAAATTAAGAACTTCTATTCATCAATACCTGCCATTAAGTGGAAAGGCATTAAGTACGGACTGGGAGAAAAATATTTGTGATACATATCTCACAAAGAACCTGTATCTAGAATATGTAAAGAATTACAAATCAATAGGAACAATAGAAAAAAATAGGGAAAATACTTGAAGAGACCCTTCCCAAAAGAAGATATCCAAATGTCCGTTAATCATATGAAAAATTGCTCAGCCTCATTATTCATCTGGGAAATGCAAATTCAAACCACAAAAGATACACTCTACACCCTCCATAATAGCTAAAACGAAAAAGATGGAATATAGTAAAGTGTTGACAAGGGTATGGAACAACTGAAATTTTCATATATTACTGGTGGGAATATAAATTAAATAACCACTTTAGAAGAATGTTTAGTGATATCTTCTAAAGCAGAACATTCACCTACCCTGTGATCTAGGTATTCCACTCCTAGGTACGTACCAAACAGACATTTGTTCACTGTTAGCTAAAAGATACATGTACTAGAAAGTTTATACAGTACTATTGGTAGTGGTATAAAACTGATAATGAAATTTGAAAACCCAAATGCCCATAAACGGTAGAATGGATCAATTGTGATGTATTTACACAGTGAAATATTTACAGAAACGAAAGTGAGTGTCCTATTATTACATACAGTAATATAGAAGAATCTCGTATACGTAACATTAAGATCAAAAACCAAATACACAAGAATATATTTTGTATGATTCCAGTTCCATGAAGAGCGAAAACAGGAAAAACAAATTCATGTTGGTAGAAGCCTGGGTGGAGAGAGGGTAAAGAATGGGAGGGAGCATGAGTGGAGCTTCTAGAGTTGACAATAATGTTCTCTTTCTTGATCTGGGTGCTGATTACACAGGGATGTTGGGTTTGTGTAAATATCTATCTGTGCACTTTTGATGTATACAACTTCCTTTTTGTTATTTTTTTAAGAAATAGTATTGGTTTTAACTATTACTATAAGAAAACTGATAAAACTGAAAGCTTTACAATCTTCATTCCATTTTGCTGAACTTTGTACTTTAAAAAGTACAAAAATAGTCCCTTAGCTTAGTTGAAATGTAAATATTTGGGGGAGGGCATATTTTTAGTTTGAAACTATAGAAATTTTAGAATATTTGTAGTCTTAATTCAACTACTGTTAAAGCTTCCTCTTACAGTAAAGTAGCAGTTTGTACTTCTTACTCATGCAACATGTTTTCAAGATCTGATATTTATTATTATGTCATAATATTGTATACTATGTAAATCATTAAAATTTGTTTTTGTTAATTATAACTCAACATGGCAAATTAGTATATCTAACTGGGTGACTAGAAAAGATTTTATTTTTAAATCTTCAGTGACTTCTTGTTAAGAAAGGAGAAAGTGAGTAAAAGTATGTTTTTGATTCATTCTTACCCTCAAAGGAGGAACTATAAATAGCTGTTTGTCTTCTCTTTTCTTATCAAGAGAATATTCTATTTCTGTAGTGTATAGAGATATAACAGACAAACATGGCAATCCATTGTCAATTATTGTTTTTTTAACAGTCAAGTCCATCATCTCCAGATCCAGCTAGTCTTATTACAGAAGATATTAGTACGAACTCCAACGGTCCAAAACCTGCAGAAGTTGTGCTGGATGATGACAGAGAAGACCTTTTTGCAGGTAATTATAAATACCTTTATTTTTTAAATAAATAATTGTCAATTATAGCATATATCCTGTTAGAAAATATTCTCTAAAGCAAAACTGACATTTTGTGTAAAGTATTAGTGGTAGCTCTTCTTGTTACCAACTTAGGAGGATAGGAAATTTCAGTTAATTTGCTTTGTGAAAAATAAAGACTGTTGAAAGAAGCACGAATGTGATCCTTTCTGGTTTTAAGCATGTGAAAATAAGTCACACTAATAATTTGATTATTTTGATCAGTACTTGGACTCAAACTAATGGTTGTGGCATCCATACTTTGAGAAATAGCAAGTGATTATATTTTCTTATTACTTACAAGTTGTCACAAAGCAAAATTAAACTCTGGATTTAAAAATCACTTAATTTAGGGACTTCCCTGGTGGCGCAGTGGTTAAGAATCCGCCTGCCAATGCAGGGGACATGGGTTCGATCCCTGGTCCGGGAGGATCCCACATGTTGTGGAGCATCTAAGCCCGTGCACCACAACTACTGAGCCTGCGCTCTAGAGCCTGCAAGCCACAACTACTGAAGCTTGCATGCCTAGAGCCCATGCTCTCCAACAAGAGAAGCCACCGCAATGAGAAGCCCGTGCACCACAAGAGAAAGTAGCCCCCGCTCTCCACAACTAGAGAAAGCCTGCACGCAGCAATGAAGACCCAATGCAGCCAAAAATAAATAAAATAAATAAATTTTTTTAAATAAAAAAATAATTTAAAACAATCACTTAATTTATAGTCTGTATATATTTGAAATTTGTTTTAATAAAATGCTTCAGTATTTACCACATGTTCCATTTTGATTGAATTTTAGGTGAGTAAATTGATGCTTCAGGAATTTATTTTTGATATGGGGGCAGGATTTGGTGTAGTCCAGTCTACCTTTTAAAAAATTAGACTCTTCAAAACAGTTATCTGTTTTAAGATTAAAATTTAGGTACAAATTAATGTTTGGATATTAAAAAGAAAAATCTTCCTTAGAATTAGTGACACAAATAATTAAAATAGTAAATCTTTGTGTGTTTAAGAGCTTAATTTACCTAAACTGGCTTTTATGAGTTAAAACTTAATAATACATCCTCAGCTTTTATAGTGGTTGAATATTCAAACCATCCTATATTTTTTTTACAAATTTTTCTTTTTTTTCTTTTTTTTGGCTGCGTTGGGTCTTCGTTGCCGTGCGAGGGCTTTCTCTAGTTGTGGCAAGTGGGGGCTACTCCTTGTTGTGGTGCTGTGGCTTCTCTTGTGGAGCATGGGCTCTAGGCGCACGGGCTTCAGTAGTTGCGGCATACGGGCCCTAGAGTGCGTGGGCTTCAGTAGTTGCAGTGCAGAGGCTCAGTAGTTGTGGTGCGTGGGCTTAGTTGCTCCGCGGCATGTGGGATCTTCCCGGACCAGGGATCGAACCCGTGTCCCCTGCATTGGCAGGCGGATTTTTAAACACTGTGCCACCAGGGATGTCCTGGCAGGCAGATTCTTAAGCACTGCGCCACCAGGGAAGTCCCCTACAAATATGTTTAAAGATACAGTCCTCCATCACAGAGGTCTATATAATTTCCTGCTTGTTATATGAAAAGTTTTCACTGCAGATGAATTCATGTATTTTATGAATTCATGTCAGAAAGTTAAAAATGTGATACCAAATATCAATCATTTTCTTACCCCCCCCCCCTTTTTTGTAGCTACCTTACAACTTAGAGTATAATGACAGTTAACCAAAGTTGTAATATTCCCTTTTCTTTCCTTTCATGGACTTTTTTCCAGGCAGTCCTTAAAAGCTTTTTCATGGCATTTATATTTCAATCTGAAAGATGACACAAGTTCTTTCTCTGCTGAGTAGGTGCTAATCTAAAATTGTGCCTATTCCTCTAATAGTAGAGGGTCATACATAGAACACTTGGATTATCCGTTTTATTAAAGGATCTTTCACCTTTAAGTCTCAGAATTCTGTTAATGAGTGTGCTGAAACTCTAAAAACAGAACTGTGTGTGTGTGTGTTTGTGTAAGGAAAGAGGGTTTTCTTGTTTACAGTGTACCCAGCTGATCAAACAGTTTGTCACATGAGGATTATACAGTGATATTTGCCCACTAAGCTTGATTAGAAAAATCTTTTTTTGGGTTTTAGTCTACCTAGTGCAGCCTATACTAAATATAATGATACAAATATGGTCAATGTCAGTGTTTGTTTTGTTTGTCTTTGTTTTTAAGGAGAGACATGGACTAAGCAGTAAAAATAGTTGTTTCTTTTGTTACCTACAGACTCTTTTTTATGCTTTATCTTTTATCTTAAACTCAGCTGCATTTCATAATGACATCATTAGGTGTTCTAAGACATGTATCAGAGGAGAAACTATAGATATTGCTCTAGTGATTTAGCCATTTGGTTTTAAAACCATAAGAAGATTAGATTGTAATTGGTATGTATGCTCATGTATTTTGGGTAGCATTTCAAATACTATTATGTGAGAAGTGGTATTAGAAAAAGTTCAAGCGTGACTTTTGTTACTGTTATTAGCTTACTTAAGAGTGTTCACCAAATATGGGTGACTACAGAGCCCCTTTCCACCGTTACTTACATCCTGCACTAAGCTACACTGAACATACTAGGAAACTGTCCTAGAAGAATAAGGGAGGGTGAGCAAATTGCCAATATTGAAATTGTCCTAGACTTTTAGAACTTGTTTCTGCCAGGGTATTTAGCTTATTTCACTTACGCTTTTCAGCAAATGATACCAAATCTAAGTTTAATGAGTATTCCTTTGTTTAAAAAATTCTCTGGTGTCTATGGTATGAGTGAAATATTACTTAGATTATGACATTGACATAATCAATTTATACTTATCTGTGAAGTATCTCTTCCAAGGAAATGCTAATCTTTGTACTTACATATGGGGCATTTTATGGAATCTTTAGGTCTGGTTTTAATTAATTTTTATTAATTTGTAGTATGTTAGATCACTTTTACTAAAATAATAATTTTTCTTGGGAAGAATTTAAAGCAAATTGTACATTGGTATGCTGAACCTAAATATCCATTTTATTTTCTTTTTTAAAAAATTTTTACTTATTTTTTTATTGAGGTATAGTTGATGTACAATATTGTATAAGTTTCACGTTACGACATAGTGATTCACAATTTTTAAAGTTTATACTCCATTTATAGTTATAAAATATTGGCTGTATTCCTTGTGCTGTGCAGTATACCCTTGTAGCTTATTTATTTTATGCATAGTAGTTTGTACCTCCTAATCCAAGAGGTAAGATACCACTTCAGGTAAATAACATGTTACTAGGGATATACTTTTTGACGTATTAAAATGACTCACTGACTATCATTACTACCTTCCCAAACCTCAAGGAATGTAGGAAACTCAGGTTAGAAACAGCTGATCTGATCCTGTTTCCTTTATAGTCCTGCCTGCCTTTTCCTGGTAGCATTCTATAAACCAACAGATTATCATTTTGGCCACTGATTGTAATTTTCACTTTTCTGGCTTTGCTTTTAGCTTATGCTATTATGGTTGACTCCTGAACAGTATGAGTTTGAACTGCTCGGGTCCACTAATATGAATTTTTTTTAATTAGCAGATACTACAGTACAACTTGATCTGACGTTGATTGAATCCAAAGATGTGGAACCTCGAATACAGAGGAGCCACATATATGGAGGGCCCAACTATAAGTTATACTCAGATTTTTGACTGTGTGGAGGGTTGGTGGCCCTAACCCCCGTGTTGTTCAAGGGTCAACTGTATTTCATTTTCATGGAATGCTTCCCTCATTTTTTCTCTAAACTCATTCAGATCTTCTCAATTCAGTTTCGTAAAATATTCCTTATTTTCCCCAGCCTAAATTATTCTGTCCCACTTCAACTCAAATGATAGCGTTTATTCTTTAGTTCGTACAGCAATTAAATGTCTTGTAATTTTCTTTTTATTGTTCTCTTGGCTGTTATTTTTCTTTTATTATTATTTAACATTCCACATGCTTATGTCTTGTTTTCCCAACTAGATTATAAACTCCCTGAGGGCAGGTATGATATTTTACATTTCTTTATGGTTCTCCATTGCATTTAGCACAATGTTACATAGCTTGTAGACATTCAGTTTATTGATTTGATTTGTTTTTAAATATAGTTAATTTTAGATTTTTCAAATGAACAAACACTTTAAATGAAAACCTAAGCACCTATTTGTTTTGCGTCGTATTTGTGTATTCAGCTAATATCCAGTAATCTTTAGCGGTTAATTGCTTTAGATTACTAACATTGTGGACTTTCCATAACAAATTTTTAATCCCAGTTGGGATAGTTCTGGGCAGTTTTCTGCCATGAAATTTGTGTTCATATGTATAAAAGAATAGTAATGTTGGCCTGAATACAAGATTTTGGAAGGTAAGTTACCACAAGTATTAGATATATTACAGATCCAAACACAAATGAATGTGGAATTATCCACATCATTGCTTTCCTACTGGCTTTATCCCTACCACTAGTATAGATAATTATGCTGACTTACTGGAATTCTTCCTAAAATCAACAAAGTCACTGTTGGTTTTAAAGTTTTGATAAACAATTAAGGAAGGATTCATAAATTATTTATAACAAGTATTTTAAAATAATATTTTGATATTGTGGATCATATAAAAATATTTTTCATAATTTATTGACTGCTCTGTAGACTATTGGGAGTTTGTTACCAGTGTCCTCAACTAACTTGTTTAATTTTTATCTAGAAGCTACAGAAGAAGTTTCTCTGGACAGTCCAGAAAGGGAACCTATACTCTCCTCAGAACCTTCTCCTGCAGTCACACCTGTGACCCCCACGACACTCATTGCTCCCAGAATTGAATCAAAGAGTATGTCTGCTCCTGTGATCTTTGACAGATCCAGGGAGGAGGTATGGAAAAATGTTTATATTCTAAGTTAATATGTAAATAATACATTTTTTGTCCCCCACCCAACATTTCTTTACTGTTAGTCATTTGTAATCAAAGCCTTTTAGAAATGTTTGGAAAAGAACACTGAACTAAAGAGGTCAGGTGATTTGGCTTCTAATTTTATCCCACCCCTTTTTCATCCAGTAACTTGGGCACATCACTTTCCTTCTCAAGTCAAGCAGTTTGTCATTTGTGATCTCATGATGGTAATGTGTGCCTCTCAGTGTTCCTTCCTCTCTTGGTCAAATAAGGTAATGTCTGAAAGTGCTTTGAAAACTTAATCACAATAAAGTGGTATCTTGAGTAATTTTATTTGATAAAAGTATGTAATAAATGTTAATGGTTATGTCGGCAGAGTAAGAGATGTGTTGTGAGTGGAGAGGAAGCATGCGGACCTTCTAAGGTGTAATGCTGGTGTTTTTTCTTAATCTACATTCTGGTTACGAAGATGTGTTTACTTTGTAAAAATTATTGAGCTGTTTACCTAGGATTTATATACTTTATGTGTGTTACAGTTCAAATAAGGCTTACTTTTAAAAAATCTGTACAGGAGGGCAACTTTGAAAAAAGTTATCATTAGAAAAACAGCCTTTTTATTTTTGGTAGCCTTAGACTATTAATATTGCTTTTAAAATTTGCAAGATTTAAGTTTCTGTGTTTTCTTCTTGAAAGTAACAAAACTTTCCCTCAGAACTGCTATTAATAAGGATTGCTTATTTATAATGGATAAAAAGTGCTTCTCTGTAGTCCCGTAGGTTTATCATTTTTCCTACTTCTTTTTTCAGTGAGCTTTATAGTGCTTTCATTGGCTTCAAGAAGAACATGTGTTTACTAGGTAATTGGTGAAATCATGATGCTCAAGTTGCTTATAATTCCTGCAAGTATGTAGGATTCTACTGGCAAAAGTAATGGCTACCTCCTGGTTTTTAAAGAGGAGAGATACAACTTTGAAAAATACTAATATTAAAAAAAATCAAGGAATTAATTATTTTCATAATCTGAATCTGAAGATTGAGTATATAGAACAAAAACATTCCACAATATTCCTACAGAAGACTACAACATTTTCTCTACATCTGAGGAGTTGGAGGAAAACAAGATTTTCTGTTCCTTCTCCCAGTGATCCTTTTCCTGTTGTCTTTGTGTGTGTGTATTTTTTACATAGTCAGGAAATGTGAAAGCTTTTACTGTTTTTCATAAATGGAGTGCTGAGTGACTTTTCAAATTGATGTGACAGTGACCCTAATAAAAGAATTATAGTTATTAGTATTATGACAATAATATAAACTGGAATCTTTAATAACAAAAAAAATTTTTCTAGATTGAGGAAGAAACAAATGGAGATGTTTTTGATATAGAAATTGGTGTATCAGATCCAGAGAAAGTTGGTAAGTTAATATTTGTTATATTTTGTACTTGCTCCTTTTTGATAATTAGCTTGGTTGTTAATGTGCTGTTTTTCTTAACTAAGTGCATTGTTACAATATTAAAATGGTGCTTTTATTTTTAAACTCGTGGCAGCTTGTTTTGTTTTTTTCCCAGCTTTATTGAGGTATAATTGACAAATAAAAATTGTGTGTATTTAGGATGTACAATGTGATGATTTAATATATGTTATAAAATGATTACCACAATCAAGTTAATGTATTACCTCACATAGTTACCTTGTGTGTGTGCATGTGGTTAAGCTTATGATTTTTAATAGTTTGACTTTTCTTGTAGGTGATGGCATGAATGCTTACATGGCTTATAGAGTAACAACAAAGGTAAGCCTTTTGCTCCTTTAAAAAAATGCTGAGCCCTCACCGTGTGTAGTATGAGGATACTACAGTGATTAAAGTGTAAGTGATCACTGTCTTTACAAAGGTTATCATCCAGTAAAAGTTGCATATAAATAGCTACAATGAGTTCTGAGTGGTTTGGTAGGTAAAGTATTCTGGGAGAGCATGCGGGAAGGGATCTAATCTAGGCAAAGGTAGGAGAAGTGATTTGGGTGGGAGAGGGGCAAAGGGATTTGCTTATGTAAAAGCCAGAAATCAAGAAAGCATTGTTCTTTCTAGGATCTGCAGGAAGTGGTGCCAGATTAAATTGTTTGGCAGTAAGCCTTCCTATATTATGAACAGCCACATTAGGAATTTGGCCTTCATGCTTAGTATATATAATGGAGAGCCATTGAAGAGGTTCAAACAAGAATGTGGTACAATTGATTTTTGTTCTAGAAAGCTCTTTCTGACTCAGTATGGTTTGGGAGGATCAAAGTAAAGGTCTGGATTTCGAGTTAAGAGGCGGTTGCAATCCTTAAAGGGGATTGTAGGCCTTCAAATCTTAAAGAGAGAGGATCTGAAACAGTCCTAGCTGTGAGCAGTGATTCTTAATACTAAGGAATTAGTTTTAGGGATGAGTGAAATAAATGGCTTCTTGTGATGTATAGGAGGTAGAATCAGTAGGGCTTGGATGTAAGGAGTGAGGAAGGGGGTGCCTAAGTGTGTGTGTTTTTTTTTTAATCTTTTTTGGAGTATAATTGCTTTACAATGTTGTGTTAGTTTCTGTTGTACAACAAAGTGAATCAGCTGTTAAGTATACATATATCCCCATATTCCCTCACTCTTGAGCCTCCCTCCCATGCCTGAGTTTTTGTCTAGAGGAACTTTGTGATTGTTGGAGTGATCCTGGAGAAGAGGCAACACAAGGGGAGGAACACAGTATGGAGTCAGATTTGTTAATTCATTGAACAGATACTTATTTATTAAATACCTTGGGGTCAGGCTCTTTTCCAAGGACTATAGTATAGTAGTAAACAACACAAAAAAATGCCCTTCACTCATGGAACTTATGTTCGAGCAGGGAAAAATATGGTGAAATTGAGGTGGCAGTGAGATTTAAGTGGAGGTTTCCCTTGGGCTATGTGTTATTGGACTGAAGCTCAGAGGAGATCTGGACCAGAGGTAAAGATTTAAGAATCATTAGCATAAATACAGGTAGAGTCAATGAGATGAGTTAAGGGTAGAATAAAGCAAACATTTTCTGTCCTCTTAAGTTTCTGTAAAAAAAAAAAAAAAAATCTATGGTTTGGGTTTTTTTCAGTTGTTAGAAATCTTTACATCACATTAGTTAGCTACTCTGCATTTTTTTCAGAGTAGATCAGTGTGTGTGATATGTATATATGCATGTTCGCAATTATGTATTACATTAACTTCTAAAAAATTGTTTAGTATTCAAAATTTGAAATACCTCTTCTTCACTTGTAGACTTCTCTTTCCATGTTCAGTAAGAGTGAATTTTCAGTTAAAAGAAGATTTAGTGACTTTCTCGGTTTGCATAGCAAGTTAGCAAGCAAGTATTTACATGTCGGTTATATTGTGCCACCAGCTCCAGAAAAGAGTATAGTAGGTAAGTATGAATTTTAAAAAATTTATTGTTGTTACTCTTACTAGTTCAGTTTTAACTGTATAGATGTGTATATTCCATGATCATTCACCATCATGACATCTCAATATCTAGAGATACTGAATTTAAGTATTCTGTTTATGATAGTCATTCATCAACTGAAGAGTGTATAGCTAAGTTTTATTTTCTAACACTTGAGGATTTGATTTGTATAATGTAATGATGTTAAATATTTGACAAGGTGAAAGCAACTAAAAACCCTTTTAGGGTCATCAGAGTACCTTATTACTGAGTAACACTTAGAGAATATTCAATATTATTAGTATATTAACATTTTTCTAAGGGTTTGGAGGTGTTGTGCTTAGCTATACATTGTACAAAAAGATTTGATCTAGCCTTGCTCACACAGGAGCTATTTAAACTCATCTTAGTTTATTACGTACTTCAATTTAACATTTAAAAACATTTCTACTTTTACAGGT
Source organism: Eubalaena glacialis (assembly GCF_028564815.1). Classification (NCBI taxonomy): domain Eukaryota; kingdom Metazoa; phylum Chordata; class Mammalia; order Artiodactyla; family Balaenidae; genus Eubalaena; species Eubalaena glacialis. Next base: position 101,886,006 of record NC_083719.1, read on the forward strand.
AATAAAGGCTTACTTAGTTAAGAATATGCAGAATATTACAAAAGAGGAGGAGAACCTCCATTGTCCCATCATTAAAAAACATCTGTCATGTCTTAAAATTGTGTAGTATTTTTTCCAAGCTTTTCAGTCATAGGTTTTTATTTATCTCTATTTTTTTTATATACATGATTATTATTCTGAAAAATATTCAAAATGAATTTTACTTATCTTTAAGTTATTTTTACTTTTTTAAACATTTGATTTGAAAAGCAGTTTTATCCATATCTTTTATGATTTTTGAAACCTGATATATTTAAATGTATTTATTATATTCTTTCTCTTTTTTAAATTTTTTTTTTTTTAATAAATTTATTTTATTTATTTATTTCTGACAGCTTTGGGTCTTTGTTGCTGTGCGTGGGCTTTCTCTAGTTGCGGCGAGCGGGGGTTACTCTTCATTGCAGTGCGTGGGCTTCTCATTGCGGTGGCTTCTGGTTGTAGAGCACAGGCTCTAGGCACTCGGGCTTCAGTAGTTGTGGCATGTGGGCTCAGTAGTTGTGGCTCGTGGGCTGTAGAGCGCAGGCTCAGTAGTTGTGGCGCACGGGCTTAGTTGCTCCGCGGCATGTGGGATATTCCCAGACCGGGGCTCGAACCCGTGTCCCCTGCATTGGCAGGCGGATTCTTAACCACTGCACCACCAGGGAAGTCCCTATTATATGAGAATTTTTAAATTGTATTTATTAATGCACTTAAAAATAATAAACTCATTACCTGTTAACAAATAAAAAAATTTTTGTGAAAAATAATTTTTATAAGACAAAAAAATTTAATAAGAGTGGCTTGCTTTTGATTTTTTGTTTTTTACATTTTCGCAAAATCTCTTTAAATTGTGGCTTAATAGAAAATAGCTGTATTTTCGTATCTGTTTCTACACTCTACCTGTTGTGATAAAACACATCATATAACTTTTGTAAAACTCCACTGAGCTCTCATGAAAGAATGGGAGCAAAAAAGACACAAATAGCAGCTTAGTATTATGAAGGTCGATTTTTGTACATATCCCCCACCAGCCCAAAGGGTCTCAGAAACCTTCCGAATATGCTAACCATACTCTGAGAACTGCTGGTCTAGTTAATAATGTTATTTCTCTCTCCTCTAAACTGTTGCAGTGGTATCTTTTGGCCTCCCATTATCTGTGTAGTGAGCTTAAGTTTCATTTATCATAAATTATTTGTTATTAATATCCTTTTTTCTTTAAGTTGTACAACTATTTTTATATATCAAAAGAGAAAAAAACAAAAAATAGTTTTTCTCATTTTGATGGCTAGATACACTAGTCCTTAAACATTGAGCCAGAAAAAAAAAATTTTTTTAACTAAATTTTTATGCCCAAGTTTGTTGTGTTTCAAACTAATGTTTTGCCCTAATAATCTTCAACCTTCCACAAATTATTGAATTAAAAGGAGATTGAAAGAATTTGAGGCAACCACATAAAATGCAGTTTAAAAAAAAAAAAGTATAAATAAAGAAATTAGCAGGAAAAATAATTGTAGTTAAATAAAAGATGAAGCCAAGTTAAAGTTTCCTCTAAATGTGTGCATAAAGTCTGAACAATTATTGAAGGTGGGTAACAAGTTGTTCTGTGAAGTTCCTGGCAGAAAATCAAGTAGAGAAGCAGTCATTTAAAAAATTTCATATTGTCCATCAATTTTTAAAAATAAAAATGAATATATTGTCTAAGAGAAATTTTAAATATGAGAGGCCCTTTTAATTACATACCCAGTGGTTTTCAAGTAACAAACACAGTGGTGTAATAAGAATAGTAACTTCTCTTTCCTGGGAAGCTGTAACTGCCACTGAAGGAAGAGGGGTCTTTTCATTAGCATATAACTGTTACTGCTTTTATAGAACCTTAGTTGACTTAAAAACACTATTTTCGTGAAGCTTTTAAAAAAGAGCAACAAAGAAGTTGAAAAGTGTTAAGGAGTAACTGCTTACAGTAAGTTTTTATTTACCGCAGTGACCCGTAATTGTTACTTACCTCTAGGAAGTAGCATGAGCAGAAGATCACAGAATTAAAAAAAGCAAAAAATTATATAGTGGTAAGGTTTTTTTTTTCACAAAAACAGAATATGTGAAATAATTAACATCCCACACCTAGTAGTCCACTCAAGGTAGGTAATTTTAAGTGTTTGAATGAGTTTTCCTTTTCAAACTATTGTATTTCAGAGGAATTATGTTAAAACATTCATAGGTGATATAAGGTTTTTCACCAGGTGTACCAACCTGAATAAGAATTACATGGTTTTACATGATCTATTTTTAAATGGCTTTATTGAGATATAATTCACATGCCATACAATTTATCCATTTAAAGTGTATAATTCATTATTAGCTTTTCGTATATTCAGACTTGTGCATACCTCACCACAGTCAGTTTTAGAATATTTCTATTACCCCTTAGCCATCATCCTCTAATTTCCTCATCCACCCCCAGTCCTAGGCAATCACTAATTTTCTTTCTTTCTCTATAGATTTTCCAATTCTGGACATTTCAAAAAACAGGGAATCATATAATACATGGTCCTTTGTGACAAGCTTCTGTCAACGTAGCATAATATTTTTAAGGTTCATCCATGTTGTACATATGTCATTACTTCATTTCTACAGAATCGAATTTTGAGAGTAAAAAGAACAGGGAAAAGAAGAAAAATCTGCAGTCTGATAGTAGTGTTAAAATTGAAATTGCTAATACAGAAATGATTAGCATGATTTTTATTCTCTAAATTTGAAGAGTTCTAAATGTCTCTATGAAAGAGCTCATTTTTTCAAACTGTTATAAAACCAGCTATGATAAATAAACAAGAACATGTTCTTAGAATCTGCGACAGAGGAAATACTTAGCGTATTAATGGATTACACTTATTTTTATTTTTCTAGTCCCCAAAGTAAAGAACGTTAATTATTGCTCATAAGAGATGAAAATATCAAATGTGCTTAAATTTACTAATTTGAACTCCATTATGCATATTGAAATGCAAATACATTTTAACTTACCAAGGGTTTAATGTATGTCAGATAAAGAGTCCCAACAGTTATAGGTTAGAAAACTACAGACACAGCTCAACCTCTGCTTTAGCTGTACTCTTTTAAAACTTACATTATAAGTACTTGCCATATACAGATATTAATTTCTCAAAACTATGATACTAGTTATAATTTTAGGAGCTTTTTTTCAAGTTCAAATTTAAAATATATTTTAAATTATGCAGAAATGATTATAAAAGAATGTTGCTCAGTAATAAAAAATCATGAGTCTTTCAATTTTTTCAAAGGCATGACCAAGGTCAAAGTGGGTAAAGAAGATTCATCATCCACAGAATTTGTAGAAAAACGAAGAGCAGCTCTTGAAAGGTAATTCTAATTAGCTGTGTTTTATTGCTCTCATGTTTTTACTTCACTAATGTAAGTCTAATTCTATTAAATGGCACAAGTATATTTTAAGTATTAAAATTCTCAAAGTACCACTTGATTACTCTTAGTAAGTGCTATAAGCTTTTATTAAGAAAATTGATTCATTCAGAAACACAGTACTGTATACTTGTTCCATTTTTATTCTCATTAGTAGTCTAACAAAGTAATACCTATTTTCATCTGAATTAATTTTTCCTTTGAATTATTACTTAGTGATACTGAAATATTATTAAATACAATGAAAAATTAGGTTTGTGCTCCCTCCTTCAATTCTTTATAATTGATTTTGACTTGAGTGTACAGAAGTATTAGTCATTGCTCGAGTTGACTGTATAGTTAAAGGCTGATAGATACATATGCTGTGCCTTGCTTTAGACTTCTTGACCTGACACATTTCCTATGGCTTTGAAGACTTGTGTTCATTGTGGCCGACTAAACGGGAAATGGATGGGAGGAATCCCACTCCCAGAATCTTAACATTTCTTCCTTGCTATGCCGAAAATGTGAGAAAACAAGTTCAAAACTATCTTAAAGCCCAACTTATAGTACATAAGTTGATAATTACCTGGACTTAATACATTTTCTAATTTCGTAGTTTTTGTTTGTTATTTTAATGGAATTTGCTTATTCTCTGTCTTTTTTTCTCTCTTGGCTTAAAATTAGTGGTTGGCATAGATAGGACAGATTTTAGGAAATAGTATATGTATCTATAGGGTACAAAGTATTTTGTAAAACTCTTTTTGAGGCAGTGTATTTCTGGGTTTTAGTAATAAATTGTTTCAATTTTAAGAAAAATACCACAGTAAAGTCAGGTTTGAACAATTTGCAATAAAAGCTAGTGTGCAGCTTAAAATCTTAAAGACTTAAAAGATGAGATTATGTCTACGAGTCTCAGCAGTTACTGAGGAAAAGGATTTAAACTGCATCGAAAGAAGTTTAATTTAGGCATTAGAATTGATTCTCTTGTGAAAGAGGGCATAGAATGAGTGTTTTTAAGAGTAAAGGTAGATAATGTGCTGCCTTGATTTTGCTTAGTCCTTCCTGAAAGTATAACCATGACCTTTTGAGAAGCCTTTCCAGTCCTATTTTTCTATGAGTAAATTTGAAATATTTTGGATGGCATTCTTGATAAGGAACTTAATGAAGATTTATTGTACCAAGGGCATATAATTTGATTCTACATTCATCTTTCTTTTAACTTGAATGCATTGCATAGTACTTAAACCATATCTTCATTCACTGTGTAACACTGAGGAGAGTTTTAAGGAAATATTGAAGCTTGACCTAGTGCATATGTGAAGATAGTTTCTTACTGATAAATGTTACTTGTTAAATACTGCCTTAGTGGAATTTGCAGTAGTGGGGAAAAAAAAAAAGGAAACAGTGTACTGTGAGTTTATTTTGCATTAGAAAAGATAACTAAAGAAAATATAGGTGTAAAGGTACAGAAGCAAAGGAACTGGAATGATTTTTCTCAAGTGATTTTTCTGTGGCATTTCTTAAAATTTAAACGTTAGAGTAGGCATATCTGTGGATGTATAACCTAGTTGGATCTGGCGGGTCAAGGAAGTATTTCTTTGTTTACACTCTGGTATTCATTTACATATTTATTTGTTTGTACAACTTAGAGAATCCAGATAACTATCTTGAACAAAAGGATAAACATCTGGTATTGAAATATGAGAAGAGAAAGGGAGTGGTTAAGAACCCAAGTAATTCCCCTGTGCCACACTCAGTAAAGTAAGCAGAAATTACTTCTAAGTATCCCGAAGATCGCTCACTTGATTTTCTAAAGAGTGCTTCATATCTTACCTACAAGCATATTGAATTTATTTTATAGTAAGGATACACTTCTGTAAACATAAACTAAGAAATGTAAAGTAGCATTATACAGTGTGTAGCGTTTTAGAATCCTTTCTCTGTTGAAGCCTGCACTCCATTACACACTACACACTATCTGTGAGGCCTTGGACAAGTTATTTAACTTAAATTCATTGTTCCTTTTCTCTAAAATGTTAAGTGTATCATAACAAGCACCTGAAAACCCAACTGGCAAAGCCTAAACAGTTAGTGTCGGTTGATTAATCCATTCGTTCATATCAGGAAGTTTGGAGGTAGGCAGATGTTCAGTATTATCAAATCCATCAGGAAATCCTATGGCTTCCTTCTGATATCAGGACAACCATTTTTTCACCCATTCACTACTAGTCCAAATGTCTGAATTAACTGCGGTAGACTCCTCATTGGTCTCCCTGTTTCCATCCTTGTACCTCTACTCTTTTTCCTAATATAGCAGCCAGGGTCATCCTTTTAAAACATGAATCAGATCATATGCCCACTCCTATTCGTCCACCCACCCAGTTTCAGTCAATAAAAGCCAGAGTCCTTATAATGACCTATAAATTCTTACATGACTTGCACTGCTCACTCTGTTACCTACTTGATCTCATATCCTCCTTGATCACTTTGCTCTAGGCCACACTCACCTTTTTGCTGCTCCTCAAAGATCCCAGGCATCTTCCCACCTTAGGGTTCTACCCCCTACCCTGTCCCCACTGCCTAGAAAGCTTTTGTTCCCAGGTATCTGCGTGGCTAATTCCCTTACCTCTTTCAAATTCAAACATTCAGATGTCACCTTGCCAGTGAAGCCTATTTTGATTATTGGTTTCATTCTGACCTATTCTATTTACATCGCCATCAACCACCTTACACCCTTGATCCCATTTACTTGTCCTTTCTCCACTTGTCCTTTCATTTTTCCACAGCATTTGCCACCTTATCACATACTACATAATTTTTATGTTTATGATTTATTGTCTGTCTTCTATTACTAAAATTAAAGCTCCAGGGACTTCCCTGGTGGTCCAGTGGTAAAGAATCCGCCTTATAATGCAGGGGACGTGGGTTCAATCCCTGGTCAGGGAACTGAGATCCCACATGCCACGGGGCAACCAAGCCCACGCGCCACAACTACTGAGCTCATGCGCCTCAACTAGAGAGAGCCCACGTGCCACAAACTACAGAGCCCACGCGCTCTGGAACCCACAAGCCACAACTACCGAGCCCACATGCCCTGCAGCCTGCACGCCACAACTAGAAAGAAACCCATGTGCTGCAACGAAGGATCCCGCATGCCTCAACGAAGAACCCGCGTGCCGCAACTAAGACCCGACGCAGCCAAAAATAAATTAAATAAATAAATAAATAGTAAATAAATCACTTAAAAAATAAATTAATTAAATTAAATTAAAACTCCACTAGAGAAGGAATCTTGTTCTCTTTTGTTCACTGATACATTCTGAGTACTCAGAACAGTAACTGATGTGTAGTAAATGCTCAATAAATGTTGAATGAACAAATGAATGTCATCAAGGACCCAGGCTCTTTCTACCTGTCTATTCTCTCATTCTTAGCACACATGTCTGAGTCTTAAGCGAGAGAAATATCTTTAACTCTGTTCCTCTCAAGCATTTTGTATAACCTGCTTTATTTTGTTTTGGTAAGTAAGGAATTTGAAAGCGCTAAGTGATTCTAAATGTACCAGTAACTTTTCCTTAGCACAAATCTCAAGAACAACTACTGACCACCTCTTGTTGAATCTGATACTTATTTTTCATCAGTTCCATTGCATCTTCCACTTCTGTCTTCCTTCAGTGTTTCTGCTTCTCTCCATACCTCTTTTCATGTATTTTTCTTACATTCTTTTCCTTTTTGTTCTGTATCCTTCCTTTATATATCTCCAACCCTCTCTGACCTTAATTCTGAATTGATGACTATTTACAAATAGTCATCAATTTAAAATCCATTTTATGTTTCTTTTCTTAATTTTAACATTATGTAAGTTTAATACCTATTTTTAATGGTTAATTGCTCTTTATTTTCATGTAACCCTTAAGAAGAAAAGTTTTACCATCTTTTTCTAGAATACCATTTTCCAATATGGATTCCTCAGATTGCTAGTATGTGGTAGGGTGACAAAAGGAAATCTGTTGTCAATTGAGGTTTATAAATGTAGGGTGTAACAAAGTTAAACCAGGTTTTTTTCCTGCAGTACTTCTCACAGCATTTAATATGCTGCTGTTCATTATAAGTCTTAAAGAAAGGAATGTGTATGTAATATATTTCACACTTTCTTGATTGTAGAGCCAGTCTTTTTCATGGAATATTGTATGAGACTAGTATTCTGCAGAACTCACTTTACAAAACTATTTTAGAATATAAATAGTATTAGGTATTTCCATTTAGGTTGAAATATTAGAATATTTCTTAAAGGTTGGGTACTAGATGTTTTGTCTTCCTGCTTGTTCATTTTACGAACGTCTGAGTGCTTGCTATTTATCAGCTGTTGTGTGCACTCAGATGAACAACTTACACAAACTGCTTTAAGTAGTACACAGTCTAAGTAACTAAATAACTCACCTAGAGTAGTGCTGGAGAACTTCAGTGTTAAAATTGTAAGTAAAATTCCAGTGGGAAAATACCAACATTTCTTAAACTTACAGGATTAGTGTTCCTACTGCATCTCTTTTTTACCTTTATAAAGTAAGCCGCAAATACTTTCTAAAACCACAGTGTAGATTGCATTGTACATATCTATTAAATGCTCTGTTTCTGTTATAATGACTTCTTGTGTGGTCTCTTGACTTAAAGTGAAGTTTAATATGGTGTGTATTTTATTTAAATATACAAAAACAGAAGTTAACATTTAAGCAGCGATTAGTCATTTTAACCATTATATATAGTGTTTGACTTTAGAAAAGATTATCACTTTTTTTAGAAACTATTTTAGGCATACTTTATAATCTTGTATAGAGATAGAAGTCATCACTGACTACATTTATGCTGCAGAAATAAAGGTATATTAACTGTTAGGCAAAATATTATAATTGAAATATTACTGCGTGTTATTAATCCGGGGAAAGAGCAGTTTTTTAAAAATGGGATTAGATAAGTAATCAGTGATCATCAAATAGTGAACCTTTTTTTTTATGAAAGATTGGTAATTTATTATGAATGTCAGGGCTGGACCTTTTCTAGTAAAGGAAAATTACTAAAGTTAGGCTAATAGTGATTTAGTAATGATGTTTCTCTTTACTTTTTATTTTATGTGGTGTCATATAAGGAAGACATCAAAAATAGCAAAACCTTAAAAATAAAAATATTGAAGAAAATTTAATCCTTGTCAAATAAGGACCAAAACTTACTTGATAATTAAAATCCGCTGCCAAGGAAAAAGAAATTGGTAGGCTGTTCTCCATTTTGGTAATGATGACAATTTAAAAAAAAAAAAAAGTTTGACTGGACTATATAGTAATATATATATTACTAGAATATATATAGTAATAACTGGAAACATACTGACCCACCAAAAGGTAGCGTTATTTGATAAACTTACCTATATACCCTTTTATAACTCTAATACTTCACAGTGAGAAGTTTGGTAAGTTATTTAACCTCTCCCCATTCCTACCCCCACCCCCTACCATGTCTCTTTTTACATAATTATGAATTTTCAAAAGATGAACAAAAAGCTTTTTAATCATTAAATTACTATAAGATTCTACATAATTAGGGTGAAGGCAAACTGATATGATAGGAGGCAAACAGAGGACATCTTTTTTTTTATTTTTTAATTTTTATTTTGTTGAAATAAGATTTAAAATCAGATGGTACTGATAAATAAAGGAGCATTTTATTCTTAAATCTAGGTATCTTCAAAGAACAGTAAAGCATCCGACTTTACTACAGGATCCTGATTTAAGGCAGTTCTTGGAAAGTTCAGAGGTATTATTTCTACTTTAAATTTTTATATGTAAATGTTCTCATTGATGATTATCAGTGTAATAATTTGTATAAGAATAGGTGTTCAGTAAACAGTTGCATTAATAGATGGAATAAGGCAAAGATTTTTTTTTTTGCTTAGTGCTTTAATTAGCTTTAATTACTTTAAATTACTAGCAAAATATCTTCTTTGCATTGATAATTGTAGGATGATCATTCCCTTTCTTGAAAAATTAAAACCAGATTTAAAAGAATGGCTTATTAATAGTCTAATTCTGAATGCCCTAAGTTGTTGCTTAGGCATTGTGTTGAAATAAGTTTATTCAGACCTCATTTTAGAGATTGTTGAATAATGTGTATTTGTGTGTCTACATTCTAATAGTCTTATTAAGGTTTTGAAGTGCAAATTTATGATTTGAAAGAGCTTTAATTATAACCATGCTGTTCTTTATATTTGGCACATTTTATCCTCTAATTGTTACTGTTTGAGATTTGTTTTTAAATTTACTTGAACCCCAGAATTTTTAAAAAATTCAAAATCACACAGTCCTAACTAAGCATAAGGAGATTTTTCTCAAGACTTTCTTCTTTTTTCCTTATAAACAGTTTATTTCTGCTGGCAAACAGGTGGCCAGTGTTAAAGTGCTTGGCAATTTCTTAATATATTTTGACAAACAGAGTGTTGTTCCATCTAAATGTAAACGTGCAGAAGAAAAACAAATGGAAAGTCTATTTTTTAAGTTTTCCTTTGAGAAGTAGTGTATTTGAGAAATTAGATCTCACTATTGAAATGTATGAGAGTGAAGAAAATACAACCTCCTTTTTTTCTTTTTTCTTTTTTCTTTTTTCTTTTTTGTTTTTCGGGGCTGTGTGTGGGGGCAGTCCCTTCTGTGGCCAGTTAAACCTCCAGGCTTTTAACCGGTTTGTTTGCCCTTATTTGTCATTCAATTCCAGCTGCCTCGAGCAGTTAATACACAGGCTCTGAGTGGAGCAGGAATATTGAGGATGGTGAACAAGGCTGCCGACGCTGTCAACAAAATGACAATCAAGATGAATGAATCGGATGCCGTAAGAGCTGATTTTTTGACTTGAATAATGAGATGAATTAATGAGCCCAACAATTGCATTTTAAAGCTGTACAAGTAGAAAATAGGATATTAATTTGCTTATTGAGTTTAGTTCTCAGCACATCAGTTGACCACCATGGTTATACATGGTTAATTTGTTGCTTTAAAACAAGGAATGTAGCTTGCTATTTATTGGTAACCTAATTTAAAGTGGTTTGTTCTGGCTAAATTAGCTCCATTTTTCATTTTTTTCTTAGTGGTTCGAAGAAAAGCAGCAGCAATTTGAAAATCTGGATCAGCAACTTAGGAAACTTCATGCCAGTGTTGAAGCCTTGGTCTGTCATAGAAAAGGTTTGTTTGTCTTGTTATTTATATGTTTAACGCTGTAAGTTAATTTAGATATTTTATTTAAATTTTATTAAAAATGAACATTTTAAAGTTATGAATATTTTAAAGAGGATGTTTTCTGTTTCAACTTTGTTATTTAATATTTTCTGTTTCATTTTATGTAACTTCTAGTTTAGAAGGAGAAAAATCTTGGACTTGTAAAAGTATATTTTGAATTTTGGATTAAAACTGAATGATTAACTCTTCGTTAAACATATTTAATGAATGAATGAAGATGTCTTATTGGTAACTCTTATATAATTAAAGAATGAAATTCAAAAAATGAATGATGAAATTTTTCTTTAAAATGTTAGTTTTGTACCTATATTTCCTAGAGAACTCTGGAGTATTTTCTTCATTTTTCAACCACCATATTTAAAAACCTGGAAGGGGGTGTTAAAAATTCATAGAAAATTTTAGTTGTAATTTTTTGATTCCATGGTGAGGTTTTTTGGTTTTATTTTTGAAGATTACATGGCTTTTACAATCATCTTTCTAAAACACTTAATAAGTAATTTAGTATGTGCCATTCCCAGCAATACATTGCAAAAAATAATTACAGAAAATCTACTGGTACATTTATTATTGAAAGTAACTTAAAACAGTTTTTGCTATTTGTATTCTTTCTCTTAGGGAACATTTTATGGTTCTTTAAGAGAACTTTACGTAATGCAGAGCAACAGAGCAATCCAAGCAATGTAATTGTTAGTCCTTGACATCTGTTTTTCTTTATTTGATGTATCTGAAATAATCACATTGAAAAATCTTTTCAAAAATTCTTAATATTTCACTATGCATTGTTGCACACAAAGAAGAAAAGAATAAGATTTATGTGAACTGCATGTACAGTTTTACTTTGCTTTCCTCCTGTGAGCTAAATAATATTCTTATCAAAAATTATAGACATTATTTTCAATAGTAAATGTTTAAAGGCCAAATAATGTAGTATAAATCAATTGTGAGTGTTCCCAGTGCTTTCCATATGAAAAATATATTTTTTGTCTTTTTTAGGACTAGACAGAGAAACAGTGAGCACTTTAGGGGAGAAGGGGAAGGGAGATTATTATATTATTAAACATAGTTCATCCCCTGGGAATATAGGCAGTGGTTCTTTTAAATTTTCAGTAGAGCTCTGAGCAGTTAACATTTATATGCCCAAGGCATTTTAATGACTGATTGTTGCATGTTAATTATTTTAAAATATTTGAGCAGTTTGTGAATAGATAAAATTTAGAGCGACAGTAAAAAAATCAATGCAATATTGAAAAATTTCACTAGTGAACACTAAAAGTGAATACTTTTTTATTTCAGAACTTTCAGCCAACACAGCTGCCTTTGCTAAAAGTGCTGCCATGTTAGGTAATTCTGAAGATCATACTGCACTGTCTAGAGCTTTGTCTCAGCTTGCAGAGGTTGAGGAGAAGATAGACCAGTTACATCAAGAACAAGCTTTTGCTGACTTTTATATGTTTTCAGAACTACTTAGTGACTACATTCGTCTTATTGCTGCAGTGAAAGTAAGCCTCATTTTGTAATCTTCCTTGAATTCTTCATACTTCAGTGTTTTGCTTATAAGAAGAATATGGTATCCTATTAGGCATGCATTTAAGTGTGTAAATTACATACTAGTAAGTATAAAATGGCTTCAAGATGATTATTTATAGCTTAATATTCTCCTCCCCTATGACTTAGACAGTACAATAGACAGAATTGATGTTTTTAAGAGATCTAAGGATGCCAAATAAAATAAAACCATTACACACTTACTTATATATTTATATATAGAAGTTTGCAGCTAACTGATAGCATTTGTTTACTCCTTCTAGCATAAGCTGAAACTACCCACTGGATTCTGTTATCATTAGTAAAGTTATAATAAGAAGCAGGAAAAAACCAGAACTGATTATTGCACAAATATGTTTAACGGTGGCTTTGGCATGAATTTGGACTGTAAGCAAACATTCTGTGTATATGTCACCAACTAATTATAGACGAGATGGGACTGGATTAGATAAAAAAATTGTGTTATCTAGTGGTAATGTTTAAGGATGAACAGTCTTAAGTTTCTGAATAGTTAAGAAAGTAATCCCATTAATGAATGAAAATTAGTATTTTATAGATAACTCCAATATTCAGATAATGAAACTGAACTGACTGTTATTTTATGTTACATGTTATGGAATATACTTTTTAAGATCTTATGGTGTCTTTGAATTACTGTTAGGAACATTAGTTCTCATGGAGAGTCGGGGGGAGCTGGAAGTTTACCTTGGATTCAAACATCTAGAAAGTTAAATTAGTATTTATAATCAGAACATTGATGCATTGCATATCATAGACAATTCTGTTCTCAGGCTAATGATGACAGTTATTACTAGAGGGTTCTTAGCATTTCAGAGTGGTACTTTCTTAGGTTTAGGTTTGTCTACATTACCAATTTTGTTTGTATTTATTCTTAGGTGTTACTCTTTTAGTTTTTATTGGAGTGTAGTTGATTTACAATGTTGTGTTAGTTTCAGGTGAACAGCAAAGTGAATCCGTTATACATATACTTATATCCACTCTTTTCTTTTTTAGATTCTTTTCCCATATAGGCCATTACAGAGTATTGATAGAGTTCCCTGTACTATACAGCAGGTTCTTACTACTTATCTATTTTATATATAGTAGTGTGTATATGTCAGTCCCAATCTCCCAGATTATCCCTCCACCTCCCTTATCCCCTGGTAACCATAAGTTTGTTTGCTACATCCATGACTCTACTGCTGTTTTGTAAATAAGTTCATTTGTACCCTTTTTTTTTAGATTCCACATATAAGCGATATCATATGATATTTGTCTTTCTGTGTCTGACTTACTTCACTCAGAATGACAATCTCTAGGTCCATCCATGTTGCTACAAATGGATTATTTTATGGCTGAGTAATATTCCATATCTTCTTTTTTATGGCTGAGTAATATTCTACATCTTCTTTATCTATTCCTCTGTTGATGGACATTTATGTTGTTAGATGTTACTCTTTATATTCCTGGTGGTTAGTTTTTCTTTTCACCTATTTAAATATATTAATATAGATAGTTATCAGTTCATTTTATATAGGCAACTTGTGATATACAGAAATTCAGTTTACGGATCATGGTTCCTGTTTCTCACCTGCTCTCACCTCATTCCAGAGCTCCCGCTAGCATGAGAGCTATTATTAAAAAGTATAACACCTGCAGAAAACCTGTGGGTTCAAAAAGGGACACTAGGCACTGTCTGTGAGAAGTAGTACCTGCTGAGAAGAGCTAACCTGGGACAAGGCTCCCTGACAGGGTTGGCCTCCCTGTGTGTTGGATGCTCATCCCTCAAAAACAGCTTTTCTCATACTGCCTCTACCTTCTTACTGTTTTTTTACATTCCATGAAATTACAGTTATATCAGTGTTTCCCGGAATGTTTTCTACATAACACTGACACCGAAAGATGTGCCACAGTCAGCTGAGTTTTGGAGATGATGTATGCAATATCCCTGTCTTGCAGATTCAGAGTGCATTTAAAAAGCTCAGGACTGTCTAGCAGTAAAAAAAGACATTTAACTTTATTTAATCCAGAGGCTTCAAAATTCATATGAACAGGAATTCTTTTCCACTTAATATATTTTTACACATATGCAACACACTTTGGGAAATACTGAATTAGTGATTCATTGACTAAAAGAAGAGTTAAAGAGCTATGGTCAAGTTATACCTTAAGATGAATTAAGCTCTTTCAGATTGATTTTCTACTGAAACCTAGCCCAGGTCAACTTCATAAAGGAGTTGAGAAATTATGGAGTAAGATGACAAGGCAATTTTTATGGTCTTTATTTGTTGTTTGTTTTTTATTTTAAACTAATTCATTTGTATTTGAAAAAATAATACATGCACAGAATAATTCTAACAACCCTAAAAGGTAAAATTTCTTTTTACTAAAACCTCTAGTTTCTCTTCCCTTGGTGAAATTCTGTTAGATGTCTTTACAGAATTAGCTGTGCACACTTATGAAGCTAATTTTCTCTTTGTTTTTCTTTCCTTCTTTCTTTCTGTGTTTCTTTTTCTCAACCCCCTTCTCCCTCCCTTCATCTCTTCCTTCCTTCTTCAAAAAGGCACATACTATATACACGATTCTTTGCCTGCTTTTTTTACCCACTCTATTTTAAGAAGGTCTCTTTATCAACTTACGTAAATATGTGTTGCATTCTTTTAAATGGTTGTATCATATTCCATCATTTAGTATATAGATGGACCTGGAATTATTTGATGAGTCCGATATTAAATATTAAGTATTTTGATAATAATTCTTTGGGCATAAAATTCCTAGAAGTAGAATTACTTGGCCAAAGGGTATATGAAGTTTAAATTTCAATAAACATTGCCATATTACTGTCTGAAGAGGTTATACCTCTTTATACTCCCACACCAATATATGTGTTGCTTCTTCTCCCACCCAATGATGGTTTTTTGTGTGTGTGTGTAAGTTTTAATTTCTTTAGTTATTGTGAATTTAAGCATTTTTACAAATGATAAGCCATTTGCATTTCTTTTTTCTATGAACTGTTTATGTTTATGCCCAGTTTTATTTTTTGTCTTACTGATTTCTAATACCTGTTTAATACTGTTCAATACTTAGCTCTTTGTTTTATCCGTATTGAGAGTACTTTTTAAAATGATGGTAATTTTGAAACTAGGAGTACTTTGGGAATTAGAATTTAGGGCCAAAGTGGGGGTACTGAGAACATGAGAAATTGGGGCCTTAAAGAAAGTGATGAAGTTCATCCACTCAGAATACTGCCCAGGCCTGGCCTTGTAGCCAGGGAACTCCTGTTTCCCTCTTTTGTACAGGCTCTGACATCTGGGACTCCATATTTTGGGTAATACAGTTAGTTAGCTCACGTGTATGAAGTGGTAAACTCGTTAGATGCATTTTCATGTATTGGCCTTCTGTGAGCCACTAGAGTGGGGTCAGGGATTGAGGGTAATAGCTTTCAGTGTTTTCAGCACTAGAATCTTCATAAGGAATTCTTACAGAGAATGCAAATTTATAAAATATATAAAATAATTTTTTTAAAAACCAGTAGATGGATTCCCCAAGGAGTTTAACATCTTCATCGTTTGGCTGTAAGTAATCAGCATCCTTTCAGGACTCCAGGAATCTAGGCAGCATACTTTCAGATTCACTGAATTAGAATATGGTATTAATTAAATTAAAATTGCAGCCTCAAATTTCCTGGTTGGCCAGGAAAACTGCTCCACAACTGCAACCTTGTCTAACCTAGACAGGCTTGCATACAATTGTGTACCATAAATTGGTGGGGGATGGGGGGTGTCTAAAGTGAATCACCAGTGTAAATGTATCCCTCTTGTAGAAGAAGCTGGTTGTACCAGAGTGGATTAGTATCTTGACATGCAGAGGCATACATTAAGTTATGATTTGATATTTTGGGATTGGCATATATACACTAATACATATAAAATAGATAACTAATGACAACCTGCTGTATAGCTCAGGGAACTCCACTTCGCTGTACAGTAGAAACTAACACAACATTGTAAAACAGCTATACCCAATGGGAAAAAAAAGAGATAGCGTTTTTAGAAGATCAGGTATGGTTCTGATTCTTTTTTTCTTTTATATTCTGGTGTTACAAGGGTAGGAAACCAAATGAAGAAAAAGTTAATTCTTATGGAGTTAAGATTAATTTTTTTATCTAAAATAATCTGACTTTAGTAACTTTGCCTTTACCATAGCTCCTATATCTGTACCACAGTGAACATGTGATTTCTGGAATATTATGAGATAATAAACCGGGCAGAGACCAAATTAGTTTACGTTGGTGTATCACTGAAAAGGCCAGTTGATATATACTAAGAACTTAAGCAAAATAGTGAAATTAAAGGGCATTTTGGTTCGCTGTTGCACTGTATTGGTACATATTTTAAATAATCAAATTGTACAGAGGAATTTATAAATGAAGAGCTGATATGACCATGTTCCTTTAAAGGAAAACTAGGCCTAAAGTCTTAAATTACTTTTAAAATTTGTGTATGTGTAGGGGGTGAGGCACAGGGATTGTTTATTTGTTTTAAATGATAGTGACTTTTTGAATGTATTTGTGTTAGATGTATTACTTTTGTGATTTTGGCCCAAATTAATTTGGCTGAAGCAAAATCAATTCATAATGAGAAATGTTTTAGGGAGAATGTAGTCTTTTAAATATAAGAAAAGCAAACAAAGAGAACAGTAAGACTCACTACTGAGAGAAGAGAAATTATATGAGATGACAAATCTAGTAAAATGGATTTAAATGCCTATAGAGTGCATTTAACTTACCAGTTTGCCTAGGATGTCTCTTGTCCTGGCTAATTAAAATGTGTACGGTCTTTAAGAACTCTGTGAATTTAGAGTTTTTAATATTATTGCCCACATTTTCAAAATATGCTGTATGCTGTAAATACAGTCCAATTATGGTTTTTTCCGATTACTTATTATTATTTGCACTTCCGGTAGAAATCTTAGAGTTAATCAACTACGTTTATATGTGTATGTTATCTAGAAATAATCCATAATAGTACTTACTAATTATTAAACATCCACTAGGTTAAGTCACCCTGCGTGCTATATACTTTTCATTTTATTTCTAGTCCATAAATCTAGATCTCATTTCACTCTTTTATATTTGGAAGAACTGTGGGTTATAGAAATTAAATGAATTTCCCCAAGATCATACAGTGACAAAACTAGTATTTGAATCCAAATTGGATTTGTTCCAAAGCCTACATTTTGAAAATACACTATCTACGTGCTTTCTTCTTCATCAGGTTCCTATAACAGCGTGTATTAATTTACTGTTTCTTGACCCAAAAGCTCTCTATTTGGAATAAATGAAAATAACTCTGTTTCACCCATGTTATTAATGCTTGCTTCATTTGTTCAATTAATAAATACTAAAAAAAATGAATATATCCCCAACATCAAGCTAGAAAAGGGATTATTGTTGTATTCCAGTCTGTCCATCAGTTTTTTTTTAATGAAATTTCTAATTACTGTCTTACCTTCATATTTCATTTCTTTCCTCCATTCACTTGCTCTTGCTCTTGCTCTACCAAACCGCTTGAAAGAAGTCATGGAGTTGGTTGAATTGTTCTGTTACGGTCTTTTTGTCTGTTTCTTCATTTAATTCTGCATACTAGATACATACATCCATTTGCGCTTTTTATCTTGTATAGGACTACCTCTCTCCCCGCCCCCCGCATTTTGTTATATCTTTACATTGTTTTGCCTGTTCTTTTATTTGCTATTGGTAATCTCTTCCACCACATTTTTACTTTACTTTCTGTTATCTTATGGCTTTTCACATTTCCTAATTTTTTGGCATATTTCCAACACTTAAATCTGCTTTTGATATTTTAGTAGGAAAACTTTCAATTGTAAATATGACACCAGCATTTTCCTATTAAATCTTTCTTCAAAGCTTAAAACTCTGTTAGAAATCTTATTATAAGCCACATTTTAAACTCTAAAGGTGGGACTTCCCTGGTGGTCCAGTGGTTAAGACTCTGCATTCCCAGTGCAGGGGGCATGGGTTTGATCCCCCTGGTCTGAGAACTAAGAAAAAGAAAAAAACCCCAAAGGCTAGTGAAATGGATTTTATATATAGTTTTGTTTTTTGTTTTTTTATTCTGAGCTCTTATATTTCATCCAATTACCGGGTTTTTGTTTTTAAGCAAATGAATATAGAACTCTGTTTTCTTTGATATTGGCATGTTTATTTTCAGTATCTCATTATATTAGAGTAGTATATAAGTACTTGGTTTTATTGTTTTTAGTACTATAGCACTTCTAGTATTTTGAAAGTATTTCAGTGTTAATTCCCAGTTAGTAATATTATGTCATTCACTTATAGGGTGTATTTGACCATCGAATGAAGTGCTGGCAGAAATGGGAAGACGCTCAAATTACTTTGCTCAAAAAACGTGAAACTGAAGCAAAAATGATGGTTGCTAACAAACCAGATAAAATACAGCAAGCTAAAAATGAAATAAGAGAGGTGATTAATACAAAATGCTCTATTTATCTCTTTACCCAAATTTTCCATGACTCATTCATATATGCATAATTTTTCATAAATTTTTTTCTGAACCATTCAACACTTAGCTATTTGTTCATAACTTACGAACTGTTTTATAATTACTTTAACATTTTGATCATCATTAAAATCTCCAGATCCCTTTGTTACTTTCACATACTTATGGAATGGATAAAGAAGCGTACAAGGAAAAGATTTAAATTAACCTTGAATTAATAATCACACATTTCTTTTGAGATGGTTAACTTGATTTCAGATAATTACTTATTTTGTGTCTAAAATTGGTTTTAGAGATAGACTTGTCCCACATGTAGCTGTCCAGGCGACATTATCCCCCATATATATGTATTATATATGGTATTTTAGTAAATTTGTATAAGTTTATTATAATTTATACACTTTTTTTGCCATGCTTCAATAAGGAAATTGAAGAGGTAGGACAACCTTTATATTACTTAAAGTAAATGTACCTGCTCTTTGAAGAGTATGTACCAGTGTTTTGGTTACATAGTGGGAAAATATCATTTCATTGCTTAAGTCTTCATTTATTTTATTTTAGCTGTTCCATTGGTCACTAATCACAACGTTTATTGTTTCTGTAGTGAATTTAATGTTTACCGATAGGTGTTCAGTAGACCGTAATTGCACATTTTTTTTTTAATCTGTACATTTCACCATTACAAAAATGTTTTTTAAATGTTTGTCATATAATTTTTCTAATTAATTATTTCCATGGGCATATAAATTGTGATGAACATGTATTCTTGAAATTAGCCAGTATTATTGATATATTTTGAAATAATTTAAAGGTATATAAAGAAATGAGAAAATTACACTCTAACACTGCTAAATTATTTGATAGTGAATTTTATACTCAAAATCTTTTCATCTAAATTAAGGTGTGGAGACTGTAGTTCATTAAGCACTAGAATATCCTAATCGTAAGTCTGACAGTAAAATATTAATGGAAATTAAGCTGGTGTGCATTTCCGCTACTGGAAAGTTACATACACGTTTGAATGATGCCAAACTGGGCTTTGCCAATATTGAACTTTCAGAATTTTTAGACACTGCATTATAAATCAAATGAGTGGTCATGACAGCTAGTTCTATAAATTTTTCCCAGACAAGATTAAAAAATTTGTATGTTTTTGTTTGTTTTTGTCAGTGGGAGGCAAAAGTGCAACAAGGAGAAAGAGATTTTGAACAGATCTCTAAAACAATTCGAAAAGAAGTGGGAAGATTTGAGGCAAGTATAATAATTTCACACTTTTCTTAACAACTTGGTCACATTTTGCCACAATATCATTGTAAAATCAAATTTGGTTTTGTACTAATGGACGTTTTATTTTTTCCATGTATTGTACTTTAACAGAAACAACGAGTGAAAGATTTTAAAACTGTTATTATCAAGTACTTAGAATCATTAGTACAAACACAACAACAGGTAAGGTAATTTTTTATAACTTACAAACTTCTTCTAGAATTTGTTTTTGATATGCTTTTTTATTTTAAAGATGATAATCAATGAAATGAGCTTTACTTGAGAAGTAATAAATGGAGTAGAGAAAACCAAAGACAGCAAAGGAAGAATGGTAGTAAAAATAATTGGAAATTCTCGGGTCCTTTTTGCCTCTACTGCTAACCTCTAGGAGAGAGATACTTTTCCCAGTTTTAGACTATGAGAAACACTCTGGACTACTTTTCCCTTTTTCTCAGTCTTCCCAGTTTTACTTCCCTATTGATCATAGCTGTTTGAGTACATTCTTGTAGTAAGTTCTTCTCTTCCATACCAGATAGAACTTAAACTAAAAAGTAAATTTTAAAGGTTTTTTTTAAAAATATTGTTTTGATTTTTCCTTTAGTTTGTGTGGGTTTGGTGTTGATTGTATACTGCAAGTGGCATTTGTCTCCTTAAATAGAGAAAACCATGGATTTTAATGTTATATTAAAGAAAAGTCTGTAACAAGATAATATCAGAGGTTTGTTCCTGTGTATTTTAATATAAATTCGAGTAATAGATCAAATTATTTAATATCTTGAATAGAAGGATTTCTTCCTCCAATTTTTTTTAAACTATATAATATCAATAGATTAAATTTTTAAATTAGGTGATAACATTATATCTTCAAATTATATTTGTTTTTTATTTTAAATACTTAGTTCATAAAGTCAGATTCTTTAAATATAAAAAGAAATCGGGGGCTTCCCTGGTGATGCAGTGGTTAAGAATCCGCCTGCCAATGCAGGGGGCATGGGTTTGAGCCCTGCTCCGGGAAGATCCCACACGCTGCGGAGCAACTGGGCCCATGCACCACAGCTGCTGAGCCTGCGCTCTAGAGCCCGCGAGCCACAGCTACTGAAGCCTGTGCACCTAGAGCCCGTGTTCTGCAACAAGAGAAGCCACGGCAATGAGAGGCCCACGCACCGCAACAAGGAGCGGCCCCACTCGCTGCAACTGGAGAGGGCCCGCGCGCAGAGCAAAGACCCAACGCAGCCAAAAATAAAATAAATTTTAAAAAAAATAAATTTTAAATAAATGAAGCAACTATCTGTAAAAAAAAAAAAAAAAAAGGTTATATAAGCTTGTTTTTAAAGGAATTGTTTTAAACTTAATGTTAGTTTATATGTCAGTCTATTCTGTTCTCTGGACTCTGGACTATCCAGGAAAGACTGGCAGCTAATTCCTTCCAGTCTCTTTTCCCATTCTTGCTTGGATATTTTCTTTTCTTCCTCCTTTTCTCATTCTTTTTGGCTAGCAATAACATAAAATGTGAATATCCTCTGAATTAGGAGATGTTATCACTTTATATTGGAAAAGCTCATTGCAGTTTTATTATTTAAGGTAATCTTATTTAACTTACACTAACAAACTGTTTCTGTATATACAATTCATAAATTAAAGAAATCTTAAGTTTTTTGGTATTTAAAAATTTTTTTTCTTACATCAAAAACTAAAATTACCCAGGAGTAATTAATATTTTTAAATAATTTATATATGAATTATATTGACAGACTTAATATAAGGGAATTTAGATGATCCCTTTAAGAACCAGACTTTAGTAAATGTTAATCATTGTTAGTTATTTGTATAGATTTTTTTTTAAATGCTTCACAGGATATATTATATAAACGACAAAAAGATTATGAGAATGTCTTTTATTTTTTGTTATCATCCACAGCTGATAAAATACTGGGAGGCATTTCTACCTGAGGCCAAAGCCATTGCCTAGCAAGAAGATTATTCCTGTTAAGAAGATCTTGGATGCTTGTTCCAGTTATGCAGAATTCCATAGTGAAATCATCTAAAACCATCTAAATAAACCACTATATATTTTATGAATTACATGTGGTTTTTTATAAGTATATATTCTGACATTTTATTACAAGCTGCATGTCCTGACCCTCTTTGCATTAAGTGGACTGTGGCATGACGTTCTGCAATACTTTGCTGAATTGAACACTACTGTGTCTTAAATACTTGCACTAAAAAGTGCACTGCAAGGCCAGAAAATTTTACAATACTTTTTTCTTCACAATATGTTCTGTAGTGTGTTCGCCCTCTTTATGAAGTGAATTATCAGTGCATTGATTAATGTTCACTTATACATTCCTGTACGGAAATGATGATTTTGTCATTACAGTAATAAAATGATATTTCTTCTGAAGTATTAGTAACAGATTATTTGGGTATGTAAACATATTAGGGATCTTTTAAAAGCATTTTAATAGGAAGAAACTTTTTCTTTTAGATGTATATAGGTGATGCTATGATGACTAATTTTTTTAATTCACAGAAAAAACAGCTCTTTCATTATTAAATGACTCAATGAAGGTTAATTAAGTTTTTTTATCTCTTGGTTCAACTTTGGGGAATGCTCTTGTCTTGAGTAAGGGAGTAAATAATTGTCTTTGCTTGTTTTTATCCATTCCTATTATAAGTGCCCAACTTAAGAATTAGAAAAAAATAGATGTTTCTGTTATAGGTCCTGTGGATTTTGCTCATCTTCTATTATCTTCAAAGTCCAAGACTTTGCATATATTTAATTTATTCCTTGCCTTTCCTTTGTTTTTCGTTTTAAACTAAAAGTAGATCATCTGTGGTCATCATTGACAAAGAATAGTGCCATGCTAAAATACCCTGTGATTTGATGAATAACCAAGGGTAGTTCAAAGGAAATTTGAAGTAAAATGAAATTTGTCTTTGGCAGCCATCTCACCTATTTCTGTATCCTGTTTAGATGGCAATTATATAACCCTTAATGTTGATGAAAGTTTAATTTGTAACTGGCATCAGAGTTATTTTCATTTTTTAAAAAGTATTCTTAAAGATGCCCCTCTTCTCAGGCTTAACAACTGTATCTCCCTTCCAGAAGAGTAGGATGTTGTATGTGTAACTGAGTCCTTTCTAGCAGCGCACTGGATACAATTAATATATCAGGGTATGTTTGCTTCCACTTATTTTAGTTGAAATTTTAGGCCTACTGTAGGTGTTGTTCATGTTTATGATCCTGGAACCCAGAAGAATGCCTGATACATAATAGGGAATAATAAAGACTTGATGAATTGAACAGGAAAAAAAAAAATCCTGGGTGATGCAAAATAATGTTTGCTGTCTTAAGAAGAAGGAGAAATTGAAGCAGAAATAGTATAGTCTTCTGTTGTTGCTTCTCTTGGAGGTAACTTAGATACGTTTAAGAAATGAGTAATTCCTATTAATATGTATCAGATCCTATCTTGTTGTCCTGTTAATACTGAGCAAAGTATAGGCTTACTGGGAACAGTTTCACTACAATGATGACCTAGTATTAGGTACATAGGTTACGTTTACACATAGGATAATAACTTATTCAAGCCCAAATTGTCCATTCTGCTGTGGTACATGTGTAATAACATTCAGTACCTCCAAATAAAATAATAAATATTGTCAGACTTGATCAAGCTGAAGAGAGTAACAGACCTGAATCCATTCCAGATTTCATTCCCCTTAACAACCTTTACTAAAAGATAAAGAGCCTGTTGGAAATTTCAAGTAAATTATATGAACTTCTGATACCTATGAACATTTTAACAGGATTTACTTTCTTCAACACTACACCTATCTCCCCCCATTAATTTTCACATCTCTTATTCATCTTACTAAAATACTTTCATTCTAAATAAATAGAACAACAAGAGCATTAATAGTGCTGATAACATAGTCTTTTAGTTACAAAGGTCTGAATTTTAATTTTTTTTTTTCTTTAACCAGATAGAAGTTAAAGAAGGACTAAGGCAGCATAGTACAGTGGAACAAGCTGAACTTGGAGTCAACATAGTTGTGTTCAGTCTTTTATCACTCAGTAGCTGTGTGACACATCTATAAAACAAGAGTATAAAACTGATTCCTGAAGTGCCTTTCTACTTTAAAATATGTTGTTTAAAATATCAAACTTCAGTATAAATATTATTCTATTAGAGAATCAAATCCTAATCAAAACCACCTTCTATTAATAAAGTAAAGCAAGGCTAAAGCAAAATAAATGTGTGTAAAAATATGATTTCTAAAATGTAAAATAAGTTTTTTTATTGTATTTTTTGTTGAGGTATTTTCAACTATCCATCTTGTTTTATACATATATATATTTATACTAGTGTCAAATCAAAGTACCCTTGTTTCATTGTTGCTATTCTTTAAGCCTTTTTATTTTATTATTCAGATATAGCAAAGTTTTACAAATTCCCTGTACAAATTGTTTCATAAGTGGTTTTTAAATATAAGATAAATAAACCTCTTAATAAATCAGGTTTCTTTAAAGGAAGGACATCAGATGAGTAAAGAAGGAAGATGATTATATCCCTTTAAAAAATACTTTTTGATGTCTAAGGGAATTATAAAGACTCATTTTTTTTTTCCTAAAGCATGTGACTAGTTATAAAGCTAAATGTCTACTTCACTTTCTTGTTATGGCTCCCTGCATGGGTAGTCATGTGATTAACAAGAGTCAGAACTATATAGGATGAGCAAAAGTCATCCTGTTTTAAAGGAAGGAAGGTCGCTGGTAGGAGAGAAGATAACAGCTGCGAAAAAGGAAGTGCAGTCACTAGCTTGAGATCTTTGGTTGCATTTCCACATCCACTAGCAGGAAATGTGTATGTTACAGTATCTCTCTTTGTGATGTAGTCTCTTTCAAAGTATTGAAAAAAAGAATAGAATCACCATCACTTTCCTTATCCAAAATCCGGAATCAAATAAGTTTCATTTCTAATCCTCATAGTGAAGGATATGGTTTCAAGTAATAATGAAGGTAAATGGTTGGCCAGACACAGAAACAGCAAGAAGAGGGGAATTAAAAGAGCAGTATTAAAATTGTTGCTTACTCTGCCTTTGTAATCAAGGCCATGAAGAGATGTCATGGTGATCTGTGGATGTGGTCCTTAGAGTTTAGACCAATAGAAATATAATGTGAGCCACATACATAATTTTAAATTTTTCTGTAGCCAGATTTTAAAGAATAAAACAGGTAAAATTAATTTTAATTTTTAACCCAGTAGCTCCAAAATATTTTAACATGTAACCCAATATATTAAAAATTACTGTGATATTTTACAGTCTTTTTCATACTAAGTCTTCAATATCCAGTGTGTATTTTACACTTTCATCATATATGTGTTCAGACTAGCCACATTTTAAGTGATCAGTTGTCACATGTGGCTAGTGGCTATGATTCTGGACAGTGCAGATGTAGACAATGCCGTGGAACTGGAAATGGGGAGTGAATCCAACAGCTGTTTGTTATTTACCATCCCAAATCCAGTGAAGAGTTCAAAACTAAATAAAAGGGACTAGTAGGTGTTGCTCTCAAAAGCAAGTACAATTCAGGTGCAAGACTTTATAGCACAGTGCTCTGCAAGCAGTGGTCACTCAGTATCTACTGTCAACAAGTGGTAGCACTTTATTGCCTGATGGAAACAGAGAGACTATATAGTACAACTTCCTTATTTTACAGATAAGCAAATTCAGAGCTTAAGTCGTTATGATTTAACTGATTTTTCCTCTTAAATCTGTTAATTGTCTGTGAACATTCTTCCTTGAAAATGTATGATAAACTTTTTGAGATTCCTCTTCTAATCATTAACATAGAATTCTAGGAAGTCCTTTGGTATACAGAGAATTGATTTCTTCAAACTGTTACTTCAGAAGTGGCTAAGAATAGAAGATTATACAAAACAGGAAAGTTGTGGCTTGCTCTCTAATCTTTTAATGCACGTGAAGAAATTAAAAATCCTCATCTTCCTTTCTCTTGTCACATAGTCTTTTTTTAATTCTCAAAAAATTGAATATTTTTAAGTATTTTTCTTAATTAACTGGGTCAAATGGAAACTTTGTAATTAAGGACAATTAAGGTGAAGCTGCCCCCATGTTAATAAACAGAAAACTATTTTTTTAAGACCAGTTAATGGGATAAACTGCTTTAAGGGACTACTTTGAGAAAAAAAAGTTCTATTTTAAATTTATATATATGTAACTGTTTAATAAACTAAAATCAGACAAAGTTTAACAAAACTGAACAATAAATTGCTACCTTATTGCTTCCATAGTCAAGTCTCGAGTTATCTTGATTTTAACCCGTATTTATTTCCTAGATCTTTATTTCAACTGTTCTCACTATATGAGTGTATAAGTGTGTGTGGATTTATGTGTGTACATAAACGTGCATGTGCATGCATGACAGGAGGCTTTTTAACCAACCTTAGTTTCTAAATTTCAGTTAAAAATGTTTCTCAGCCTCTTGTAACTGAGACAAAGCAAAATGCTTATGTTTTCAGTTACATTGCTTAGGTGTCATTTTTTTGCCAAGACCAACTTGAGTTGATTATGTTTCTGAAATCTATTCCCTTCTCATTTCTACTTTGTCTCTCCACAAGATCTTGTGATCGTGATAAAGTCCAAATTATCCAGAATCTGGTTTCAAACCACTTTTCCTGTCTTGATCCTACCCCCTTGCCTTCACCCACCCTTGGCTCTAATCCAATGATGCCCCTGTCTTGTGAGCATGCTCCGTCCTTTTCTGGCTCAATGCTGTTACCTTGTCTGAGTTATCTTTCTCCCCTTTGCCAGCAATTGTTTAAATCCTATCCAGTCTTTAAAGTCCACATCTTCCATATGTCCTTTTTAGTCTCCTAACTAGAAGGAAGCAAGGAACCTCTGGGTTTCTCAGCTGGACTCTAGTACTTTGCACCTTTCAGATTGGGCTTGCCAATGTCTACCTTGCATTATAGCTGTCTTTCTGCTTTGAGGAGTCCGTATGCTTCTTGAGGAGTGACTATGCCCTTGTTACTTCTTGTAAAACCTAGTAGGGTACAGCCAAGAGAGTGTAATGGGGTGATTAAAAATACACTTACGCATCTAGCCTGACAGTTTGAACCCTGGCTCAAGAATCTACATCATTGACTTTGAGCAAGTTATTTTTCTCTAAAACTTAGTTTCCTTATTTGTAAAATGGAAAGTAATAATAGTACCGTTCAGGTGCTCCTTCAGGGGATTAAGCTGATTGATGTGAATTTCTCAGCAATAGCATGTGCTTAATAAATATTAGCTATTATGCATCCAGTAAGTGTTTACTGAATACTTAATCTCAGTCTGAACAAAGTACCTGCATTTTGATTATTTTACCAGTCTTTATGGCTTCTTCAAAACAATGGGTGTATATTTGACTAGGGTCTAGATGGGCTTACCAGAAGGGTTCCTTCTAAGACCAGTCTGCCCCTGAGATCTGCTCTTAGAGCCCTGAGGCTGAGGATCAGAGGTGAAGGGGAAGAATGCTTGCAGTCAAAATCCGTTTTTATTCAGCCAGCAAAAGTTTAGAACTACCCCCCACTACAAAGACACTCTAGTTAAATGAGCCTTGTCAGGAAACTAGAGACCTTTAAAGAAGCTTGGGGACAAAGGAAAGAAGGGTGAGATAGAAATGTAGCAATTGCTTAGGGAAAGAAGTTTGTTTCCACACACAAACACATGTAAGAACCTTGAATATGCTGCAGACTAAGGAAAGTAGTAATCAATGAAGAAAAAACATGGAGAATAAAAAGATCATGACAGCAATTGATGGAACAGCAATCATACAGCCAACTGATGGTGAGGGCCTGACACTGCAGTGGAAGTAGGAAAAGATACTTTAGGGAGATGGAAATAAGAATGGACAAGCGTCACTCATTCGTTCATTCACTCATTCGTAAATATTTGTTCAGTCTCAACTGTGTCAGGCACTGAAGCAATGGATTGGGTATCAGGAAAGAACAAGAAAGTTGTCTAGGATAATGCCCTGACTTCTGTCTTTGATGACTTAGGATACTGCTGCTTTGATTAACTGAGATAGTATAGGAGGTATAGATTTGTGGAAAGATACACAGGCATGTTGTAGTTTTAATTGAAGTATAGATTTACAATGTTGTGTTAGTTTCTGCTGTACAGCAAAGTGATTCAGTTATAGTCTTTTGTATTCTTTTCCATTATGGTTTATCACAGGATATTGAATATAGTTCCTTGTGCTATACAGTAGGACCTTGCTGTTTATCAGTTCTGTATGTAATAGTTTGCATCTGCTAATCCCAACCTCCCCCCATGTTTTTGATGTACCTTTGGACATTCAAGATGAAAATGTATGAAAACATAGGCAGGACTAGGTATTGCACCATCAACTTAGAAATGTGAACATGCTCGATCCCTTAAAACCATGATTGTTAATGAATGCCTTCTCAGAGAACAAATAGAATGTGATCAGCCCACTGAGGACAAAATTCCACATACAACTAACATCTAAGGGAAGAATGGAAGTGAAGAAGTCAAGTAGATGGAAAGAGCCTCAGGAAAAAGTATGGATGTTTCTTCCTCCGAACAAAAAGGAAGGGAAAGAAGGATATATTTGGAAATAATGCCTGAATGCTTTTATTTTCTTGGTGAAATAGGAAATTAAGCCATCATCTGGGAATGATATCAGCAAAAAAGCCAAAGAAGATTGGAGGCCGAAGAAAAATGGTAGATGTTTAGAAAACAAATCAAGAAGGGTAAGAGGGCTGTGGATGAGTACTGACTTTCAAATAAGTTTGGAAATCATGAATTTAAAATGAAGCCAAGGGACTTCCCTGGTGGTCCAGGGGGTAAGACTCTGCGCTCCCAGTGCAGGGGGTCCAGGTTCAATCCTTGGTTGGGGAACTAGATCCCACATGCTGCAACTAAGAGTCCACATGCCACAACTAAGAAGTCTGCATGCCGCAACTAAAGATCCCATGTGCTGTAACTAAGACTTGGTGCAGCCAAAAATAAATATTTTAAATAATAAATAAAATGAAGCCAACCAAGGGACTTCCATGGTGGTCCAGTGGTTAAGACTCCATGCTCCCAATGCAGGGGGCCCGGGTTCGATCCCTGATCAGGGAACTAGATCCCACATGCCACAACTAAAAAAGATCCCACATGCGGCAATGAAGATCTTGCATGCCACAACTAAGACCCAGCACAGCCAAATAAATAAATATTTTAAAATAAAATGAAGCCAACCAAAGAAAGTATCCATTTTTTTCAGCCGTGAAAAAGCAGGACTTAAAACAGATTGTTGGATTCATTCAAGATTAGAGATTGTTGGTGTGTGTGAGAAAAGTCAAGGGGGAAGGGATTTTGAAATAAGAATTTAAATGACTAAAAAGAGAGATGAAGGCAAATGAGGTGACAGGCACAAATTGGGGAATGTAGATGTGGTGAGGTGAAAGAATCGTTTTTCTGGTAATGAGGAAATAAGAATGAAGAAAGTGGTCAAAGGAGGAAACCTAAGTTTCAGAAATGACATTAATATTTAGTGTATTGCCACTTTTTTAAAAGAATAACTTCAATATGACAAACAACTGCGTAGAGCTCTTTAGTAGTGCGATGAAGCTAATTTCTGTGGATTCCTTGAATTTACTTTTTGATTTGCTAAAGTATTGAAAGCTTTTTGTATATCAGCAGATAAAAATAGACTTTAATCTTCTGATTTTTAGATTAATGTTTATCTCATCAAATCACTACATGGACATAGTCTGAAAACTAAACTAGCATCGGAAAGGCTAATTAACAAACTACAGTGTTTCTGTGCCCCACAAACTGCAATTTCCCCAGTCCTTTTCCTCAAAGGTAACCTCTTTCTACTCTTAGCTGTTTCTTCTGCCATTTAAATACATCACATTTCTAAGTAAAATACATATCCTCCTATCGTTTGAATCACCAATTTTAGACATCATCCACTTATCTTTTTCATGGGAAATGAGAGTTTATTTCTCTTAGTCTGCCATCCGTCTGCTTCATACACTCATCTCCCACTTCCAATGCAGTTAAAATTTTTTGTTAAATCAGTATTCAACATTTGCATTTTTATGCCTTTACAAATATTGTTCACTGCTGAGAGTGATAGTATATTTAATCGTGATTTTCTTCCTTTTTTAAAAATAAACTATTTTTAGAACAATATTAAATTTACAGAAAAATTGTGAAGGTAGCATATACAGAGTTACCATATACTCTATACCTGGTTTCCCTTATTATTAACATATTAGTGTAGTACATTTGTTATAATTAATGAACCAATATGGATACATTGTTATTAGCTAGAGTCCATAGTTAATTCAGATTTCCTTTGTTTTTGCCTAATGTCCTTTTTCTCTTCCAAGATTCCATCCAAGAGACCACATTACATTTAGTTGTCATATCTCCTTCTACTCTTCTTGGTTGTAACAGTTTCTCAGAGTTTCCTTTTTTTCAATGACTTTCCTATTTTTTTTCCCTGAGGTAGAACATGCCTTGATTTTTTTCATTTGGTTGGTGCTTTTTTTTTTTTTTAATCTGTTGCTAATTTTTTCCATGTCTTCCTACAGTCTCATAGTACATTTCCCACAAGATCACTCAGATCAGGTAATTTAACCATTCCAATTGCTTTCCTTAGGGATCTCTCTACTGAGGACTTCTGTTTTCTCTGAACTGGTGCTCTCTGGGCCTGTTGTGTCTCTGGATTTGCCTTGCTCTCAACTGTGGAATTGACTTTACATTTCTCCTGGGATCCATTCCCTATATCCTGGGATTCATGCCTTCCTCCTTCTTGGTTTATTCTCTTGTGTTGGAATAGTATATTCTCCAGGAGTTTCGTAGGTTAAAAAGAAGATACGGCAGAAAGCATTGTGAAAGTAGCACTCAGAATGTCTGCCTCTTGAGTCAGGTTGCTCCGGTCTGGACTGGTTACCTTTTTATGCCTGTTGCACAGACAATCCTGAAGATTCCCTTTGCTTCTCCCCTGGGTTGTATTTCCTGTTCTGTATACCCCACATTTTCCTCCTTCTTGATTTATTCTTTCATTTTGGTAGATATACAGAGTAGATTCCTGAAAATGATGCATAGAAACTATACTCGAGACTTAATTTTCCTTAATCCTTGATAGATAATTTAACACATTTTATGTTAGAAATCATTTTCTCTAGAATTTTGAAGACATTGCTCCATTGTCTTGTACCTTCCAGTGTTGCTGTTGAGAATTCCAAAGCCATTCTGTTTTCTGATCTTTTGTATATGAATTGTCCCCTCACCGCCACCCCTTTCCAGAATATAGGATCTCTTTTATCTCCAGTGTTCTAAATCTCCTACGGATTTGCTATAGTATATATCTGTTTTCATCCTGTGTGGGTGCTTTCAATCTGCAAACATGATATTAAGTTCTGGACGTTTTCTTGAGTTATTTCACTCATGATTTCCTCCCTTCTATATTCTCTCTTCTCATTCTGGAAGACTCATTATTTGGATATTGGATGTCCTTGACTAATGATGTTATTTTTCTTTCTTATTTTGCATCTCTTATTTTGTTCTACTCTCTGAACTTTGTTCTACTCTCTGAGTGTACTCTTATTTTCTGATTGTTCCTATTTTTAAGTAGCTTCCTGTTCTTGTTTCATAAATGCAATGTCTTCCTGTATCTCTCTGAGGATATTAGTGATAGTTTACTTTTTTAAAGTTTTTTACACCATGTTTCTGTTTCCTCAAAATTATTTTTCTATTTTTATCTCTCTCCCATGTTAGATGCTTTCCTCAGCTATTTGTTAATCCTTGGATATCTTCTCAAGGTTAGCACTGGGAACTGAAAGCTGACTGGAAGCTCTGTCAAACTAAAAAAAAAGCTTTTCCAGCTTTATTGAGGTCTAATTGACAAAAATTGTACACAATAAAGGTGAATGTGATGGTTTCATATAAATATACATTGTGAAATGATCACCACAATCAAACTAATTAGCATTTATTACCTCACATAGTTACCTTTTTTTTTTCATCTCCACATCCCCATCCCCTCTGGTAACCATGAGTTTGTCCTCTGTACCTGTGAGTCTTTTATTGTATTGTTATGTTTGTTCATTTGTTTTCTTTATTAGATTCCACATATAAATGATATCATACAGTGTTTGTCTTTCTCTGTCTTACTTATTTCACTTAGCATAATGCCCACCAGGGTCATACATGTTGTCACAAATGTCAAGATTTCATTCTTTTTTATGGCTATTATTGCATCATATGTATGTACATGTATATGTATACATATATACACACACACATATATATATACATATATGACATCTTTATTCATTAATCTATTGATAGACACTTAGGTTGCTTCCATATCTTGACTATTGTAATAATGCTACAATGAACATAGGGATGCATGTATCTTTTCAACTTAGTGGGGTTTTTAAAATTTTTCTTCAGATATATACCCAGATGTGGGATTGCTGGGTCATATGGCAGTTCTATTTTTCATTTTTTAAGGAAGCTCCATACTGTTTTCCATAGTGGCTGTATCAATTTACATTCCCACCAACAGTGCAAGAGGGTTCCCTTTTCTCCACACCCTCTCCAGCATTTATTGTTTGTAGATTTTTTGATGATGGCCATTCTGACTGGTGTGAGGTGATACCTCATTGTAGTTTTGATTTGCATTTCTCTAATGATTAGTGATGCTGAGCATCCTTTCATGTGTTTGTTGGCAATCTGTGTATCTTCTTTGGAGAAATGTCTGTTTAGGTCTTCTGCCCATTTTGGAACTTTTTTGATATTGAGCTGCATGAGCTGCTTGTCTATTTTGGAGATTAATCTTTTGTCAGTTGCTTCATTTGCAAATGTTTTCTCCCATTCTGAGGGTTGTCTTTTCATCTTGTTTATGGTTTCCTTTGCTGTGCAAAAGCTTTTAAGTTTCATTAGGTGCCATTTGTTTAATTTTGTTTTTATTTCCATTTCTCTAGGAGGTGGGTCAAAAAGAATCTTGCTGTGATGTATGTCATAGAGTGTTCTGCCTATGTTTTCCTCTAAGAGTTTTATGGTGTCTCATCTTACGTTTAGGTCTTTAATCCATTTTGAGTTTATTTTTGTATATGGTGTTAGGGAGTGTTCTAATTTCATTCTTTTACATGTAGCTGTCCAGTTTTCCCAGCACCACTTATTGAAGAGGCTGTCTTTTCTCCATTGTATATTCTTGCCTCCTTTATCAAAGATAAGGTGACCATAGGTACGTGGGTTTATCTCTGGGCTTTCTATCCTGTTCCATTGATCTATATTTCTGTTTTAGTGCCAGTACCATACTGTCTTGATTACTGTAGCTTTGTAGTAGAGTCTGAAGTCCGGGAGCCTGATTCCTCCAGCTCCATTTTTCTTTCTCAAGATTGCTTTGGCTATTCAGGGTCTTTTGTGTTTCCATACAAATTGTGAAATTTTTTGTTCTAGTTCTGTGAAAAATGCCATTGATAGTTTGATAGGGATTGCACTGAATCTGTAGATGGCTGTGGGTAGTATACTCATTTTCACAATGTTGATTCTTCCAATCCAAGAACATGGGATATCTCTCCATCTGTTTGTATCATCTTTAATTACTTTCATCAGTGTCTTATAGTTTTCTGCATACAGGTCTTTTGTCTCCTTAGGTAGGTTTATTCCTAGGTATTTTATTCTTTTTGTTGCAATGGTAAATAGGAGTGTTTCCTTAATTTCTTTTTCAGATTTTTCATCATTAGTGTATAAGAATGCAAGAGATTTCTGTGCATTAATTTTGTTTCCTGCTACTTTACCAGATTCATTGATTAGCTCTAGTAGTATTCTGGTAGCGTCTTTAAGATTCTCTATGTATAGTATCATGTCATCTGCAAGCAGTGACAGCTTTACTTCTTCTTTTCTGATTTGGATTCCTTTTATTTCTTTTTCTTCTCTGATTGCTGTGGCTAAAACTTCCAAAACTATGTTGAATAATAGTGGTGAGAGTGGACAACCTTGTCTTGTTCCTGATTTTAGAAGAAATGCTTTGAGTTTTTCACCATTGAGAACGATGTTGGCTGTGGGTTTGTCATATATGACCTTTATTATGTTGAGGTAAGTTCCCTCTATACCTACTTTCTGGAGGGTTTTTATCAAAAATGGGTGTTGAATTTTGTTGAAAGCTTTTTCTGCATCTATTGAGATGATCATATTTTTTTTTATCCTTCAATTTGTTAATATGGTGTATCACAGTGATTGATTGGCGTACATTGAAGAATCCTTGCATTCCCAGGATAAACCGCACTTGATCATGGTGTATGATCCTTTTAATGTGTTGTTGGATAGTTTGCTAGTATTTTGTTGAGGATTTTTGCATCTATGTTCATCTGTGATATTGGCCTGTAGTTTTCCTTCTTTCTGACATCTTTGTGTTGTTTTGGTATCAGGGTGATGGTGGCCTCGTAGAATGAGTTTGGGAGTGTTCCTCCCTCTGCTATATTTTGGAAGATTTTGAGAAGGATAGGGGTTACCTCTTCTCTAAATATTTGATAGAATTCGCCTGTGAAGCCATCTGGTCCTGGGCTTTTGTTTGTTGGAAGATTTTTAATCACAGTCTCAATTTCAGTGCTTGTGATTGGTCTGTTAATATTTTCTATTTCTTCCTGGTTCAGTCTCGGAAGGTTGTGCTTTTCTAAGAATTTGTCCATTTCTTCTAGGTTGTCCATTTTATTGGCATATAGTTGCTTGTAGTAATCTGTCATGATCCTTTGTATTTCTGCAGTGTCAGTTGTTACTTCTCCTTTTTCATTTCTAATTCTATTGATTTGAGTTTTCTCCCTTTTTTTCTTGATGAGTCTGGCTAATGGTTTATCAATTTTGTTTATCTTCTCAAAGAACCAGCTTTTAGTTTTATTGATCTTTGCTATTGTTTCCTTCATTTCTTTTTCATTTATTTCTTATTTGATCTTTATAATTTCTTTCCTTCTGCTAACTTTGGGGGTTTTTTGTTCTTCTTTCTCTAATGGCTTTAGGTGTAAGGTTAGGTTGTTTATTTGAGGTGTTTCTTGTTTCTTGAGGTGGTATTGTATTGCTATAAACTTCCCTTTTAGAACTGCTTTTGCTGCATTCCATAGGTTTTGGGTCGTCATGTTTTCATTGTAATTGTTTCTAGGTATTTTTTGATTTCCTCTTTGATTTCCTCAGTGATCTCTTGGTTATTTAGTAGTGTATTGTTTAGCCTTCATGTGTTGTATTTTTTACAGTTTTTTTTTCCTGTAATTGATATCTAGTCTCATAGCGTTGTGGTTGGAAAAGCTACTTGATATAGTGTCAATTATCTTAAATTTACCAAGGCTTGATTTGTGAACCAAGATATGATCTATCCTGGAGAATGTTCCATGAGTGCTTGAGAAGAAAGTGTATTCTGTTGTTTTTGGATGGAATGTCCTATAAATATCAGTTAAGTCCATCTTGTTTAATGTATCATTTAATTCTTGTGTTTCCTTTTTTATTTTCATTTTGGATGATATGTCCATTGGTGAAAGTGGGGTGTTAAAGTCCCCTACTATGTTTGTGTTACTGTCAGTTTCCCCTTTTATGGCTGTTAGCATTTGCCTTATGTATTGAGGTGCTCCTATGTTGGGTGCATAAATATTTACAATTGTTATATCTTCTTCTTGGATTGAGCCCATGATCATTATGTAGTGTCCTTCTTTGTCTCTTATAAGAGTCTTGATTTTATAGTCTATTTTGTCTGATATGAGAATTGCTACTCCAGATTTATTTTGATTTCCATTTGCATGGAATATCTTTTTCCATTCCTTCACTTTCAGTCTGTATGTGTCCCTAAGTCTGAAGTGGGTCTCTTGTAGACAACATATATACGGGTCTTGTTTTTGTGTCCATTCAGCCAGTCTATGTCTTTTGGTTGGAGCATTTAATCCATTTACATTCAAGGTTCTTATTGATATATATGTTCCTATTACCATTTTCTTAATTGTTTTGGGTTTGTTATTGTAGGTCTTTTCCTTCCCTTGTGTTTCTTGCCTAGAGAAGTTCCTTTAGCATTTGTTGTAAAGCTGGTTTGGTGGTGCTGAATTCTCTTAGCTTTTGCTTGTCTGTAAAGGTCTTAATTTGTCTGTCAAATCTGAATGAGATCCTTGCTGGGTAGAGTAATCTTGGTTGTAGGTTTTTCCCTTTCATCACTTTAATTATGTCCTGCCACTCCCTTCTGGCTTGAGGAGTTTCTGCGAAAGATCAGCTGTTAACCTCATGGTGATTCCCTTGTATGTTATTTGTTGTTTTTCCCTTGCTGCTTTTAATATTTTTTCTTTGTATTTAATTTTTGATAGTTTGATTAATAGGTGTCTTAGCGTGTTTCTCCTTGTATTTTTCCTGGATGGGACTCTCTGTGCTTCCTGGAGTTGATTGACTGTTTCCTTTCCCATATTAGGGAAGTTTTCAGCTATAATCTCTTCAAATATTTTCTCAGCCCCTTTCTTTTTCTCTTCTTCTTCTGGGACCCCTATAATTTGAATGTTGGTGTGTTTAATGATGTCCCAGAGGTCTCTGAGACTGTCCTCAATTCTTTTCATTCTTTTTTCTTTATTCTGCTCTGCAGTAGTTATTTCCACTATTTTATCTTTCAGGTCACTTATCCTTTCTTCTGCCTCAGTTATTCTGCTATTGATTCCTTCTAGAGAATTTTTCATTTCATTTATTGTGTGTTCATCATTGTTTGTTTGCTCTTTAGTTCTTCTATGTCCTTATTAAACATTTCTTGTGTTTTCTCCATTCTATTTCCAAGATTTTGGATCATCTTTACTCTCATTACTCTGAATTCTTTTTCAAGTAGACTGCCTATTTCCTCTTCATTTGTTTGGTCTGGTGGGTTTTTACCTTACTCCTTCAACTGCTGTGTGTTTCTCTGTCTTCTCATTTTGCTTAACTTACTGTGTTTGGTGTCTCCTTTTCGCAGGCTGCAGGTTCGTAGTTTCTGTTGTTTCTGGCATCTGCCCCCAGTGGCTAAGGTTGGTTCAGTGGGTTGTGTAGGCTTCCTGGTGGAGGGGACTGGTGCCTGTGTTCTGGTGGATGAGGCTGGATCTTGTCTTTCTGGTGGGCAGAACCACATCCGGTGGCATGTTTTGGCGTGTCTGTGACCTTATTTTGATTTTAGGCAGCCTCTCTGCTAATGGGTGGGGTTGTGTTCCTGTCTTGCTCGTTGTTTGGCATAGGGTGTCCAGCACTGTAGCTTGCTGGTCGTTGAGTGGAGCTGGGTCTTAGCATTGAGATGGAGATCTCTGGGAGAGCTTTCACCGTTTGATATTACCTGGAGCTGGGAGGTCTCTGGTGGACCAATATCCTGAACTCGGCTCTCCCACCTCAGAGGCACAGGCCTGACACCCGGCTGGAGCACCAAGACCCTGTCAGCCACATGGCTTTCTTCTTTTTGTTCACACAGCTCCTGGGGTTCAGCTTTGGATTTGGCCCCGCCTCTGCATGTAGGTCACCTGAGGGTGTCTGTTCTTCACTCAGACGGGATAGGATTAAAGTAGCAGGTGATTAGGGGTCTCTGGCTCACTCAGGCCATGGGGAGGGAGGGGTACAGAGTGCGGGACGAGCCTGCGGTGGCAGAGGCCAGCATGACATTGCAACAGCCTGAGGCGTGCTGTGTGTTCTCCCGGGGAAGTTGTCCCTGGATCACGAGACCCTGGCAGTGGCAGGATGCACAGGCTCTCAGGAGGGGAGGTGTGGATAGTGACTTGTGCTTGCACAGAGGGTTCTTGATGGCTGCAGCAGCAGCCTTAGCGTCTCATGCCCATCTCTGGTGTCTGTGCTGGTAGCCGTGGCTCGTGCCCATCTCTGGAGCTTCTTTAGGCGGTGCTCTGAATCCCCTCTTCTCGTGCACCCGGAAACAATGGTCTCTTGCCTCTTAGGCAGGTCCAGACTTTTTCCCGGACTCCCTCCCGGCTAGCTGTGGTGCACTAGCCCCCTTCAGGCTGTGTTCACTCAGCCAACCCCAGTCCTCTCCCTGGGATCTGACCTCCGACACCCGAGCCTCAGCTCCCAGCCCACACCCACCCCAGTGGGTGAGCAGACAAGCCTCTTGGGCTGGTGAGTGCTGGTCGGCACTGATCCTCTGTGCGGGAATCCCTCCGCTTTGCCCTCTGTACCCCTGTTGCTGCACTCTCCTCTGTGGCTCTGAAGCTTCCCCGCCGCCACCCGTGTCTCCACCAGTGAAGGGGCTTCCTAGTGTGTGGAAACTTTTCCTCCTTCACAGCTCCCTCCCAGAAGTGCGGGTCTCATCCCTAATCTTTTGTCTCTGTTATTTCTTTTTTCTTTTGTCCTACGTGGGGAGTTTCTTGCCTTTTGGGAAGTCTGAGGTCTTCTGCCAACGTTCAGTAGGAGTTCTATAGGAGTTGTTCCACATGTAGATGTATTTCTGATGTATTTGTGGGGAGGAAGGTGATCTCCATGTCTTACTCCTCTGCCATCTTCAAGGTCTCTCCCCTTTTTGTTTCTTGTTACAGTCTTTGTTTTAAAGTCTATTTTGTCTGATATAAGTATTGCTACCCCAGTTTTCTTTTGGTTTTCATTTGCATGGAATGCCTTTTTCCATCCCCTCACTTTCAGTCTGTATGTGTCTTTAGATCTGAAATGAGTCTCTTGTAGGCAGCATATATATGGATCTTGTTTTTGTATCCATTCAGCCACTCTACGTATTTTGATTGGAGCATTTAGTCCATTTACATTTAAAATAATTATTGATAGGTATGTACTTATTGCAATTTTGTTAATTGTTTTCTGGTTGTTTTCATAGCTTTTTGTTCCTTTCTTCTTCTTTGGCTCTCTTCCCTTGTGATTTGATGACTATCTTTTGTGTTTTGTTTGGATTTCTTTCTCTTTTTGTGTGTGTTATCTATTATACATTTTTGGTTTGTGGTTACCAGGAGGTTTATATATAACCGTATATATAATTATCTTAAGTTGATGATCTCTTAAGTTCCAACACATTCTACCAACCCTATATCTTTACCCTCCCCCACAAATAATGTTTTTGACATCTTTTTGTGTTGTGTATTCCTTAATTACTTATTATGGATATAGATGATTTTACTACTTTTGTCTTAACCTTCCTACTAGCTTTATAAGTGGTTGATCTACCTTTACTGTACTATATGTTTGCCTTTGCCAATGAGATTTTCCTTTTGTAATTTTCATATTTCTTGTTGTGTTTCTTTTCTGCTTAGAGAAGTCTCTTTATCATTTCCTGTAAAGCTGGTTTGGTGGTGCTGAACTCTTTTAGCTTTTGCCTGCCTGTAAAACTCTTTATCTCTTTTTCAAATCTGAATGTTAGCCT
This sequence comes from Eubalaena glacialis, assembly GCF_028564815.1. Classification (NCBI taxonomy): domain Eukaryota; kingdom Metazoa; phylum Chordata; class Mammalia; order Artiodactyla; family Balaenidae; genus Eubalaena; species Eubalaena glacialis. The sequence goes on from NC_083719.1 coordinate 101,925,449, forward strand.
TGCTGTGTAGAGTATTCTTTGTTGTAGGTTTTTTCCTTTCACCACTTCAAATATATCATGCCATTCCCTTCTGGCCTGGAGAGTTTCTGCTGAAAAGTCAGGTGACAGTCTTATGGGAGTTCCCTTGTATATAACTATTTGCTTTTCCCTTGCTGCTTCTAAGATTCTGTCTTTATCTTTAATCTTGCCATTTTAATTACAATGTGTGTTGGTGTTGTTCTGTTTGGGTTCATCTTGTTTTAGACTCTGTGTTTCTTGGACTTGGATGTCTGTTTCCTTTCCCAGGTTAGGGAATTTTTCAGCTATTATTTCTTTAAATAAATTTCTGCCCTTTTCTCTCTCTCTTCTCTTTCTGGGACCCCTATAATGTGAATGTTAGTATTCTTGATGTTTTCTAAGACGTCTCTTAAACTATCTTTATTTTTTAAAATCCTTTTTTCTTGGCTTAAAAAAAATAAATCTTGGGTGATTTCCACTACTCTGTCTTCCAGGTTGCCCATCCATTCCTCTATATCATCTAATCTACTGTCAGTTTCCTTCTGTTGTATTTTTTAATTTCAGTTATTATATTCTTCTGCTCTGTTTGGTTCTTCTTTATATGTTCTAATTCTTTGTTAACATTCTCAGTGTGTTCATCTATTTTCCTCCCGAGTTCATTGAACATCTTTATGATCATCACATTGAACTCTTTTTTTTTTTTTTCAATTAGGGTATAGTTGCTTTACAATGTTGCTTTAGTTTCTGCTGTACAACGAAGTGAATCAGCTATGTGTATACATATATCCCCTCCCTCCCACCCCCCACCCCCATCTTTATTGGATAGATTGCTTATCTCCATTTGGCTTAGTTCTTCTGGGGTTTCATCTCGTTGCTTCGTTTGGAACATATTCCTCTGTTGCCTCATTTTGTCTCATTCATTGCTTTTATTTCTATGTATTAGGTAAATTGATTACATTTTCCAATCTAGAAGAAGTGGCCTTATGTGGGAGACATCCTATGGGGCTCAGGAGCATACTCCTTTTTGGTCACTTGAGCTATATACTCTAGAGGTGCCCCCTACATGGGCTGTGTGGGCATTTCTCTTGTGGTGGGCTCACTACTAGGTGGGGCTGGCCCCCAACTTATTTGGCTATCAGGTCCTGCCTCATATGGAGGCTGTCAGCCTGCTGATGGGTAGGGCTGGGTCCCAGTGGGGCTGACTGCTTAGGACTGGTGTTGACCTGCTCCTGGGTGCATAAGCCCCTGGTGCTGATAGGCTAGAGGGAGGACTCCAAAATGGTGCTTGCCAGCATCAGTCTCCTTGTGGAAGAATGAGCTCCCCAGAATGGATACTGCCAGTGTCTGTGTTCTCAGGGAGAGTATCAGTTGCCTCCTGCCTCTCAAGCAGGCCTTCCAAGATCAGCAGGTGTGTCTAACTAAGGCTCCTTTCAGATTACTGCCCCTGTACTGGGACTTGGAGTATGTGAGATTTTGCATGTGCCCTTTAAGCAGTGTCTCTGTTTCCCACAGCCCTCTGGCTCTCCTGTACACAAGCCCCATTGGCCTTCACAGCCACATGTTCTGGGGGCCTGTCTTCTCAGCGCAGGACCTCCGGGCTGGGGAGCCCAATGTGGAGTTTGATCCCCTCACTCCTTGGGGAGAACCTCTCCAGTTGTGATTATCCTTTTTTTTGTGTCGTTGCCTACCCCAGGAATGTGGGTCTTGACTATACTGATCTCTACCCCTCCTACCAGGTCTTGTTGTGGTTCTTTCTTTATATCTTTAGCTGTGGAAAATCTTTTCTGCTAGTCTTCAGATCATTCCTATCAATAGTTTCTGTGTAAATAGTTGTAGTTTTGGTGTGCCTGTGGGAGGAGCTGAGCTCAGGGTCTTCCTGCTCTGCTATCTTGGCCACACCCAAGGCGTATCAAATTTGAATATCACTAAAGAGTAATTTCATTGTGCTGTTTGTAGGGAATTTCCAATGTTGGTATTTCTAGCTTTTTTTCTCTTGGGCTTGTCAGATTTCCCAGAGAATATCTTCATGTTTCTTGCCTGGAAGGTAAAGGTGTAGCTACCAGCCTCTATAAGGTTTCAGCATTCATCATTCAATATGTATATGATTATTTACTCCCAGACCCCAACTATTTTTTGATAAGAGTTTCCATGCCCTCAGCTGGGCAAGTCAACTTCCGATGCAAAGACTCTCTTTTTTACTCTCTCTTGAGGAAATATCCTCTGGAATTGTGCAAAGGTGGAAGAGGGGATTAAGGGATTTTTCCCAATTCTCAGCTTTCATTCAATCTTCCTTCTTTTAGCCAACTACCTCCTATTCTAGATGTATCTTCTGTTTCCTCTCACTGATCTTTTTGGATATTGTCCTGTGTAAATCAGGTTGATTTTCAGCTTTCCCACTGCTGGCTTTAATTTGGCTTTTTCTTGTTTGCTGAAAGTTACTTCTCATCTATCTGCTTTCTAGCTTATAAAAATCTTCTTGCTATTCTCTCTTCTCCTGCTTTTCCTATCTTTATGCGTTAAGAAAAAAAAAAGAGAGAGAAATTCCTTGTTGCAGTTTTACTGGGGCTAGATGGAGTGAAATTATGTACAATTTGTTATCTTAACTCAGAAATCCTAACATTAGTTTTTTGGTTTTTTTTTTAAGTGCAACATAATATTCATAGTGTAGGTACACCAAAATATTTTACCCATAATATGGTAGAATTTGTTTTTCTGCTCATGGTTATGTATTAGCTAACCTCCACAATAGTACCGATTAATTCTTGCCTCCTGAGACTCAAGCCATTGTATAGTGGCTCCCACACTAAATAGGCTAACCTTTGTAACCAGCAGGATTTTGCAGAAATGATGGAGTGTGAATTCTTAGGGTAGGTGTACTTTCTGCCCTGAACTCTTTTGGACTTTTTTGCTTTGGAGGAAGCCTTAATGTCTCTATGGAGAGGTCCAAGTGGCCAGGAACTGAAGCTTCCTGCCAACAATCAACATTAACTTGCCAGGCATGTGAGTAAACCACTTTGTGAGTGGATCCTGCAGTTCAGTAGAGTCTTGAGATGTGGCCTTGGTGTACATCTCGTCTGCAACTTAAACTGCTCCCAGATTCCTGACCAACAGAAACTGTATAATAAGTACGTATTGCTTTAAGCAGCTAAAATTTGGGGGTAATTTGTTACTTGATAATAGATAACTCATACAGATTTTTTTTCTTTTTCTTTTTTTTCCCACTTGCATGCTCCTGGGAATTGCGTGTTCACACTGTGTCCATTTTTGATTGTGCCATTAAGAAAAATTATGTATTCTTTACATATAAAATATACATTAATCCTTTGTCATATGTGTTGCGTTTATTTTTTCAGTTTATTGAACGTTTTTTAAACTTTACGGCCTTTGGTTTACATTAATTTTAAATCTTTATCTACTCTAATATAGTATAATCTTTCCCCTAATGTCTTTGACATTTGTTTTTTGTAATAAGACTTTGTCTGCTTTAAGGGTTTGTAGCTCTGTTTTTTCCTAGAGCTTTTTACTATATGTGGAATTCACTTTAAAAATGAATTTTACTTTTCTTTCAGATGGAGAGCCAGTTATCCATAAACTGTTCATTACACCATTTATTTATACTATTTTTAACATTTATTAAAACTTTACTACTTAAATACTGATTAAAACTATTTAAACATTCAGCTATTTATTGAATAGCTTATTTTTTTTACCCTCACAGCTTTGAAATACCATTGTTATTTCATATTATGTTCCCATCTATTAAGGGATTTATTTCTGAGCTATTTGGTTCCCTTCGTCATTTGTCTAATTTTGCTCCAGGATTATACTGGTTTAAATACTATGGCTTTATAGTATGTTTTAACATCCTGCAGATTAACTTATCTCCTCTTTTTTTTTTTTTTTTTTTTTTGTTCAAACCTGCCCTGGCTATTCATTTTTCAAACAATCTTGTCACGTTTCTTAGCTGGTTGGGTATTTGATTGTATTAACTTTATAACTTGTTTTGGTGAAAACTTACCCAAGAAAATCAAAAAAATATTGATCCTTACCATTCAGAAACATGGTAAAACTATTTTCAGATTTTCTTTTGTGTCCTTTAATTTTTTTTTAGTTTTCTTCATATGGGTCTTGCACATTTGTTAAGTTTATCTTTAGAAATTTTATAAGTTTTTAATATGTCATTAATGAAATCTTTTGGTTTTCCCTGTTATTTTCTAATTGGTTAATGTTGTTGTGTAAGCAAGCTATTGCATATGAAATCTATTGATTTGTATATGATGATTTAATATCTGGCACCTTATGAAACTCTTTTATTAGTTCTAGTAAGTTTTTAGTTGATTCTGTTCTATGTAGATCATTTCATCTACAAGTAACCTTAGTTTTATATCTTCCTATCCAATATCTATACCTCTTATTTATTTTACTTGTCTTATTGCATTGGCTAGGGCCTCCAGCAGAATGTCAAACAATACTTGTGATAAAGTTATTGACACTATCCTTATGCTTCCTTGTATGATGTTGAATAGGATATTTGCTATAGGGTTGTGGTAACCTTTATCAAGTTAAAGATGGTTCTTGTTATTTCCAGCCTGTTAAGAATTATTAGGAAGAGGTGTACTGATTTATTAATGTTGTTTCAAAATTTATTTTCATACTCATTTATTTTGGTTCTTTTCTAATCTGACAATGTTGAGAAATATGGCAACAGATTTCCTAATGTTTAACTATCTTTATATTACTGGGATAAATCTTATTTGGTCATGATATGTTAGTCTTATAACTGAATGTTGAATATGTAATATATTCTAGATAGATTTTGGTCAAGACTTCTAATACAAGTTGGTATTTAAAGCAGTTTATCATTAAGTTTGCTGAAATATACTTCTGCCCAATACTAGGTAAATGTGGTATTTTTAGTGTAGGGATTTCATACCCAGATTCCAGCAGAATTTTGTTATTTTTCTTATGTAATTTTCTGGCCTTTATTAACAGATACTAACTGTTCAACTTCTTACATGTGTGCTTGCTATGTATTTTTATTAATGTTCTGAGAAGATATTTAGTTCACCTGTCACAGATTGTAGAGTCATACTAAAAGATATGTAAGAACATCACAATAATACATTTGTCATGTTCTCTTACTTTAGTGCTATTCTCTTCTTTCCTTTACAGTGGTTACCCACAGAACTTGATTAGAAATTTAGCTCTTCTAATTATTAGCTAGTAATTTCATAGCTATTCATCCTTTCTGAGCTTTAATTATGCCATCTGAAATAACAAATTATAACAATTATAGCTGCACTGATAGACCCTCAAGAACACACCCACATATTGAGAGCTTGTATATATTTTCAGCAAGGCAAAATTAAATTATACTCAGCTATTAGTAGAAGACAGCAAAAAAGGAAGAAAAAAAATGGATTCATTTGGACCACCTGTCACATCTTCTTGGACCCATACATTTCTGACTCTTAAATCCAATGGGTAAATAGGTGAGCCAAGCCAGACAAAAATATATATGGCAGGCTACTAGCAGGCTGTTGTGGAAGGATCGTATAAAAACATATTAAAAGCTTGATCAGCAATCTGTAGCTCAAGGATTTTATGATTACATAATCCTGGTTTACATTACACACTGAGATCTTAATAACCTGTTTCAACCAATCCTGAAATTGTTTGGGGGGTCTTCTGCCACAGGAACACTACTTCTTAGTCCTTGAAAGCCCTACTGTACATAACACTTTCTCATGGGGTTGTTATGAAGCTTAAATGAGACATGGGATGTAATAACATCTGGCATGGTACCTGCTGGTTTTGTACAGGTGAGTATTTAAATGCTTATATAAAGCTTTAACGAAAAATGTACCTGGCAATATGCCAAGAAGAGGATAAAAAATAATTTTTTTTAAGTACTTTCTCTAGAATCTAGGGGTGAGGCAGATAAATACATGGCACAATACCGTGTGATAGTCACCAGAGGCTTAAGGGAACTTACAAGCCAGGCTCGGAACTGAGACAGCATGGAGCCCACAGAGCTGTTTGGTTACATCTGGAGGTGCTGGCCAGTGGAAGAAAAGAGGTAGGCTAGTCTGGTTATAGGGCACAGCCTATTCTGAGGCATGGAGTTCTGACAGGCAGACACATCCTGGAGCTGCAAATGTGTGGTGAGGAGGTGGGGTCTTCACCTGAGGCTACTGTAGAGGGCTTTGCAGGGTCCACATCAGGCAAGTTCTTAAAGCAAAGGGCCTGATTATTCCTCTTTTGCATGACTAAGGTCTCATCATAAACTTCAGAGTTTCAAGTTGAAATGCCCCCTGGCCTCAAGGGCAAACTGACGTAGGCACAGCTGTTTACTTGCAGCCCAAGAAGCTTGCTATACAAGTCACCTTCAAGTTTCTATTCTGCCCTGTGCTCTAACCTAAGGAAGAAACTCGGAGTTTGCAAATGTAACCTGATAACCAAATTTCCTCATTGGAACACTTCATCTTTTAGGTATTTTCAGGTTATTATGTTCTGGCCTGAGGGGCAGATTCCAGCCCTCACCTTTCTTTTTTCTTCCCACCCCCCCCCCCCACCCCGGTCTTCTATTTTTCTCTTATAGTTAAAAAGCCTTATACAGGCAGGATTTTAGAACTGGAGCACCGGAATGTTTGTCTCAGTGAGCAGCCGGCTTTCGGGGTCTGTATTATAGCATCATTCCCAGGTTCGACGGCTAACTCAGAAGTTCGGAGATGCTGACCCTGGAATCGAAGGGAAACGGTTAAGTCTTGGTAGAATTAGGGCAGGGTTCGCTGCTGTTCTTGCCAGCCGAGTGTTAAGGCGAAAATTCAACCAACCAAAAGCAAAATGAAAAGGCTGCATGCTTTTCTACTCCTTGCTGTCTGGCGATGTGTCAAGGGTGGTGTCTTGCAAACTGCAAGCCCAGCGCACACTCGAGCCTCAAGGGCAGGGAGTGTCGGGGTGCGGCCCTGTCCCCGGCGCGGTGGCGCGCACACCCCTTTTCTGCAGACTCACAGGTTTCCAGGCCCCGCCTCCTCCGGGCCCAGCTGATCTCTGCCGCCCTTTGGGCCTGAAACCCAGGAGCCCAGAGCCCCACGCCCTCGGCTCCCGGCCCCCGGCTCCGGCCCCGGGCCCGCCCAGAGAGCGGCGGGCGACAGGGTCCCCACGCCCTCGGCTCCCAGCCCTCGGCTCCCGCCCCGGGCCCGCTCCGCGCACTCTCTGGGTCCCGCAGGCTCCGGGAAGGAAGGTGGGGCGGCTGGGCCGGGGGCGGGGCGGCGGCCGCGGCCGTGAGCCCGCCCCCCGCTCGCTCTCCGCTGGCCGGCTGGCGCGACCATGGAGGTCTACATCCCGTCCTTTCGCTACGAGGAGAGTGACCTGGAGCGGGGATACACGGTAGGCGCCGGCCGCGGCGGGACAGGGCCCCGCGAGCCGGGCCTGCGGCTGCTGAGTCCGGAAGGTTTCTCCGGCAGCCGCCGCCCCTGCGTGCGGTTGAGGGGTGGGGTCCCTTCGCTCCCCTCCCTTTCCCTCCCCTCCCCGGGCCCACTGGGAAGGCTGCGCCCCGGCGCGGTTGTCAAGGAAACAGGAGCCCCCTCCCTGGCGCGGCGGCGGCGGCAGGCGCTCGGGCTGCCCAGGTTTGGTCCCTTCCCCCTCCCCGCCCCGCTCCCGGCCTCCGGGTAGGAGCGCCGGGAGTCGTGTCCTCGGACGCGGCGCTCGCCATTCTCCCCGCCGCCAGCCCTCTGGAGCCCGGGATGGGCTGCGTTCGTTTCTGGCACAGCTGCTCCTCTGTCCAGACAGAAGTGGCTTTGCGGGCGGGTTGATGTTGGTTTCCAAGTTCCGTAGGGATTCATTCAGATGGAAAATATGCTAATTAAAAAAATCATCATTTGTAGAATTTATTAGCCAAAGCAAACACATGTGTTGCTTTTAGATGATTCCCAAAGTTTTGTTTGTTTCTTCTAGTTCTGCAGTGCCATGAAATGGCAAAAATCAGGTACTCACTGAGCACCTGTTCCATGCCTAGGACTGTGGTCTCTGAAGAATGAGAAACATTCTTGCTTTCAAGAATCCCTTGCTTTCAAGGATCCCTGCTTTCAAGAGTGGAGGAGTGGCAGGGAGGGCAGAGACCAGGGCCTGGAACCTTTGGGTAATAAGTTTAGTAAATGAACTGTAGGTAGTTGATTTCCCAGTGAACTTAGACAGCTTCATCTAGACAGTCATTGCTAGAGGGAGAAATGCCTCAGCCTGGGATAGACCTTGGAAAATTTTATTTCCATTTAAAGAACAGGTAGGCTTTGGGGAAAATTGCACAGGGCACTCTAAAGGATTGTTATTTTATTCACTTATTCACTTGTTATTTTATTTAATTCACCCACTTGCTAAACTCCAGTTACATTAGTTTGGCAGAGAAGTATTTTAATCTCTTCTCTAAAGATTATTGGGTTTTGGTGACAACTTATTTGCAACCTTGTGTTTTCATAGCGAGGATTAAATCACCCTCAAAAAGGAATTTTTAGAATTAAGAGTAGTGATTGAAAAAAAAAATCCAAGGAGTATGTGGGTTTCTAGAATTAAGTAGACTACTGGGTCCACGTATCCCAAAACAAGTTCTCAAAGTGCCTTCCCTTAGGGGGAGGGGGGGACTTCAACCAAGGAAGAGCTGAGCTCCCTGGCCGTTATTTATATAAATAAATGAATTATGAAACTGATTAAATATACTGTATCTTACTTCAGAAAAAGGGGTGGAGGAATGAACTTAAATTTGAACCTATTCAGGTCTTTTTCATTAAGCCTAAAACCTTGGTTGTCTTTCCTTCTTTCAGGTGTCTCACCTCTCCCATCAGCATCAACAGTCATGTAGGGCTTTCCATCTTCAGGGCATTCTTTTAGGACCTGGAGATAAACAGGCTGCTTGTCAGGGGCCTTGGTCTGAGTAGTCCAAGCTAAAAGTTAATTACCTCCCCAAATAAGCACTTAGGTGGATCAAAATGATTGGTTTTTTTCTATTAGAGTATCTGTGTTTTAACCCAAGTTTTCCTGTTTCTTTGTATTACTTGTGTTATGGCCAGCCATATGCCACACTCCAGGTTTTGAATTAAACTGATTTGGAAGGAGCCTTTTTCTTGGTAGACTTGGTAGGTAGAAGATTGCTTATGTGAGGAGAGTTTGTGTGCTTTTTGAAAATTTTCTTAAAAAAAAAATCCTAATTTATGTAGGTTGGTAACCATTTGTTAAGATACTTCTGCGAGTGCTTTTTTTCCCTTGTGAGTTTGTGAAGCAGATACTTTCTACCCTTGGCCAGCAGTTTTGGAATTGTACAGCAGTTTATTCATTCAGCAAACATTAACCGAGTGCCTGCTATATGTCTCTATTCTGGGTGCTGGGAAGGTAGCATCGAATAATATTTCATCTTTTTAGAAAAACCCAGAATTTAAAAATATCATCTCAGTTCCCTAAACAAGAAACTGGTAAAATAATGTATACTTTAGTGTAAAAAGTACCTTTTTACTTTAGTGATTGTGTTTCAAATTTAAGAAATATTAAACTGCATTCTAACAAATTGAATGATAGGAAATTTAAAGTAGAGGATGATTTTTCCTCCTTCTTGTCCCATGCCCTTAGGGATAACGCATAGGGGTGTTTTCTTAGAGACTTTCCCCCTATGCTATGAAAACATGTTTTTTTTCTTTTTTAGAATAAATAGCAGGATTTCACTATAACTGTCATTGTACAGCTTATGGATACCTTTCTGTGCCAGTACGGATAGGTCTGTCTCCTTCTTACTGGTAGCAAAGGGATCTTCCGCAGAAGGAATGCACCATAATTTGTTTACACAGATCTCTGTTGGTGGCCATTGATATTTGCTTCTAGTTTTTGGCAACTATGCCAAATGTTGAAATAAGATATCCCTGTACATGCTTTTTTATGCCTACTACTAGGATTTCTGTAGAACATTAACTAGAAGTGGTACTTCTGGGCCTTCTAAGTTTTTATCAGTATTGCTCAATTGTTATTCAAAAAGCTTATACGAAGTTATGCTTTATGTATGAAGTAATTTACCTTTAAAGAGTGAATGTTTGCCCTTTGAACATTTAAACATTTACTGTGGGCCTGCACTGTGTTAGGTGGGGAATTGAAAGGTGGAAGGATGTTGTTGCTGTCCTTAGGGACTCTCAGCCCATGCAGCAGGGGTCAGGTGGGGAAGGGTTAGAGCGCTCTGATGTCAGCTGGAGTCCTGAGGAGGAACAGGGCAGTTCAGCTCTGCCTTAGCGTGGTGTGCTCTGGGTGGGGGAGGGGTGCTCAGGAATGCTGACATTTGAAATCTGATGAGAATTTTGCTGGGATTGTGAATTCCAAAAAGAGGAAACATGGGGCAAAATTTCTTCTGGGGGGGGGGGGGGGGGAAAGGCATGTTAAACTCCCAGATTCACCAAAAAACAAACCACACCAAACAAAAAAAGGGCCACTTCTAAATCATTTTAGTTTACAAAGAAGCAGGAAAGGATACTGTAACAAAATGCAGGTGAACCCTTCCCACCCTACCCCTACCCTCCATAGTGTGTTTGTTTAATATCTGTTTCCCTGCTAGGCTGTAAGCTCCTTGAGGCTAGGACAGTGTCACTCTCCACTGCTGTATCCTTGTACAGGGCTTATCACATAGTGAAAATTCACTACATGTGTGCTGAATAAATAATGAATGAGTCTTCTAATAGGAGAAGAAAGTCAGAAGCTCAGTGATCCTGAGGTGTGAAGCAGCTCAGTGAGTTGGAGTGGGGTTGTGCAGTGATTCCTGACAGAGAGAGGTGTGTAGAGACCAGATGGCTAGCCTTGAGAGCTATAAAGGGGTGTGGACTTCAGCTTCAGACTGTGGGAAGTCGCTGGAGTTTTAAGGAAGGAAGTAACATGATTAGCTTTGCATTTAGAAAGATGACCCTGGAGCATTAATCATGTAGGAGATGCAAAATGACCAGAAAGGAGAGGATGAGGGCTGAACTGAGGCAACTGGGAAAGGAAAGGGGAGGACTTACAGGAATCTCCAGGGCCTGGTGACCAGATGTGAGGCAGCAGGGTGACTCCCGCAAATATGGGTGCCAGTGACCAAAAAAGAACTGACATGTGGGCAGTTTCATTTGGGGGCCTGCTGAGTTTTTTGTGGCAGATGAGGCTATTTCATTTTGGAGTTCAGGATACATAGAGAGGTCTGGGTGAGGGGTATGAGGCAGGAAGAGAAAGAACAGTAGGTGCTTTATAAGAAGGAAAGTGCTAGATATGGCTCACTGGCCTTGTCAGGTGAGGATGGAGAACAGTCCACTGGACATGAAAGGAAGCAGGTCCTGGGTGCCAGTATAGGCTAGTATTGATATTTTCCATTTTCAGATAACATGGTTGGTAAAAACAAAACAAAACTAGAATTACCATTCATGTAACAACATAAAAGTTTGAAGGTATTAGATTTCATTTTCCATAGCTGTAAAAATCGAGGCATTCAATTAGATAGATTTTCAAGTCCATTTTAACTGTATGTGTGTGACTGAGTGTGTTGTGTTTATACAAATATGTCTTTTTCTTGAGATCTGGACTCTTTCACTGATTTACTTTATATCATGCTTTTCAATAGATAAGGCAGCTCCATATATACACGATCATAATATTGAGATATATGCAGGGATAATTATCAGTTTAATATTTTCTGGATTAAAATACACAAATAGAACAATATAATGAACCACCATTTACCCATTACTCACATTCAATATTTTACAATACTTATTTCGTTCACCACCCTTCATTCTTCCATTAAAAAAAAAATTCTGGAGTATTTTAAAGCAAATCCAAAATAAAATTTCACCTGTAAATATTTTACTGTGAATATCTGACAGGCAAAGACTTTTTAAAGAAACATAACCAAAATGTAAATACTACCACAAGGTTAGCAAAACCTTAATATCATCCCAATTCTTAGTTGTTTTTGTTGTTTTTAACATAACCACAGTGCACATATTGCCTTGGAATTAACAGTGGTCTGTGGGAAATATTATTATTGCCATTTTATATTTGTGAGAATGACACTGGTAAGATCAAGGGGGCCTGGTCACGTCCACTCTCTGTTTACTTTCATCCTCAGAGTAGCTTCCACCTGGTGACAAAATGGTAACATATTGCAGATTAAAAAAAAAAAAAAAAAAAATCGTATTCTACAAAATCCAGAGGAAGAGAGGGTGTTTCTTCAGAGCAAGGGCACTTTTCTTCCTTCATATCTCATTATCCCTAGTTAGTTCCTCAACCCATGCAGTTGCCAGAGGAATTCTGTGTGCTGGTTGGCTGCCTTCACCACGATTCATGTAATCACCCTGGCAAGGATAAGTTAACCAGATGGAGTGAAAATAGTTAGGGGGCATCCCTGGAGCTAGGAATGAGGTCAATCCATTCCTGCCACCTAACCCTGTAGACACCGCAGTGGGAGAAGTTCAGAAGGATAGCAAGACCACAGTGCCCACAACGATTATCTTCCAGTCACCCTTTATAAGCATCTATGATGCAGGAGGCCTTTGTGTAACAAGGACATAGCTGGCACAGTGCCTCACACGTGGTAAACTCACAGCATAGGCGAACATTAAACGTGTGTTGAGTGATTAAGTCAAGCATGTGTAAGATATGTTCCTTACCCTTAAAGACAAGAAATACTGTTTGAAAGTATTCTTGAACATTAAGAAACAGAATGCTACATTCACTTGAAAATCAAAAATTTTACAAGAGGATTGAATTTTGCAGATACGGTGCTTAGAAATTGATCTATTCTTTTAAAATAAACTTGATTTTGAAATAATTTTAGATTTGCAGAAAAGTTGCAAAATTAGTACCGACAGTTCCGTATATCCCTCACCCAGTTATGCTGTTACCATCATCCATTACCATGGTAACGTCAAAATAAGGAAACTAGCGTTGGTAACTTGTTATTAACTAAGCTCCAGACTTTTTGGATTTCACCAATTTTTCCATTAACGTGCTTTTTCTGTTCCAGGATCTCATCCAGGATACCACATTGTATTTAGTTTCATCTGCTTTGATGTGATACTAAGTAGTCCAAGTTGTAGTACACTGTCTCTCAAAAATGAGACAGGCATGTTATTAGATATGAACCTGTACCGATTAAATCAAATTTTGATTATTTCAGTTGCTTCCTTGGAAAGTTTTGCCACTTGGCAAAACCCTATTTATAATATTCTACCAGTTTATGACAGAAGCTGACACAGCCTCACAATGAAAAGCACAGGCTGTGGATGGACTCATGTGTCTGCCTCAAATCTTGCCTGCAGCATTTAGCCTGAAGCCAGACTTTGGGCAAGCTACTGAATCTTCCTGTGTCTTATTTTCCTCATCTGTAAAAGAGGATACTAGTACAGACATACCTCAGAGATATTTCGAGTTCAGTTCCAGACCACTGCTTATTGCAATAAAGCGAGTCACACAAATTTTTTGGTTTCCCAGAGCTATAAAAGTTATGTTTACACTATACTGTAGTCTATTAAGTGAGCAGTCGCATTATGTCTAAAAAAAAAAAAATTTACATAGCTTAATTAAAAAATACCTTATTGCGAAAAGATGCTAACCATCATCAGAGCCTTCAGTGAGTCGTAACCTTTATGCTGGCGGAGGGTCTTGCCTTGGCGTTGATGTCTGCTGACTGATCAGGGTGATAGTTGCCGAAGGTTGTGGTGCTGTGGCTATTTCTTAAAATAAGACAATGGTGAAGTTTGCTGCACTGATGGACTCTTCCTTTCATGAATGGTTTCTCTGCAGCATGCAATGCTGTTTGATAGCATTTTACCCACAGAACTCTTTTCAAAATTGGAGTCAGTCCTCTCACACCCTGTTGCTGCTTTATCATCTCAGTTTGTTATATTCTAAATCCGTTGTTGTCATTTCAACAGTCTTCACCAGTAGATTCCATCTCAAGAAACCACTTTCTTTGCTGATAAGAAGCAACTCCTCATCCATTGACATTTCATCATGAGATTGCAGCAATTCAGTCACATCTTCAGGCTCTACTTCTAGTTCTAGTTCTCTTGCTGTTTCTAACACATCTGCAGTGAACTCCTCCATTGAAGTCTTGGACCTCTCAAAGTCATCCATGAAGGGTTGGAATCCACTTCTTCCAAACATGTGGTAATGTTGATATTTTGACCTCTTCCCATGAATCATGAATATCCTTAATGGCATGTAGAATGGTGAATCCTTTCCAGAAGGTTTTCAATTTACTTTGCCCTGATCCATCAGAGGAATCACTATCTGTGGCAGCTATAGCCTTCTGAAATGTATTTCTTAAGAAATAAGACTTGAAATTTGACACTACTCCTTAATCCATGGCACAGGCTATGGACAGATGTTGTCTTAGCAGGCATGAAAACAATATGAATCTCATTGTACATCTTCATCAGAGCTTTTGGGTGACCAGGTGCATTGTCAATGACTAGTCATATTTTGAAAGGAATTTTTTTTTCTGAGCAGTAGTTCTTAACAGTGGGCTTAAAATATTCAGTAAGCCATGTTGTCAACAGATGTGCTGTCATCTAGGCTTTGATATTCCATTTAGAGAGCACAGGCAGAGTAGATTTAGCATAATTCTTGAGGGCCCTAGGATTTTTGGAATGGTGAATGAGCATTGGCTTTAGCGTCAGTCACCAGCGGCATTAGCCCCTAACAAGAGGGTCAGCCTGTCCTTTGAAGCTTTGAAGCCAGGCATTGACTTCTCTTCTCTAGCTATGAAAAGTCCTAGATGACATCTTCCAAGAAAAGGCTGTTGCATCTACATTGAAAATCTGTTGTGTAGCATAGCCACCTTCATTCATTATCTTAGCTAGATCTTCTGGATAACTTGCTGCAGCTTCTACATCAGCACTTGCTGCTTCACCTTGCACTTTGATGTTGTGGAGACAGCTTCTGTCCTTAAACCTCATGAACCAACCTCTGCTAGCTTCAGACTTTTCTTCTGCAGCTTCCTCACCTCTCTCAGCCTTCACAGAATTGAAGAGAGTTAGGGACTTGTTTGAATTAGGCTTTGGCTTAAGGGAATGTTGTGGCTGGTTTGATCTTCTATCCAGACCACTAAATCTTTCTCCGTATCAGCAATAAGGCTGTTTCACTTTTTACCATTCATGTGTTCACTGCAGTAGCACTTTTAATTTCCTTCAAGAACTTGTCCATTCACAACTTGGTTAACTGTTTGGTGCAAGAGGTCTAGCTTTTAGCTTATCTTGGCTTTCAACATGCCTTCCTCACTAAGCTTAATCATTTCTAGTTTTTGATTTAAAGTGAGACATGTGTGACTCTTCCTTTCATTTGAACACTTAGAGGCCAGTGTAGTGTTATTAATTGGCGTAATTTCAATATTGTTGTGTCTCAGGGAATAGGAAGGCACAAGGAGAAGGAGAGAGATGGTGAGTGGTCAGTTTGTGGAGCAGTCAGAACACACACAACATTTATCGATTAAATTTGCTGTCTTATATGGACACAGTTTCTGGTGCCCCAAAACAATTACGATAGTAACATCAAAGATCAGTAATCACAAGATCACCATAACAAACATAATAATAATGGAAAAGTTGGAAATATTGCAAGAATTACCAAAATGTTACACAGAGACATGAAGTGAACAAATGCTGTTGGAAAAATGGTGCTAATAGACTTGTTCCACATAGGGTTGCCACAAACCTTCAATTTGTAAGAAATGCAGTATCTACAAAGTGTAATAAAGTGAAGTGCAATAAAATGAGGTCTGCCTGTAACTACCTTATAGGATGGTTTAAGGATGAAGTGAGAGAATCCTTACAAAGTGCAAGGAATGGTGTCGCTAGTTATGTTCGTGATTTATTCATATTATTTCAAGTAGGGACTGCCTTGAAGTTTACTTTTTTTTTTTTAAGTTCTGTAATGTGAATTAATAATGTAAACCAAAGTCCAGGATAAATATTTGTGCTATGTAAGATAAACTCTTTGCAGAGACTTTGAAGTACTACAGAAGCAACAATTACATTTAACCAACTTGTATTCTTATTACAACTTTCGTCAGTTCAATTCAGGTTTAGTTTTCTAGCCCTATTTACTACATATTTTTTTCCTTCAAAATCACAGAGACTAGTATGTTTATATAAATGATTGGGATGTATTATAGGGGGCATGGAGATACATATTTCCCACCTTCTCCGTTCTCTTCCATCCCCCACTGCATCTCTCCAAAACAAGCAAACCATTGGGCTCATACCTTGTATTCTTCTGCTAGTTTTCCAGGTACTCATTCAGGTTTTTAATGCAATTTCCTGTTATTTTGCTTTGTATTTGTCAGTTCTGTTTTAATTTTCAATTGTTGTCTTGCTCACCCTCCCTTTTAAAAGTAATCACTTATTATGGAAAATTTCAACATCTCCAACAGTGGAGAGAATAGTGACTTCTTTACTTATCTTTTTTTTTTTTAATTTTTTAAAATTTATTTATTTTATTTATTTTTGGCTGCATTGGGCCTTCGTTGATGCGCACGGCTTTCTCTAGTTGCAGCGAGCGGGGACTACTCTTCTTTGCTGTGCACGGGCTTCTCATTGTGGTGTCTTCTCTTGCTTCGGAGCACGGGCTCTAGGCGTGCGGGCTTAGTAGCTGTGGCGAGTGGGCTCAGTAGTTGTGGCTTGCGGGCTCTAGAGCGCAGGCTCAGTAGTTGTGGCGCACGGGCTTAGTTGCTCCGAGGCATGTGGGATCTTCCCGGACCAGGGATCAAACCTGTGTCCCCTGCATTGGCAGGCGGATTCTTAACCACTGCACCACTGGGGAAGTCCTTTACTCAGCTTTAAAAATGATAAACTCATGGCCAGTTTTGTCTCCTACTCTTTCCCACTGCTCCTTGCACAGCCTCCCCAAGATTTCATTTTGAGGGAAATCTCAGACCTGTCAGTGAATATTTTCAGTTTGTATGTCTAAAAAATAAAGATTCCCCTTTTAAAATATAATCACAATATCATTATCATATTATTTAAAAATAAGCCATAATTCATCAATATTGTAAATATCAATCCATTTTTACATTTCCTTAATTTTCCCATTCATGTTCTTTTTTTTTTTTAATGCAGCTTGTTTGAATTGGGATTGAAACTAGGTCTATAGAATGTGATTGCTTAATATATCTTTTTTAATCTATAGGTTCTTTTTCTACCTCTCTCCCTTGCTTTTTTTTTTAACAATTATTTTGTTGTATAAACTGTGACATTTGTCTCATAGAGTTTCCCACACTGGATTTTGCTGATTACATCCTTGCCATTACATCCTTGTCATGTGTAATATAAAAATATTAACACATTTTTCTGTTCCTTACATGGTAAAAAGGTAGAGGCTTGGTCATTTTCAGATTTGATTTGTGATGCTAGCAGCCCTCGAAGAACATTGCCTATTAATATTAATCAATATTAATTAATTAATTAGTATTAATTAATGTTAATTAATAAGGAATCTATTAATTCATTAGTGGTTGCTTAGCATTGATATACTAATTTTATCATTCTCTCTTCATTTATTGGCTTGAATACATGTATAAAGAAGGAACTTTGCCTCATAAATTACTCTGAAGCTTAGTTTTTATAGGAAAGGCAGGATAAATGCTTGATTCTTTCTCTTATTATTTATTTGTCAACATTATGGATTGGTTGCCTCCAAAGATCACAAACTAAAAGTGATCATAGAGGCTTTCTTTTAAAAATTAGCATTGTTATGAATTTATGTATATTAGCATGTTTGATGTAGTTCAGTCCACTGCCTTTGTCATTCTTATATACTTTTTGTCCCGTCTTTGGTCATTTTCAAGTTTGGCTTTTTCAAGTTGGGTGCTGTGTCTTTGACACAACCTCAGTAGTCTTTGATAACTTCCTTGCTTTCTAGTATAACAAGATCTTCCCAGTAAATCGTTTACCTTTATTGCCCCAGATCTGGAAAAGCCCCTTTAGCTTTTTCTCTAAAGATTCCTGGTTACCTTTAGTGGGAAATGATTTAGAGACCACGATCTGGGCATGGGGTATATACAGTCGGCTTTCTGGATCTGTGGGTTTCACACCCATTCAACCAACCTAAACCTTTTTGCAGTTCATGGAATCGGCAGATGCCGAGCACACGGATATGGAGAGCGGACTGTATTTACTGTACAGTGTCCTTTTTTGCAAAGGACTTGAGCATCCACAGAGTTTGGGGCTCCTGGAACTCATCCCCCACAGATTCCAAGGGATGACCGCATTTGTGGAGGTCTCTAGATCTTTTCTGTGGTCAAGGAAGGAATTTATTTTCTTAGTCTCTTGTGTCTTCAACTGTGTCTCCTTTCTCCCACACTGAAAATCTCAGTACAGTTGTCCCTCGTTATCTGTGGCCCATTGATTGGTTCCAGGCTCCGCTCTGCATACCAAAATCCCAGGATGCTCAAGTCCCGTGATCGGCCCTCCACATCCGCGGGATCTGCATCTCTGATAACACCAACTAGCTACCTGGTCTCATTTTATTTTGTATTCTTAGGGATTTTTAAAAAATTAATTTTGTTTTGTACTTGTGTAAAGTATCTACTGCATCAGGTTTATCTGCGGAAATCTAACTTCTGTTTATGTCCTATTCACCGTTTCCTTCCTCTGCCATTAATGACCATTAAGAAAAACAGTTATGGTTTATCCTTATATTACAAATATATATACACAAATACAAATATGCTTGTTCCTCTACTCCTTTTCTTAGGTTAAACAGTAATACATTAAAACATTTTCTTCCACCTGCTTTTTTTTACATAACAGTATATCCTGGAGATGACTACACGGGCATACGCAGAGATGCTGCATTCTTTTCTGTAGCTCTTTGCTCTCCATTGTTGGCTGCAGTCAGTAGCCTTGTCCATATGTCTTTTTGTATTTTTGTCAGTGTATCTTTAAAATAGATTCCTAGCAGTGGGTTATGAGATCAAAAGGTAAATGCATATTTAATTTTGCCAGGCATTGTCAAATTCCCTTCCTTGAATTGTGCAATTTTGCACTCCCATAGCAGTTTATGAGAGTACTGGTTTCCTCACAAGCTTGCCAATTGAGCATGTTGTCAGGCTTTTGGATTTTTGCCAATCTGATAGGTGAATGGTGGTATCTGAATGTAGATTCCATGTAGTTTGCTGGCTAAATTCTGATGACTGGATTGGGCATATTTGAAACATTCTTGTGTCCCCTTCTAGTTGTGCCCCCCTTTTTTGAAGAGAGTGTTGTGGGTATTTTAAATATGCTACTGTCCTCTTGTTGATTTTTATTAAAAACGCAGATTACTCAGGTTTTCACTTAAAAATTTGTATTCTAAGAAAGAACCAATATGTGGGTTGAGTCTCACCATCTGCCTTTTCTTAGTTCTTTGAGTTTAGATAAATTTAGGAATTTAGAAATTGTTTTAGAAACCATGAGCTTCTCTCTCTTATACACCCTCCCCGTTCTCTTCACCTTGCCAGTGGAACTTAATCTTATTTTCAAAATTACACAAGCCCAGTAGAGCAACAATTCATTCTCGTGATTATTATGTGCCTCCTTTCTCGCATGCATTGCACTGGTATTGTGGGTGCAGGGTAGCTGACATGAGAGCTTGTTCTGGAAGGATGAGTGGCAGTTTGCCAGTTTGAGAAAGGGCAGAAGATCATTTAAGGTTCAAGGAAGGGCCTGGGGAAGGGTGAGAAGTCTGGGTAGTGGGTAGGTGGTGGGGTGGGACTGGAGTTTGAAGGTTGGGTTGAGTGGTTTAGTCGGGACTGTAGATCCCCAGGTAAAATTTTGTCCTGAAATCTCTACAGGTAATGAGAGTGTTTGTTTGTTTGTTTGTTTTTAAGAGGAGAGAAATATCAGAGGTACAAATGACCAAAAACATATGACAAGATAGTTAGTCTCACTAGTAATTAAGGAAGGGCAAAGTTGAAACCAAGTTTTTAAAAAATTCGATAGGCAAAGTGAAAAAGATTGATAAAAACCAGTACTGATGAAAATGGGGGTGAGGGGAGACGGTTCTTTACTGTCTGTTGCTGAGACTTTCCTACTGTTGGTGAGACTATAACTTGGAGAATCTGTTTTGGAGGTCAGTTTGACAATATTTATTAAATAAAATATTTATATAACCCTTTGACCCAGGCTTCCCACTTTTTGGTCTGTATCCATGAATGCACAAGGATATACATGTAAAGTTATTTGTTGTAGCGTTGTTGATAATACCAAGAGAAAATGGAAACAGATCACTCATTTGTTAAATAAATATTTAACAAATATTTACTGACTACCTACTGAGTGGCAGGCAGTAATCCACCTGTTTGGGATATAGCAATGAAAAAAACAGGCAAAGGTCTCTCTTCAAGGAGAGCCAGTCGACAGTTTCTACCCTCAAGAAGCTTACATTCTAGTTGGATGGGTGGAGAAGGGCAGAAATAAACATGATAATTAAATTATTATAATATCTCAGATAGTGATAAGTGCTGAGTAAAATAAACAAGGGAAGGGGGATAAAGAGTGCCGGGGGGAGCATCAGAGAAGCCCTCCCTGGGAAAGTGACATTGGAACAGAGACCTGAAGGAGGTGAGGGGGTGAGTCATGAGGTTATCTAGGAAACATTGTCTAGGCAGCAGGAACAGTGTGTGCAAAGGGCATGAGATAGGAATGTGTCCAGTGTGTTTTAGATGTAGAAAGGAGTCCAGTGAGGTTGGACTGGAGTCAGAGAATAGGGGGTAATAGGGGATGAGGTCATAGGTAGTGTGATGGGGGCAGATAATGTGAGGTGGGGTGGTGGTTTGGGCAGTGCATAGCCAGTAGGTCTGGGAAGGAGGGATAAGGCCTTTACTCTGAGAGAAGGGAAGCAGAGGAATGATTTGATTCACCAAGTATGTATTGATTACTAACCACATGATCAGTGTAGTGGCACTCTTCTAGATGCTGAGGACACAGTAGCAGAGAAAACAGATGGAAATCCCCGTCCTTACATGTTAGTTACGTGAGTTAACTTTGAAAAGAATCAGTCTCATTTCAGTGTGGAAAATAAACTATAGGAGGGTCAGGTACAGTCTGGAAGCTCAGTTAGGAAGCTATTGTAGTATCCTACATAAAAGATGATGATGGCTTAGAACAGTTCTGTAGGTGAAAGTGGTGGAAGATGGATGGATTCTGGACAGATTTTGATGATGGAGCCAACAGGATTCACTGATGGATTAGATATGGAGTGTGAGAAAAAATGAGGAACGGGATGACTGCAAGATATTTAGCTTGAGCAAATGGAAGAATGGTGGCACTGTTTACTGAAATGTGGATGAATTTGGGTAGAGCACATTTCGGGGGAAAGATCAGAAGTCCTATTTTTGGACCTGCTTAATTTGAAATGTTTCACCAAATGTCTAGGCATCTTGTGGGTCAGTCAAATTGACATATAAAATTAACCATTCCAAGTCCACCCCTTACCAACTTGGCACCCATGTGCATCTCCTTAAACCATACTTAATCTCCAAATAAAGATGACAGTAAGGTCATAATTCTACCTCACATGATACAACTATCCTGTATACAACTGAAAACACTCTAACCCCTTACCCAGAAGAGGAGTTAAGGTCCTTGAGTCAGGACATCCTGAAACTTAAATACTATGATGTGAAGTTAACAATACTTAAATACTCCTGTATAAAGTCAGTACATCTTATGTTACACAATAAGGAGATAAAAGAGGGAAGAAAACAATGATATTTGTTTTCTGTATATTACTATATGTATGTACACATTTATATATGCACACAAACATAATCATAACACAGTCAGAAGGAAATACTCATGACAATTACAGTCCTCATTTCTGTAACTGGTCACAAGTTTGCAGCTGATGTTTATAACTACCTTCTTTCACTGCCCAGTCCATATTCTCCTCGCCTTCGGCAAGTACATTAGCTGCTCTTGGTTCTTTACCTAGTAAAGTGACCCAAACCTTCATTCCCGAAGGGTCTGAGATGTTAGTAGTTCTGCTTGAATTGGATTGTTATAGTTTTCTGTTGACTTTTATCACAGGGCATCGTAATATTAAGAGACATCCTAAGGGATCTCCTGTGTTGCAGATATACTCTTCCTTACCTCCATTGTGGAGTAGTGGTCCAGTTTCCCCTTGGCAATCAGGATCAGTCGCCCCAGCCGGCACAGTAACTCCCTCTGCACTTACTTAGAGACACGAGGAGATCAGAGTGGCCAGGTGATAGTCTTAAATTCTAGTTCAGTGGAATCATTTCTGTGTCTCTTGGTAGAAGCATAGAAGCATTTTTTCCCCTTTGGAACTAAGACTTCTAGGCCAGCCGAGCATAAATTCATGGGGACAGGAAGCAAGATTTTTGCCAGTGGGTCCCTAGGGGTAATAGTGAATTGTGTCACTCCCATTTCCACTTCTCTGTTCCTGGGTCTGTGAATCCTGGCTTTGGGAGAAACAGCACCTTATATTGGATGCTGATTCAGAGCATATCCACCTTCCTAGAGAACCTTGTCCCAGCCTGCAAGGTATTGCCATGTGGCTGAGACTGTAACTGAGTCTGCAAAAGGCCATTCCACCTTCCGTCAAACCAGTTGCTTCAGGATGGTAGGGAACATGGTAATACCAGTAATTCCACGATCATGGGCCCATTGCATCACTTTATTTGCTGTGAAATGAGTTATTTGATCAGAATCAATGCTGTGCTGCGGAATGCCGTGATGGTGGATAAGGTATTCATTCCATAAGTCCATGGATGGTAGTCGTGGCAAAAGCATTGCATGTATGGAAGGCAGATCTGTATCCAGAGTAAGGGTCTGTTTCAGTAAGGACAAAACATTGTCCCTTCCATGATGGAAGTGGTCCAACGTAATCAACTTACTACCAGGAAGCTGGCTGATCACCCTGGGGAATGGTGCCATATTAAGAGCTCAGTGTTGGTCTCTACTGCTGGCACTCAGCAGTGGCTGTAGCCAGGTCAGCCTTGGTGAGTGGAAGGCCATGTTGCTGAGCCCATGCATAACCTCCATCCCTGCCACCTTGACCACTTTGTTCATGAGCTCATTGATGACAGGGGTGGCTGGGGAAAGAGGCTGACTGGTATCCACAGAACAGGTCATCTTATTCACTTGATTATTAAAATCCTCCTCTGCTGAGGTCGCCCTTTGGTGAGCATTCACATGGGACACAAATATCTTCATGTTTTTTGCCCATTCGGAGAGGTCTGTCCACATACCTCTTCCTCAGATTTCCTTGTCACCGTTTTCCAATCATGTTCTTTCCAGTTCCCTGATCATCCGGCCAAATCATTGCTCACAACCTATGAATTGGTATGTGGTAGCACATCTGCCCATTTCTCCTTCCAAGCAAAGTGAACAACCAGGTGCATTGCTCACAATTTGCCCACAGGGAGGATTTCCTTTCACCGTTGTTTTCCAAGGGTGTCCCTGAAAGGGGCCCGTATTGACAGGGTGTCCACTTTCAGGTGGTGCCTGCCTATGGTACAGAACCATCTGTAGACCAGGCAGAGGTCTTTTCTTCCTCTATCACCTGATCATAGGGAATTCCCCAAGTGGCCATAGGTTAGGCTAGGAGAGAA
The DNA here is from genome assembly GCF_028564815.1 of Eubalaena glacialis. NCBI lineage: Eukaryota > Metazoa > Chordata > Mammalia > Artiodactyla > Balaenidae > Eubalaena > Eubalaena glacialis. Next base: position 101,949,054 of record NC_083719.1, read on the forward strand.
GGTAATGTAGCAGGAGTGGGAACCATGGGCATTTGGGCCACTTCTTCAAGTGACTTACTTGTGCCCTCACAGCCTTCTTGGGCCCAATCACATACGTACCACTCCTGTTTAATGATGAAATATTGCTGTGCATGCCCAACTTTTAGCCTGGTGAGCCAAATAGCACCCACTTCCTGATGGACAGTTCAGGTTGCATCGTAACTAGGTCCTGGCTAAGTGTTCAGTCTCTACTCAAGCCCATTAGTAGGCCAAGAGCTGTTCCTCGAAAGGAGAGTAGGTATCCACAGAGGATGGCAGAGCTTTGCTCCAGAATCCTAAAGACCTGTGCTGTTATGCATCTGCAAGGTCCTGCCGAAGGCTCCAAACACCATCCCCATGTGCTACTGCCCTTCTAGCACCATTGGATCTGCTGGATCATCATGGCCCAAGTGGCAGAGCAGCTTGAACCACAGCAGGACCTATTACAGAGCCGCCTCTTGTTCTGGGGTGCACTCAAAACTAGCAGCTTTTTAGGTCACTTGGTAAAGGGACCAGAATATGTTGCATCCAAAATCCAAAGAGGCCCACCACGTTATGGAGGGCAACCTGCTTTACTTAGTCTACCAGTTTAAATATTAATCTCGTCTCAAAACTCTCACAGCAACACCCAGAATAATGTTTAACCGAATATCCGGGCACCTCATGGTAAAATTAACCATCACACTTCCTCCTAAAAGTAAAATTAGACACTTCATTCATATATAAACATTGTAGTGTTTTTCTCCTTTTTGTTTTTGTTCAGATGAATATAACATGAGAAAATGAGCTTTTATATTTTATTATCTGATATTTATTTTAAACTATGGTTTAGTTCTCCCCGCAGTTGGAAAGTTTTCTCTTCAGATACATACCTATGGAAGGTTTTTGTACCTCCATTTTTAAAAAGTGATCATAGTGCAGGGAATAAAAGTTTATAGAAATGGTCTGTTTTCCTTGTTTATTATTAGTGAACACTTAGATCTCACTGTCAGTAAAAATTGATGGCTGCAGCTTCCAAACTATTGAACTTGTGCTAATAAATGCAACAGTTGTTCATAATTTGGTGGTAAATGACCTTTAAATGTAGATGTTTATGGAGGCTGTCCTTGGGGAACAATTTAACTTCCAAATGACACCCATGAGTACTTGTTATCATTTAAATATGCTTCCTTTGTCAATAGCAGAATAACAAATACTGGTTAGATTTCTAATGTTGATTCAGATACCAGGAAACCTGCTGAATAAATTAGTGTACATTTGATTTATATTGACCAAAATTTTTTACATTGCTGTGTTACAGGTCAAGGTGACATGCATTTAAATGCATTGTAGAGCAGAGGTCATGCTTGACTGACGTGAATGCTTACACTGTTTTTAATTAACTTTTAAATATTATCCTAAAATTCCTTCTCAAGTACCAATTGTTAGGTAGAGGATTGAAATTAACTTAGGACATTAGTGGAGACCTTATTTTGAAAGTCAATAATCTTAATCTTTCCCATAAAAATTATTGGAGTAAATTATTGCTACATTTTATCTTATAATTTGTAGGGAAATCAGATCTGTCTTTTCCATCATAGACTCTGAATTCATTGTCTGTGGGTTTTCCATTTCCAGTTTTGCAGAAAAAATCTGAGATAGCATTGAAAACATTTTTCGAAGTAATGAACAAAGTCTTACCTAGTACCAGAAGTACTTTATCAAGCAAACGCATTTTTTTTAGTGCTAGGAACTTTTTCACTGATGTTGTTGTGTGTGCCTGGAGGGAGGATGGTTTTCACAGTGAAAATGTAGATTAATCCTGTCAGCCAATCATTAATAGTCCAAAATAGTATATGTTTTAGGGAAGCTTTAATCAACACCTTACTTGCCCTTTGAGAGAATATCATCACAGTGAATGCTGCTTCTTTTGCATATAAATATTGTTGGATAAAAAGCATTTTGCTTTCACTGTAGAATTTTTTTCACTTATGTCCCATGTAAAGGTTTACATAATTCAAAAGTTTAGAACTGAAACGTGCAAAGGTTTTTATTCTTCTCAACCATGCAGATTTGTTATTAATCAAAAAGTGTGCATTGGGAATTTCAGGATAACCTTCTGAGTTTTGCTTCTCAAGGAAAGGCAGCACAAAGCTCTTCTCTTTTAAAACTTCTCATATCAACTTTTACAGCTACCCTCTAGAGCAAACAGGATAGCAGCTCTGCCCACCTCCAGTGAATGGCAGAGTCCTGGGATGTCAGGTTAGTTTCAGCCACACTGTAGCTTTCTGCTCAGGTTGCAATGCCCAGAACAGCATCAACCCCGTATGGTCCACGAGGTCAAAAAAAGTGACAGTGTTGAAAATGCCAGTGAGTGAGAAAAGGAAGTGGAGATAATAAAATTGAAAGTGGTGAGAGAATGACCCATGTTGTGTGTATGAGATGAATCATTCAATAGTAGGAAGCATTCTGAAGGACTGAGGGGAGAGTCAGGCGGCATTTCCCATAAGTGGAAAGGCAATTGTGACTGACGAACGGAAAGACTTTTAGGTGTCATCACCAACCTCGGGAGAAGGCAGGGAGTCTGAGAAAAAGGCTAATCGTCGATGTGATGGTGCTGCTGGTGGATGACCCGTTGGGATGCCATCCAAATGAGGAATTGAACTTCTAGTGCAAATAATTAGCTGCTAAGGCTGTGGTGCTCAGGTCTTGCTGCACCTTGGAGTCACCTGGAGATCTTTATAAACTAGAGATGCCTGGGTCCTACCCTCAGCGCGTCTAATGGTTCTGGAGTATGGGTTGAGCACTGGAACTTTTTTAAAGTCCCTGGGTGATTCTGATGAGCAGTAAAAGTTAAGAACTGCACTAAAAATATCCCCACGATGCTTGTGAAGATCATTAAGGGAGGTTACTTGCCCCAGCACATCTTAATAGGGTAAGTCAGTGGTTCTTAAGAGCTCCTTCAGGCTCCATCCCCAGAGATTCTCAGGTGATTGGAGCCCAGGCTTTGGTAGGTTGAGCTTTTCAGGTGATTTTAATTTGTAGCTAAGCCTGCAAACTAAGGAAGTGGCTTACCCTGTTTTGAAAAAGATGGCCTGTAGAGTGTATATTTAGCATGAAGGAGATATGTCAGCTTTGTTTTAGAGCTTTGAAGGACTGATTTACATTCTGATTCAGCCAAAGTGCACCTAAGACTGAGCCCTTAAAACACTCTTAGGTCTTTGGATCCATAAACAAATGAACTTAGAAAAAGCTTTCCTGATGTCAGCTAGTTTGAGGAACTTCTACGGAGTGTCACTGGTAAGCTTTGGAGCCAGACAGACTTGGTACCACATTCTGGCTTGTAACTTCCCAGCGAGGCAACTTGTGCAAGTCATCACCCTCCCTTTGTTCCCTAAAGTGCTGACCTCAGTTTTCTCTCAAGGATCTCAAATTAAGTATCAGCCTCATAGCAAGAACTCTCTGACCGGGGCAGCTGTTGTTATTTCTAATCCTTCTAATTAAATTTTTGCCAATAGAGGTTAATATTTCATCATATATTTTACCTTTCTTTCATCTAGTGTTAAATTTTTTTCACCTTTGAGTAGTTTCATATTTAATTCACTGCTTTAAATGAGTTATTGTTTTTTTATGTTCTTAGATTTTTATATATTTATTTTATTGAAGTATAGTTAATTTACAATGTTGTGTTAGTTTCAGGTGTTACAGCACAGTGATTCAGGTATATATATATATATATATATATTCATTTTCAGATTCTTTTCCCTTATAGATTATTACAAAATATTGAGTATATCTATTTTATATACAGTAGTGTGTATATTTTAATCCCAAACTCCTAATTTATCCCCCTCCCCTTTCCCCCCTGGTAACCATGTTTGTCTTCTATGTCTGTGGATCTATTTCTGTTTTGTAAATAAGTTCATTTGTATCTTTTTAAATGAATTATTTTTAAAAAGCATTATAGCTGATTCACTTTGTTATAAAGCAGAAACTAACACACCATTGTAAAGCAGTTATACTCCAATAAAGATGTAAAAAATTATACTGCAAAAAAAAACTGTAAAAAAAAAAAAAAAGCATTATCAAAAGACCCTTGCAATGCTTTCAGATTAGAGAATGACATCTAAAGTGTGCTTATCACTTCATATGTAAAAACAAATGAAGAATGTTGATTATGTGGTCAAACAACCGATTGTTGACAACTGCTATTTATTTATTGATCACTGAGTGCTTAGATGAAATTCCAGCCACTCTTCTTCACTGTAGACTCCTAATAGTGTTCGCAGGTAAAACTTTGAATTGTTTTCCTCCTTTCTCCTGATATAAGAAGGTCTTTTTAGAAGAAGCCAGACAGCCAAACCTAAATCTGTAAGTGTTTTAGCATATGGCTCTGGCCTGGCAGTGGGGCTGGGCCAGTCCCCACCCAGACCCATTCTTGTGTGCTTTTATCTGAGCAGAAGTAGAACTTTTGACTTCTGACTCATCAGCGTTCAGGTTTAGCCAGGTTCAGATGACGCCAGTTTGAACGAATGTCACTGTAACCTGGAGTTTTGTGTTAGAAGCTCTTTCTGCAGTCAGGGTTTGTTCCTTCAGTGAGTCGCGGTTTTAGAAAAGTTCTGTGGAGTTCATCTTTCTGTGACCTAGAGGATCCTAAATGCCTGGCTGCGGAGGCTGACAGTCTGCTTTATTGGAAGTTTAGCTCAGAGTTCACGTGATTAGGGTGAGTAAGTTCGTGTACTGGGGGCTGTGTAGGGCCTCAAGCGGGGCTGGCAGGGAGAGCCCGGCACAAGTACCAGGCACAGGCCGGAGCCATGAGAGGTGGCAGTGGGTGAGGGCTGGGTGAAGGCATGGAGATGTGGAGTGTGAGGCACAATTTCATCAGCCCCAATATTTACTTACATTCATTTATTCAGCCAGTGGTTCTTTTTTTTTTCCTTGTGTTTGGCCACGTGGCTTGGGGGATCTTAGTTCCCAGACCAGCGATTGAACCCAGGCCCTCAGCAGTGAAAGCACAGAGTCCTAACCACTGGACAGTCAGGGAATTAGCCAACCAATGGTTCTTTTTTTCCTTTTTTTAATACATTTATTTATTTATTTATTTTTGGCTGCGTTGGGTCTTCATTGCTGCACGCGAGCTTTCTCTAGTTGCAGCGAGCGGGGGCTACTCTTCATTGTGGTGCACGGGCTTCTCATTGCAGTGGCTTCTCTTGTTGCGGAGCACGGCCTCTAGGCGCGTGGGCTTCAGTAGTTGTGGTGCGCGGGCTCAGTAGTTGTGGCTCGTGGGCCCTAGAGCGCAGGCTCAGTAGTTGTGGCGCACGGGCTTAGTTGCTCCGTGGCATGTGGGTCTTCCCGGATCAGGGCTCGAACCCGTGTCCCCTGCACTGGCAGGCGGATTCTTGACCACTGTGCCACCAGGGAAGTCCCCAGCCAATGGTTCTTGAAGGCCTACAGTACACCAGGTGCTGTACTGGGCCCTAAGGTTGCCATCACTTTCAGCAGTTTCTTTCCAAGACCCTCAAGAAATCCCAGAACTCTCTTTCAGAAAGATTCTTCCTGTTTGTGAACACTGTGTACACTTGAGCTATAGTTAAATCAACTAATCCTGTATTGCTCCATGGAGAGCTGAATGTATAAATACGGTTACGTTAACAAGCTTCAATATGAGCAAACTGTTAACTTCAGTTTTCTTATCTTTAAAACAGGTGAACGATAATACCTAACCGTAAAGTCATTGCCAATATTAAATGGCATGAGGCATGTGAACTACCTGGCAAGGGTCTGCCTCAGATTACGTTTAGTGCAAAAAGAATTACCGTTGTGATTAGGCCTCTCTCTGCCTTCACAACCTTGGCTCAGTCCTTCTCTGAAGACCAGGTACCAGAACACAGTCTAGAAGCCTGTGTGAAAGACAGCTGGGAGCGGGGTCTCCCAACAAGTTTCCTTGTTGTCTAACACATGGGGGAACCAGGGAGCATTAAATGGGTGTGATGGTCCAAGTAGAGGGGAAAATTGATGTGCGTCCTTGGGTGCTGACATTGTCAGCGTGTTGTACTTGTCCTGATACTGGCCCATGCAGCATTAGCGCCAGCCTTTGTGAATCAGGCAGTTGCTTATGTTTATTTTGTAACCTTGACCTCCTTGAGAGAACTTTCTATGAGAAGGGAAGTAGCAACACTGTTGAAGAGTGGACCTTGGATGACACCCAGCCACTTCCTAACCATGTGTTTAGCAGTCCCCAGTTGTTTAAATGCTTTGAGCCTTGGTTCCCATAAACAGGCATACTAGGAATGCTTTATATCCATTGGGGATTGTTTTAATCAAGTGAAATAATAGGTGTAAAGCCCTTAACATGTGGTTGGTTCTGTAGTAGTTAGTGTTGGCATTTGTTTCTAAGAATTTAAATCTTTATGTTGGATTTCTATAGAGAGTTCCCTAAGTTAAGCTTGTGTGGGATTCCTGATTTGAGTACATTGGATACTGTAAACCCCTCTCCTGTTCCTTCACTTTACCACCAAAGCAAAACAAAAACAACAAAAATAATGCCTTTCAAGTAAACATTTCATAGAAATTCCAGTATGGCAAAGGGATTTGGGGTTCATGAAGTTGAATTAGAGTTTGACCTGTGTTTATTTTATTCATGAACTATTTAGGATTTTCTCATGTCCAGTAGACACACTCTGTCAAAACCAATTAATGATAAAGTTTTACCAAATGCAAAATACAGTGCCATGAAAAAAGTTTACTTAGAACTCCAGAGAGCTTGAATATTATGACTTCATTTATTTTTTTTTATACACATCAGTGTATACATGTCAATCCCAATCTCCCAATTCATCCCACCACCACCCCCATCCCCCCGCCGCTTTCCCCCCTTGGTGTCCATACGTTTGTTCTCTACATCTGTGTATGACTTCATTTTTATGGGGAAAAAGTAGATGAGTCTTATGGATTGCCCATGCAAATATGCACTTCTAAAGAAGTCTTCTTTTAATATTTTGCCATCATTTGCTTGAGGCATATGCAGTCTAGCGGGAGTGCAGCAGGGCAGAAAGTGTCTGGGCTTGAAGGTAAGCCAGACCTGGGTTCTCACCTGGACAGGTGTCCTAATGACTCAGTCTCTTCATTTGTAAGGCTGGGGGAATGCTGGCACTGAGAGTTGTGAAGATAAAAATGTAACTGAGATAACAAATGAAAAGCACATACTATGGTGTTGGACGTACACTAAAAAATAGTTGCTGTTACTATCCTGGATCTAAAAAACAGGAGGAGAATGATAGATTTCTTTATTGCGGCATCACGTGAGAAGCACGTGTTTTACCTTTTCTCGTGTCTTCTCTACCTCTGGCCTGGGCATCCCTGCTCTCCTGCTCAGCGCCACCTGCCCAGGGGTCCGAAGTCTCTTGGAGTCGACACTGCATAGGAGGAAGCTGTTTAGCCTGCCAGGTAGATTGCATGTCGTAAGCCTTCTGTCCGGAGATTGTAATGAAGCCTGCTGTGATTCTGGTGCGGTGAGAGGTGCGGTGTGCAGAGTTATACCTGATGGGACCAAAGTGCCAGCAGCTCCAGTGACCAGGGTTCCCCCTGAACCAGTTGGATCCGAAGGGCTCTGGTCTTGTTGCTGCCCAAGTGGTCCTGGTGGACAGGCATCATGCTAGTACCTTTTGGGATGTTCCTGGGATTTGGAGGTCAGAGTGGGAAGCCATGCACCCAGTTCATTGGGGGTTGATTTAGGAAACCAAAAAGAGATTTCCAGTATCGTTATTAAACCCTGGAGAGAAACTTGAAACAGAAACTCAGTACAAAGGATAGCCCATGGGAGAGTGAGTTTTGGTAATTGAAGGAAGTGTTTTGTAAGCTTGAATGTCCAGTAATGGGCAGAGTTAAAATATAGGAAACATTTTCATATTGAAAATGGGTACAGAACCAAAAGTTCCAGGAACTGGCTTATTAAATAATAATGGTGAAAAATGATTTAAAATCTTGTGTGTGTGTTTTAACATTAGATATGCAAAAGCTAGACTAAGTACTTCTTTTGTTTGATTTATCCAGTTTTTGCTTCCTTTGGCTGCCCTGGGTCTATGCAGGAGCGCCTCCTGGCATGATGGAGAACTGTCGAGTTGTGATCTTTCCTCCTGAATTTCTGTTGCACGATTTTGTATTTAAACCTTTATAAACAGTTCCATTGATGTTCTTCAAGTGCTATATAGATTGTTCTTAAATGAATGTGGGTAGGCCCTGGATTCTTAAGTTGACTACAGTACTGTCATTTTCAAAGTATATGTTTATTTTCCAGTTTTTTAGATTTGGAGAGTTTTTAAAAAACAACATTTGCTTTATGTTAGTAATGTACTCATTTTCATTGGCCATTTATCATAGTGTCAGTTTATAAAAATAAAGAAATATTAGTCTTTGAAAGCCCCTTAACATATTTTTTTTTTTAAACATCTTTATTGAAGTATAATTGCTTTACAATGGTGTGTTAGCTTCTGCTTTATAACAAAGTGAATCAGTTATACATATACATATGTTCCCATATCTCATCCCTCTTGCATCTCCCTCCCTCCCACCCTCCCTATCCCACCCCTCTAGGTGGTCACAAAGCACCGAGCTGATCTCCCTGTGCTATGCGGCTGCTTCCCACTAGCTATCTATTTCACATTTGGTAGTGTATATATGTCCATGACACTCTCTCACCCTGTCACATCTCACCCCTCCCCCTCCCCATATCCTCAAGTCCATTCTCTAGTAGGTCTGTGTCTTTATTCCCATCTTGCCACTAGGTTCTTCATGACCTTTTTTTTAAAATTTTTTTTTTTCCCTTAGATTCCATATATATGTGTTAGCATACTGTATTTCTTTTTCTCTTTCTGACTTACTTCACTCTGTATGACAGACTCTAACTCCATCCACCTCATTACAAATACCTCCATTTCATTTCTTTTTATGGCTGAGTAATATTCCATTGTATATATGTGCCACATCTTCTTTATCCATTCATCCGATGATGGACACCTAGGTTGCTTCCATGTCCTGGCTATTGTAAACAGAGCTGCAATGAATATTTTGGTACATGACTCTTTCTGAATTATGGTTTTCTCAGGGTATATGCCCAGTAGTGGGATTGCTGGGTCGTATGGTAGTTCTATTTTTAGTTTTTTAAGGAACCTCCATACTGTTCTCCATAGTGGCTGTATCAATTTACATTCCCACCAACAGTGCAAGAGTGTTCCCTTTTCTCCACACCCTCTCCAGCATTTATTGTTTCTAGATTTTTTGATGATGGCCATTCTGACCGGTGTGAGATGATACCTCATTGTAGTTTTGATTTGCATTTCTCTAATGATTAATGATGTTGAGCATTCTTTCATGTGTCTGTTGGCAATCTGTATATCTTCTTTGGAGAAATGTCTATTTAGGTCTTCTGCCCATTTTTGGATTGGGTTGTTCGTTTTTTTGTTATTGAGCTGCATGAGCTGCTTGTAAATCTTGGAGATTAATCCTTTGTCCGTTGCTTCATTTGCAAATATTTTCTCCCATTCTGAGGGTTGTCTTTTGGTCTTGTTTATGGTTTCCTTTGCTGTGCAAAAGCTTTTAAGTTTCATTAGGTCCCATTTGTTTATTTGTGTTTTTATTTCCATTTCTCTAGGACCTGGGTCAAAAAGGATCTTGCTGTGATTTATGTCATAGAGTGTTCTGCCTATGTTTTCCTCTAAGAGTTTGATAGTGTCTGGCCTTACACTTAGGTCTTTAATCCATTTTGAGTTTATTTTTGTGTATGGTGTCAGGGAGTGTTCTAATTTCATACTTTTACATGTACCTGTCCAATTTTCCCAGCACCACTTATTGAAGAGGCTGTCTTTTCTCCACTGTATATGCTTGCCTCCTTTATCAAAGATAAGGTGACCATATGTGCGTGGGCTTATCTCTGGGCTTTCTATCCTGTTCCATTGATCTATATTTCTGTTTTTGTGCCAGTACCAAACTGTCTTGATTACTGTAGCTTTGTAATATAGTCTGAAGTCAGGGAGCCTGATTCCTCCGGCTCCATTTTTCATTCTCAAGATTGCTTTGGCTATTCGGGGTCTTTTGTGTTTCCATACAAATTGTGAAATTTTTTGTTCTAGTTCTGTGAAAAATGCCAGTGGTAGTTTGATAGGGATTGCATTGAATCTGTAGATTGCTTTGGGTAGCAGAGTCATTTTCACAATGTTGATTCTTCCAATCCAAGAACATGGTATATCTCTCCATCTATTTGTATCATCTTTAATTTCTTTCATCAGTGTCCTATAATTTTCTGCATACAGGTCTTTTGTCTCCTTAGGTAGGTTTATTCCTAGATATTTTATTCTTTTTGTTGCAATGGTAAACGGGAGTGTTTTCTTAATTTCACTTTCAGATTTTTCATCATTAGTATACAGGAATGCAAGAGATTTCTGTGCATTAATTTTGTATCCTGCTACTTTACCAAATTCATTGATTAGCTCTAGTAGTTTTCTGGTAGCATCTTTTGGATTCTCTATGTATAGTATCATGTCATCTGCAAACAGTGACAGCTTTACTTCTTCTTTTCCGATTTGGATTCCTTTTATTTCTTTTTCTTCTCTGATTGCTGTGGCTAACACTTCCAAAACTATGTTGAATAATAGTGGTGAGAGTGGGCAACCTTGTCTTGTTCCTGATCTTAGTGGAAATGGTTTCAGTTTTTCACCATTGAGGACAATGTTGGCTGTGGGTTTGTCATATACGGCCTTTATTATGTTGAGGAAAGTTCCCTCTATGCCTACTTTCTGCAGGACTTTTATGATAAATGGGTGTTGAATTTTGTCGAAAGCTTTCTCTGCATCTATTGAGATGATCATATGGTTTTTCTCCTTCAATTTGTTAATATGATGTATCACGTTGATTGATTTGCGTATATTGAAGAATCCTTGCATTCCTGGAATAAACCCCACTTGATCATGGTGTATAATCCTTTTAATGTGCTGTTGGATTCTGTTTGCTAGTATTTTGTTGAGGATTTTTGCATCTATGTTCATCAGTGATATTGGCCTGTAGTTTTCTTTCTTTGTGACATCTTTGTCTGGTTTTGGTATCAGGGTGATGGTGGCCTCGTAGAATGAGTTGGGGAGTGTTCCTCCCTCTGCAATATTTTGGAAGAGTTTGAGAAGGATAGGTGTTAGCTCTTCTCTAAATGTTTGATAGAATTCGCCTGTGAAGCCATCTGGTCCTGGGCTTTTGTGTGTTGGAAGATTTTTAATCACAGTTTCAATTTCAGTGCTTGTGATTGGTCTGTTCATATTTTCTATTTCTTCCTGGTTCAGTCTTGGCAGGTTGTGCATTTCTAATAATCTGTCCATTTCTTCCAGGTTGTCCATTTTATTGGCATAGAGTTGCTTGTAGTAATCTCTCATGATCGTTTGTATTTCTGCAGTGTCAGTCGTTACTTCTCCTTTTTCATTTCTTTTTTTTTTTTTTTTTTTTTTTTTAATTAATTTATTTATTTTTGGCTGTGTTGGGTCTTCGTTTCTGTGCGAGGGCTTCCTCTAGTTGCGGCGAGCGGGGACCACTCTTCATCGCGGTGCGCGGGCCTCTCACTATCGTGGCCTCTCTTGTTGCGGAGCACAGGCTCCAGACGCACAGGCTCAGTAGTTGTGGCTCACGGGCCTAGTTGCTCCGTGGCATGTGGGATCTTCCCAGACCAGGGCTCGAACCCGTGTTCCCTGCATTGGCAGGCGGATTCTCAACCACTGCGCCACCAGGGAAACCCCTTTTTCATTTCTAATTCTATTAATTTGAGTCTTCTCCCTTTTTCTTTTGATGAGTCTGGCTAATGGTTTATCAATTTTGTTTATCTTCTCAAAGAACCAGCTTTTAGTTTCATTGATTTTTGCTATTGTTTCCTTCATTTCTTTTTCATTTATTTCTGATCTGATCTTTATGATTTCTTTCCTTCTGCTAGCTTTGGGGTTTTTTTGTTCTTCTTTCTCTAATTGCTTTAGGTGCAAGGTTAGGTTGTTTATTCGAGATGTTTCCTGTTTCTTGATGTAGGCTTGTATTGCTATAAACTTCCCTCTTAGCACTGCTTTTGCTGCGTCCCATAGGTTTTGGATCGTCGTGTCTCCATTGTCATTTGTTTCTAGGTATTTTTTGATTTCCCCTTTTATTTCTTCAGTGATCACTTCGTTATTAAGTAGTGTATTGTGTAGCCTCCATGTGTTTGTATTTTTTACAGATCTTTTCCTGTAATTGATATCTAGTCTCATAGCGTTGTGGTCGGAAAAGATACTTGATACGATTTCAATTTTCTTAAATTTACCAAGGCTTGATTTGTGAACCAAGATATGATCTATCCTGGAGAATGTTCCATGAGCACTTGAGAAAAATGTGTATTCTGTTGTTTTTGGGTGGAATGTCCTATAAATATCAATTAAGTCCATCTTGTTTAACGTATCATTTAAGGCTTGTGTTTCCTTATTTATTTTCATTTTGGATGATCTGTCCATTGGTGAAAGTGGGGTGTTAAAGTCCCCTACTATGATTGTGTTGCTGTCGATTTCCCCTTTTATGGCTGTTAGCATTTGCCTTATGTATTGTGGTGCTCCTATGTTGGGTGCATAAATATTTACAATTGTTATACCTTCCTCTTGGATCGATCCCTTGATCATTATATAGTGTCCTTCTTTGTCTCTTGTAATAGTCTTTATTTTAAAGTCTATTTTGTCTGATATGAGAATTGCTACTCCAGCTTTCTTTCGATTTCCATTTGCATGGAATATCTTTTTCCATCCCCTCACTTTCAGTCTGTATGTGTCCCTAGGTCTGAAGTGGGTCTCTTGTAGACAGCATATATATGGGTCTTGTTTTTGTATCCATTCAGCCAGTCTGTGTCTTTTGGTGGGAGCATTTAATCCATTTACATTTAAGGTAATTATCAATATGTATGTTCCTATTCCCGTTTTCTTAAATGTTTTGGGTTTGTTATTGTAGGTGTTTTCCTTCTCTTGTGTTTCTTGCCTAGAGAAGTTCCTTTAGCATTTGTTGTAAAGCTGGTTTGGTGGTGCTGAACTCTCTCAGCTTTTGCTTGTCTGTAAAGGTTTTAATTTCTCCATCAAATCTGAATGAGATCCTTGCTGGGTAGAGTAATCTTGGTTGTAGGTTTTTCTCCTTCATCACTTTAAGTATATCCTGCCACTCCCTTCTGGCTTGCAGCGTTTCTGCTGAAAGATCAGCTGTTAACCTTATGGGGATGCCCTTGTGTGTTATTTGTTGTTTTTCCCTTGCTGCTTTTAATATGTTTTCTTTATATTTAATTTTTGATAGTTTGATTAATATGTGTCTTGGTGTGTTTCTCCTTGGATTTATCCTGTATGGGACTCTCTGTGCTTCCAGGCCTTGATTAACTATTTCCTTTCCCATATTAGGGAAGTTTTCAACTATAATCTCTTCAAATATTTTCTCAGTCCCTTTCTTTTTCTCTTCTTCTTCTGAGACCCCTATAATTCGAATGTTGGTGCGTTTAATGTTGTCCCAGAGGTCTCTGAGACTGTCCTCAGTTCTTTTCATTCTTTTTTCTTTATTCTGCTCTGCAGTAGTTATTTCCACCATTTTATCTTCCAGGTCACTTATCCGTTCTTCTGCCTCAGTTATTCTGCTATTGATCCCATCTAGAGTATTTTTAATTTCATTTATTGTGCTTTTCATCGTTGCTTGGTTCCTCTTTAGTTCTTCTACGTCCTTGTTCAATGTTTCTTGCATTTTGTCTATTCTATTTCCAAGATTTTGGATCATCCTTACTATCATTATTCTGAATTCTTTTTCAGGTAGACTACCTATTTCCTCTTCATTTGTTAGGTCTGGTGTGTTTTGACCCTGCTCCTTCATCTGCTGTGTGTTTTTCTGTCTTCTCATTTTGCTTATCTTACTGTGTTTGGGGTCTCCTTTTCACAGGCTGCAGGTTCGTGGTTCCCGTTGTTTTTGGTATCTGTCCCCAGTGGCTAAGGTTGGTTCAGTGGGTTGTGTAGGTTTCCTGGTGGAGGGAACTAGTGCCTGTGTTCTGGTGGATGAGGCTGGATGTTGTCTTTCTGGTGGGCTCGTCCACGTCTGGTGGTGTGTTTTGGGGTGTCTGTGGCCTTATTATGATTTTAGGCAGTCTCTCTGTTAATGGATGGGGCTGTGTTCCTGTCTTGCTAGTTGTTTGGCATAGGGTGTCCCGCACTGTAGCTTGCTGGTCGTTGAGTGAAGCTGGGTCTTGATGTTGAGATGGAGATCTCTGAGAGATTTTTGCCGTTTGGTATTACGTGGAGCTGGGAGGTCTCTTGTGGACCAGTGTCCTGAAGTTGGCTCTCCCACCTCAGAAGCACAGCCCTGATGCCTGGCTGGAGCACCAAGAGCCTTTCATCCACACGGCTCAGAATAAAAGGGAGAAAAAATGTAAAGAAAGAAAGAAAAAGGATAAAAGAAAATAAAATAAAGCAATTATAATAAAAATATAAGAAAAAAATTATTAAGAAAAATTTTTTTTAATTTTTAACAATAGATTTATTAATTTTTTATACTAAAAATAAGAAAAAATTTATTAAGAAAAAAAATTTTTTTATTTTTTTAAAATAAGAAATATGAAAAAACTTATTAAAAAAGATTTTTTTTAATTTTTTAAAAATAGAAAATAAGGAAAAAATTATTAAGAAAGCATTTATTAGGGGAAAAAAATTTTTTTAAGTAAAAAAAAAAAAAAAAAAAAAATCTCACCCAGAAGCATACACATATACACTCACAAAAAAAGGAAAAGGGGAAAAGTTAATATATCCTGCTCCCAAAGTCCACCTCCTAAATTTGGGATAATTCGTTGTCTATTCAGGTATTCAACAGATGCAGGCACATCAAGTTGTTTGTGGAGCTTTAATCCGCTGCTTCTGAGGCTGCTGGGAGAGATTTCCCTTTCTCTTCTTTGTTCACACAGCTCCCGGGGTTCAGCTTTGGATTTGGACCCGCCTCTACATGTAGGTCGCCTGAGGGCGTCTTTTGGGAGGTCTGACGTCTTCTGCCAGCGTTCAGTGGGTGTTCTGTAGGAGCAGTTCCACGTGTAGATGTATTTCTAATGTATCTGTGGGAAGGAAGGTGATCTCCGCGTCTTACTCTTCCGCCATCTTGCCCCTCCTCCCCTTAACATATTTTGAACTGATCAACTGCTTAGTTAATATATTTGTAACATTGTAAGATAGTTAATTTTCAGGGATAGTTCCATGAAGGATAGATGGAGATTATTAAAGATCACTGCCATTTAACCTCTTGTGCTCTTAGTCTTAGCATACAAAGGAAGGAAAGCATTCATCTGTTATAAAGTAGCATAATTAATCTGTATAACTTAGTAAATCTAGTCTTCGAATCCCTGCTTGTTGGCAGCTACGGGCAATTGACAACGATAATGCATGATTCCAACTCTCAAGGAGTTTGCAGTTTAGTTCTAAACAAATGACACAGCACCCATGAAGCAATATGAATGCTTTACGGTAATACGTAGAAAAATAGCAAGTTGTATTGAATGGAGATTTTGAGAATGACATCAGTGAGGAGTAAAGTACCAGGAAGACTTCCTACAAGAAATGGCTTAAGCTGTGTTTTGAAGCATAGGTAGGATCTAGATAAGCAGATGGAAAGGATAAGGCTTCTGTGAAGGAACCCCTACCCCCCAAAAGGTAAAAACATGTAAATGAACATTATGTGATGGGGGATGGGAAGAGAGCAGTGTCCAGTGTGCAGGAGGTAGTGGTAGGTGGAGGGTGAAGTATTCTGGGTACATGGGGCAGAGCCAGGTGGCAGAGGTCCCTGTGGAGGACTGCCTTTTCTCTGTTTCTCCTGGAGGGTGGCAGCCACCATTGTTGAAGTGTCAGAGTTCATTCCACTTTTGACGGGGATTGGGGAGAGGAGGGCACATTCTAGAAGGTGGGATGTCTGAGTTGCTTTTGGGGGATGGTGGTGGAGAGGAGAGAATGCCTGTCACCAGCATCAGGTAAGGATGGGATCAGAAACTTTGAAATCTGATAACTTTGTGCAGAAGTAAACAGGGCTGCAGAGCATATTTCTGAACAGCCAAGTGACATGAAAATGAGGACATCATGTTGATTAAACTTACCTTGATGTACAGAATGTTTCCAAAGGGGAGTGATTGGAGTCAGCTATGAGACTATTGCCGTGGACCAGGCTAGGGTAGGGGGATGGAGAAGTGACAGGATGAAGGGACAGTGCCATAGGGTGGACATGAGGGATTCCAGAACAGTGGGCTTTAGAAACTGTCTAGAATTGGTAGCTAAAAAAGGTAAATAAAAAATTGGCATTGACATATATACACTACCAAATGTAAAATAGATAGCTAGCGGGAAGCAGCTGCATAGCACAGGGAGATCAGCTCAGTGCTTTGTGTCCACCTAGAGTGGTGAGATAAGGAGGGTGGGAGGGAGATGCAAGAGGGAGGGGATTTGGGGATATATGTATACGTATAGCTGATTTACTTTGTTATACAGCAGCAACTGACAGAACAATGTAAAGCAATTATACTCCAATAAAGATGTTAAAATAAATAAATAAATAAATAAATAAAATAAAATTTAGTCCTCCACCTCTGATCGCTTCACTTGGCACTTTCTGCCCTACATGCCTGAACTGCTTCCCCCATCGCTCAGCTGCTGGAGGCCCTGGGCTTCTCATGCCTCCGAATCTCATGTTCTTCTGCCTGCAGGAAACCTATCCTGCTCTCCCACCCGCAGTTGGTTAGCTTGTGTTTTCCGTTTCTGAACCAATTCCAGTTTCACTTCCTCCTAGTAGCCAATGACAAGATTTTCACCTTTGCCCAAGAGTTTGCTGCTTATTCCTTTGACTGTGTCTTCATGTTCACTGTTCAGATGATGCTTGAGACTCAGTGTGATTCTGGACAGGAGAGGCAAGGGGAGGGGGCTGTTACCTGAAAACTGGGTTTGCCTCTTGGTGGGTGTTGAGCCAGAAGATACATCCAAACCAAGGATCGGGAGAAGGAAGGATGAATATTTGCAGCAAGTAAGGAGAACACCGGGGATCTTTCCCAAAGCAGTGTCTCCCCTAACAGCAAAACTGGGGAAGTTTTAAGCTAAGGGTTCATGCACATTCATGAAGGGGCTGCAGTAGAGAATTCAGCATAGAATTGGGGCAAAGGTCGACAGAGTCCAACAGATGGGTCGACAGAACTCGATACATAGGTTTTGTCCCTGTCTTCCAAGTGCCTGGTTGGTCATCAGTCCAGTTGAAGCACGTGGGTAGGCGAGGCCCACTGTGTGGTTAGGGGCCCAGCAGCTGTTCTAGAGAGAACAGAGGGGTCAGGAGGAAGAGGTGAGGAACCTTTGAGGAGCAGTTTCAGTGGGGGGGATGGAAGTCAGATTGCAGTGAATTAGGGAAGTTGGAGAGAGTGAGGAAAATGGAGTGTGGACCCTTTCAGGTGCTTTGACAGCGAAAGGAGGGAAAGAAAGCACAGCAGCAAGAAGGAAAGCAGGGTCAGGTAAAGGCTCTTTCTAAATCAGAACACTGACAGTGAGTATTTCAAGGTCAAGGGGAGGGGACGGGGTGTGAGAGCCTGAGGATTCTGAAGGGAGAAGGAGTGTACGTGGAAAAGAGGCTTCCTGCGAGGCTGACTGCTGTTCTTGGAGTTGCTTTTCTTGTCAGGTAACCAGCTTGTGCCAATGACTCAGCCATACAAAGTTTGGGATTAAGGGGTGAGTTTAGAGCACATCATCTAATGGAAATATAAAGCGAGCCACATATTTCTAGTAGCCATATTTAAAAAAGTAAAAAGAAACAGGTGGAATGAATTGTAATAATATATTTTATTTAGCCCAATAAATCCAACATATTATTTAACTTGTCATCCATATAAAATGATGAATATTTTATATTTTTTGTAGTAGCTTTTTAAATTGGTGTGTTTCACATGTAGAGGACACCTCCCTTCGGACTAACCGCATTTCAAATGCCCAGTAGCGGTTTGTGGTGAGTGCTGCCATATTAGACAAGCCAGATTTGGAGAGTAGGAGGGGTCCAGTTTACAGCAAGACGTGTAGTGAGGCAGGAATCAAGGTATCCACTTTGGGGAGCTGAAATTTTATGTTTTAGATCCTTTAGCTACTGATGAGAATTTAATCTCACTCTTCTTTGTCTCTACTGTCAACCTGAATACTCTCCAGGCTCTTGGTTTCTGCTTAGATGAGATATGTTGGGCTTGTGTTCCACCTGGCCTTAGGTAGATGGAGTTGTGGAACTAGGAAGCTGTATTCAAGGCAGCTCAAGTCACTCTTCGGGCTCAGTTCCCAGTTGCTACCACTTAGTAGCTGTGACTCACTGAGCAAGTTACTTTACTTTTCCATGCCTCAGTTTCCTGATCTCTAAAATGGGGATAGTAATGACAGTTTTTATTATATGAAATTCTATATGCATGTTATAACGTTGTTGCAAAAATTAAGTGTGGAGGGTTGACCTATACTCAAGGCTTAACAGATTTTAAAAGGGGATGTTTAGATTACTTTATTTGAGTCAATGTTAATCATCATTATAGATTTTTTAAAAAACTTTTCTGGAGACTAGAACTTTATGAAATGTTACTAGACATTGGAGTTTAAACAAAAAATCTTGTGTTTTTCTTTGGAAAAGTATGAAAGCATAAAGCTTCACATTTACTTAATTAAAATACATGGAGCAATAATCAATCTATTATCCTTAGGAGCCACCTGAAGTTGGGTGATATGCTCTTTAAAATCTTCCACAAGTTGCTTTCTTCAATAGCAAACTTGAATTTGGAGTCTCTGGTGTTTCTGAGCAGTGCACTGACATAAGGCAGCTTGGTTCTAATTGCATCCCAAGTTGGGAAAACTTTTTCATTATGAATATCTGAATGAGAGCTGTTAGGATGGAGCTGGAGATGAGAGGGAGGGGAACAAGGGAAGTAGAAACCTTGTAAGAGCCACTGCCCATGTGCGCTTTATCTGTCAGTCAGTATCCCATTTTTCAAATGAGTTTTTGCAATAACCAGATAGCGAGAGCACATCCTTAAGTGAGGATTGCAGGAACCTGCCTGCCTGCTTTGTCCAGCTCACCCTTTCTAACTGAGCTCAAAGTTGACTTTTGCCTATAAAAGTGGAAAATGGGCCTGATAAAAATGTTTAGTCTGCAGGGCCTTGTTTTATTTATCATATCAGAAAAGAACAATGTTTTGTTGTGTTGTGGTCAAAATAGAAGCCGACCTTGCTTGTTCACAAAAGCTCAAATCCTGGAGATAAGGGGGGCAAAATAATAGAGTACAATGGAAAGAGTAGAGTGTAATTATTTGTAGCTTGTCAAGTGAAGCCCTTTCAAGCCCCAAGTGATTCAAATCTGGGAACTCTGCACAATTCTGTAAACTAACCACAACCAGCATCAGAGAAATCTCCCCTGGCCCGCAGACAGCACTGAAATTGCATCAGTTTGTCATGCACTGAGCATGCCAGCCTCACACAATATCATTTGGTTGCAAATGGGCCTGCCCCCAAAGCCCTGAAATACATTCTGTGGTATCTGACTCTTGGCCTGCGATTTGTCATGTCCCCGCTGCTATCAGTGTACAGTAATTTTAATAGATTCTGATGGCTTCCTGGTAGAAACGCGGGATGCATCTGGTTTGGGCATAGGACACTGAAGAGATTCTTCTGGCTGTAAACAACAGGATTGCATGCAGAAAAAATTGGAGGTGCATTTTATTTCATTAAAAATTGGTTTTAGGTTACAAGCTTGTGTTTTCTGAATTATTAAAAAAAAATTCCCTGCACAGTTTAATAGCTGTAAAACATATTGCTTGTTTTTAATCTTTAAAGTAGTTAACTCTTTAGAAATGTATTGCTGGCAGCAGTGTCCAATTTTAGAAGTCACAGCTGTAAGTATGGAATGAGTGTAGTAAATGTAACAGTTTATTTAGCCCCTTGCTACTCAGTATGTGGTCCATGGAGAAGCAGCCCTGGTGGGAGTTTGTTAGAAATGCAGACTCTCAGGACCCACCCCCGACCTGCGGGAGTCACTTTGCATTCTCACAAGATCCCCAGGAGATGCCCCTGCACAGGAAAGTTTGAGAAGCTGAGAAACTCAGGCTTAGAGCACAGGCTTCCGAGTCAGAGAGGGAGAGCTGTATTCAGATTCCATCTTCTGACTTAGTGTGTTTGACTTTGGGTGATTTGTGCTAGGCTTCAGATTTCTCATCTTCAGAGTGGGGCTTATATAACTACATCATATGGTTATTTTGAGGATGACATTAAGTTATGAATATGTAGAAATATAAGTATCTCTACCTATACCTCTATATGGTGCCTGACATGGAGGGAACATACAATAAATGAAAGATGGATAGTGGTGCCTCGGTGGACTTTGCCTTAAGAGCGTGAAAAATCTGTCTAATTGTGGAATAACTCACCTGCAAATAATTTCCACAATAGAGGGATGATGAATTTTGTCGACGAACTGTGGCTGAGTGTGGCTGAACTTAAGTCTCCCTCCTCACCTCACATAATCCCCTGTCGGTTCGCCTTTGTCCCAGAGTGTCATCCTGTCATGATTTAGAGTATATGGCAGAGCCATGGACAGTGCTAGCTACCTGGAAAGGTGTATAAAATGCACCTGCCGATTCCTGGAGGCTGGGCTCAGTCCCATCTCAGCATCTGCCAGGTCCTGGTTCTAGAGCCCGCCCCTCGGCGCCTGGCCTCCTGGCCCTGACCCTGGCCCAGTGTGGAAGAATCTCCTGCCCTCATCTGTAGGCCCTATGTTCTGGTCCCACTGTGGGTGCTCAGGGCTCTCTGTGTTCCCAAACCCTCCTGATTGTCACAGGCGGGGGCTGGGGGAGGCACTTTTTCCTAGTATGGACCTGTGGGGAAAAAATACAAAGACAAAAAGTAACAGCCCGATATAAAACAACTTTTTTTTTTTCTTGGAAAACACTATTTTTCCCTCCCTTCATCTCTTTCTCTTTTTTCCCCCTCCCGATCTCTCAATCTCTGTCTGTAAATGTAAATTTTTCAGCTCACTGGCTTTTAAAATTATGAATAATAACATAAAACTTTAGTTAAATCACTCAAAAGTATAATTTATTTCCATATCTGGAGCAGTTAAGGCAATGGGGATGGGAAGGATACGGGAGAAATGGGAATGGGTGAGGAATTGGGGCCGGCTGGGCACAAAGACAGAGGGGTGGAGTGTAGGAATGGATGGGGCAGAGCAAAGGACAGGAGAGCAGAGAAGGAGAGATGGAGTACAGAGCAAGGAGTGTAGAGGCAAGAGGGGGAGTCAGCTGGGCTGCCAGTGTTTGTTCAGTGTCAGTTAACTGGCTCGTCTGTGTTTCAGAAGGTAGGAGGTAACTGCCCCTCGACACAATTTCCTCGTCTTGAAACTGCCTGTAAAATCTTGCATGTTATGTGTATGTATGTTTCCAGGGAGGTCTGCAGATTTTCACATCTGTGACCTCAAGAAAGGCTGAGAAATCACTTATTCCAAATCACAATTCCAGACTACCTTCTTGCCAAAGATGAAACCTCTCTTTAAGTTGTATTTCTGTATATATGATTTCCTTTTTTGTTAAGCAGTCTTATTCATGTAATAGCATCTTTCTGTATTTGTTCATATATAGTTCGTATCTAGCTAAATCTCTTGATGTGTCTTGAAATGAACAAATGGCGTATCTTCCTGAATATTGTATTTTTTTCTTTTCAAGTTTTAAACTAATGTGATTAATTGGTTGCTTTAGAGATGGTTCACTTTTGTCATAACTCTCGGAACTTCTATTAATGTTTGTGCATTACGTTAAAGAGTTAGTGCATCCAGTAGGCTTTCAGAACTGTCAGAAATGTATTACCCAAGATTGTCACATCACTGTTTCTTATGTTAGAACTTTGCTTGGATAGACTCATAAATATTTTTGTGGTAATCTCATTGGTTGTATAGAGGAAGCAGACTTAGTGTCAGAGTGTTAATGACACTATTTGATTTATTCAGTTGAATATATGTGTCCATTTTAACTTATGAAATTAGAATTTGGAAGTCTCAGATGTGAAACACATTTTCTAACTTTTCCTTGGGTTCCTATAGGAATAAGTTGGTCTGATATGAATTATGGATCGTCTCTCTACTTATTATTGTTATATTGAATGACCCTCAGTTGCTTCTTTATCTGACAAAACATATGTCAGACAATCCATTTCTCTCAGTAAAGTCTGCACTCAATAATTATAGCCCCAACTGCACTTGACTCATCTTAAATTTTAATAATGCAGAATAAGCAAGAGAGACTGTGAAGTATGTCAGGTGAGGATTAAGAGAAAGGTTCTGACAGAAGAGTCGGCAGGTGAGATTGAACACAGACCCCTGAGCAGAGATGCTCTCCACTCTTGGTACCCTCACAGCCCTACCCCCTGCTCCTTGATACCTGTTATTCAATATCAGACCAGCTTATTAAACAGAGAGAGGGCAGGTCGTAGAGGTAATGGGGCCAGAGGGAATATATTTTAAACTTTATTTTGAAATACTTTCAAATGTACAAAGAAGTTGCAAGAATAGTACAAAGAATTCTCATTTCTTTCTAACCAGATTCATCAATTTTTAAAGCTTTACCACTTTTGCTTTATCATTCTCTTCCCTACATCCCTCTTTTTGTATATGTAATCTTTTTCTGAACCATTTGAGAGTAGGTTGTGTATATTATACCTCTTTACTGCTCATTATTTCAATCTGTGTGTCCTAAAATAGGAATATTCTCTTCACCTAACCACAGTGAAACTGTCAAATCAGGAAATTTGACATTGACCCAGGATTATTTTGTAGTCTGTATCACAAATTTGTCAGTTGTCTCAATAATATCCTTTAGAGCATTTTTTTTTTCTCCTGGTACAGTATCCAGATAAGCATTACGTTTAGTTGTCATGTCTTTTTAGTCCCCTTTAATCTGGAACTCTCTCTCAGTCTTTCTTTGTCTTCCATGACATTGTCATTTTTATAAAAGACAGGTCAAAATAGACTGTCCTTCAATTTAGCTTTGTCTGATGGCTCCTGATGGGTAGACTCAGGTCATGGATTTGGAGCTGGAAATCTCCATTAATGTTACTATGTCCTTGTTAGGGTATCCTATCCAGAGGCACATGGTATTTGTTTGCCCCTAATTGGTGATGCTAGTTTTGAGCACTTGGTTAGGTTTTGTTGGTTTTTACTGTTGTATATTTACTACTTTTCCTTTGTAATTAATAAGTAACATTTGGAGAGACATTTTACAATTATATAAATGTTCTCTTCCTTATCAAATGGTTCCTCCCTGATTCAGCATCCATTGATGATTCCTGCCTGAATAAGTTTTTACTGTGTTGTTGGCAAAATGGAAATTTTCTAACGCCATCATTCCTTCTCTTATAAGGAAGAGGTTTCCCTTTAGAGCGGCTTTTAAAAGCGTGGACTTACAGCCCTGTCTGGACCATTAAGTCCCCAATGTTATCCTTTCTTTGACTATAATTGATTATTTTTAAGGAAATGAGCCCTAGATATGCAGTAAGTTTAATCATAATCTTTTCTTATACCTATTCAAAAACAATTATTAGTTAAAACTTTCACCCCTACAATAACTTCCTGCAAGAATTTAAAATAAAATTTAAATAATGCAGAAGGGTGTGAAATAAAAACTAAAAGCCTCTTTTCTTCCCTTTCTCTGATCTCTCCTGGGTAATAGTTTGGTATATCCCCTTCAGACAGAAGTGAAATCATAACATACTTATTATTTTGCAAATTGCTTTTCCAAATTGGGGATTTATGTATCAAATCTTTTTGACCTTATAAAACTTTACCCAACATTTTTTACCTGAGGATATTTTTTTTTCTGGTTGGAATTGTTCAGGAGTGTTAACTTTAAACTACTTATTTTATTTATTTGAATATTAACATATTCTATTTTTAAAAATACTGATTGGTAGGTAACTTTAAGAACTCTCTAAAGCAAAGTGTTAAATAAAAAAAAGCAAGTTACCAAAGCGTTAAATAAAAAAAGCAAGTTAAGTTAAAAAAGCAAGTTACCAAAAAGCTATGTACAATGTGAGACTGTGGGGAAAAATACCAAATCAACTTTATTTCTGCAGGTACATATACACCAACTTGATAATCATAGTTACCTCTAGGGAAGATACTGTTTTAGAGGAGGGAAAATGTGGGAATTTTAACTTTGTTTTGTTTGCATTTTTACAGTGACAGTATATCCATATTAAAAAAAAAATACAATCTACTTTTTAAAAGTGTAAGTTTTGCGTTACCTCAAATTTTCATTTGTCTCCTCCCACACTTATTGGTATTTCAGCAATAATGCATCCTCCCAAAAAAGGCCTCTCATTATTCTGGAGAAATATTACTAGATCTTCAAGTCTTATTAAAAATTAAATTGGCTTTGGTCTGATTTATTTACATATAGACTGATTTTTTTTTCAAACTCTTGTTATTATATTCAGCTATATTATTCTTTGAATATATTTTTGGGGCTGGCCAGGAAAATTAATGTTTCTGTGAAGAAATGTGTTGTCAGTAGTAGATATTGACTTATAAGCAAACACGTAAGAACAAAGTATGTGTGTAAGTTGGAGACCATCTGGTGACCAAAACGATGCTTCTGTCAGTGAAATAGGAATTGTAAATTTAAGAATATGAGTGTTGTGAGGTCAAAGGCATACGTCTTTATAACATAGTTCGCACCTACAAACAATGGGGTAGTCCTTGTAGCAAACCTATTTCTTTTTATTTTTTCCCCCAATGTTTAATTTTGAAAAAATATTGATAGCACAGTACAAAGAGTACTTATATTCACTCAGATTCACCAGTTGTTAACGTTTTGCCAGCTTTGCTTTGTTCTCTCTCTCTGTCTCACACACACACACAGAAACACACACACACTTATATTTATTTTTTTATTTTGGGTGAATCCTTTGAAAATAAGTTGCACACTTACTTTCACCCCTAAATTACAACATTTCACTCCTTTGACCCAGTGGTTAACTGGAATAATGATCTTTGGCCTGGTTAAGCTATTAAATTGATAGTTGCAAAATGATGATTTTTCTAATTCCATCATTTCTTCCACATTTATTAACTGGCATTCTTCTGTGAAGAGGAGCTTCTCCCCTTCCTAGTTCTCCCCTCATATCTCTATAGACTCATGGATATTGTTTTTAAGTAGAAGTTTTTTCTAATGTTGTCATTATTCTTTTTAATGCCCAAATTGTCCCAAATTTGTCCCATGGGATCTCATTCAATTTGACTCTTGTGTCCTTTTGACATGACCGCATTTGTCTTTGATCACTGTTTCTTGCTTTCTGTCCAACAAGATATGAAGGTTCACTGTGGACTTTCCCAATTTGAGACTTTTCCCGTGGATGCCTGCTTCTTTTTAGCGGGGAATAGCATCTAGAAACTAAGATATGGATGCTAAGTGTCCTATGGTTTATCATTGCTACCAGACCCTCTCAGTTGCTAGAACTATGAAATATATTACATATATACTTATTATATAGGCATATATGTGTGTATATATCTGAATATATACTATATATCATACTCATATGAGTATGAATATATACACATTTTAAATTATGACTACATTTCATGTATCTTTTTCCTTCATACATAAAAATTCCAGCATTTCAAGCCCCAAATTATTCTAACACGAAGCCTACCAAATAAAATTTAAGACCTTTATGCAATCCTTTTTGTATTAAAATATGTCCCATTATGTTTGTGTAGTTAGAATACTATGTTCAAAATTTACCTGCGTTATTTACTCTATATTGTTATGTAAAAAAATTTAATGTAGTTAGGTTATTTTCTCTGTTTATATTCAATTTGTGGGTTTTTCTATCTTTTTTGTTTAAATTTATTAATATATAGAACAATTTATTTGGTTCGAAACTATATACAAAGGTATTTTTGGAAAAGTCTCGCTCTCCTTGCCTTCTATGCACATGTCTATAGGTAACCAGTGTTATTAGGTTCTGGTTTGTACTTCTTGTGTTTCTTTTTTGTACACACACACACACACACACACACACTCTCTCTCTTAACCTAATATATCTCCATCTCTTATTATATCTTCATTCCTTATTTTCCCTTTCATAGCAATTAACATACTATATGTAATCTTTCTTCCTTGATGTTTTTTTTCAGTCAGTATATCCTAGAAAACGCTCCGTATGAGTTCATGAGAATCCTCATTTGTAATGGCTACATGGTACTTCATTGTGTGACTAGTCTCGTACAGATGCTATGCATTTGGGTTTTCATTATTTTGCTCTTACAAATAATATTTTTGCAGCAATTTTTTAATGAGCAACTGCTATGGACACAGCATTGTCTTAGTTCTGCTTTGTGATATAGTGAAAAATAAGGTTTGTTTTCTGCCCTTGAAGTGTTATAGTCCAGTGGAGGGATGTTTTTAGAAGTGGGCTAGGAAGAGAAATGGCCCGGTATCTAGTAGTTTAATGTAATGTAGATATTCTCAGTAATTTTTAGTTATCTGACTGCACATTCTCATAGAAACAACATGAGACAAATATATGGGAGCACATATTATGCTGTTGTCTAGCTTCCAAGTAAAAATAAAAGGAAACCTTTTAAGGTAAGGTAAATACTCTTCAGTAAATCAGCATTAAGTAATTTTATTGAGCTACAAGTGCTAGGTTTCATGAAATCATTTTAGTTTAGCCGCACTTTCTAAAAGTAAAATATAGTTAGGGAAATTTTTCTCTTACTGGTATTATTCAGCCAAAATGGGAAGTCTCTTATTTATTTTATCTTTTTTAAAAACCTTATATCTAAATTTCATTCCTGCATAGTAAAAACACATATGGTTGCACAAACCATTCATGGTTTGGGGGGACTTGTTGCCTTGGTTTTCAGAGAATTTGTTTGACTTTAAAATACTGTTTTTAGAATCACGTATTTAATCCAAACTCATGGATCCAAATTCCTTTTTAGTCTCATGCAGTAATTGCATGGTATTACAGAATATTTAATGTACATGTAGACATGTACTCTGAATGTGTTGGCATTGCTACATTCGTTGTAAATTACATGCAGTGAGTTATCCATATGTGATGATTACCATTTTGGTTGTTGGTTTGTGGTTATACCTGGACTATACATCTTGGCTCAGGGAAACTAGGAGTTTAGTACATGGACATGGTTACAGTTTTCTAGTCGACTATGAGCAGTATTTGGCCTCTCTCTTTCTGAGTTCTCCTTCCTTATTGTGTAGATTTGTCCTACCTTTGTAACTGCCCATTACCTCTTCCCACCTTGACATTCATTCTGCCATGGTCAAACCCTAAAACCTATAGGAATTAATTTTTAGAGAGAGTTTCAAATAAATATTCCCTATATTTAAAGGACAGTTTTGTAAGTTTTGTTAATTTGTTTCAGAGATAGTTTCCATTTTATTTTAATTAGGCCAACACCCCCGTGTCCCAAACCTACGAAAAGCTTAGAGATATACAGTTTTTAACAGTTGTAGAAGAAATGGAGATCTTTTGTTTTTAAAATACTTTAAAAGAAAGTAATATGTATCTGTAATAGGAAAGTTATAAGACAGAAAAGTATAGAGGAGGAAATAAACCTAGGGGATGGGTCTAGCCATTAACTTGTTCATGATAAAGTTATTCCATTTGTATTAATTTTAGGTAAAACACATCAAATTTTAACATGATATCATCTCTAACTAATGTAATACATGATAGGCTGGTTTAAAGGTCACATAATTTACTGGTGGAGAAGAGAGTTCATTGTTTGGATTTAGGCGTCAGCCCCCCTGAGATAATTCACACCCTCTTGCATCCCACATCTTGGGCCAAGGGTGTAGGCACCCTGGTGTCCTGGTGCCTTGACACAGAGCCTGGGCTGTGTTCTTTGTGTTAAAGACCCTCAGCTGGGGGATCAGCTGTCACCCCTGTCAGGGGAGACCTCTGCATAGTGTGTTCCATGAGTGCCAGCAGTTACGCCCTTTCCAGGTCAGTGCTCTGCTTCACCAGTTGTCCCTGCCACCTTCCCCATGTCTTTTCCAGCTAGCCAAAGAAAACCTCCTCTTCTCCTCATTTGAGCCAAGATAGGGCTGTTTTCAAAATAAATTCCACTTGGAAACAAAGGCAAAGACCAAATATACAAGCAAAAAAATGCAGCAGGATAGAAATGGATGAAGTTATGAAGCAGAGTTTTTTGAAATCTTAGGATAACGAGGTAGCAGATCTTTGGCACATGCGTTGTAATTTTCCTCCTCCTTTTCCATGGCAGACATTGCTAATCGATGCCAGTGCTCTTTTCTGTTGACTCAGCCTTGGAAACCTTAGCACTACAGTGTAGCCATCCTCAGTGATCTGATTTGGTATGTGAGATGCATATCCTTTTCTTAAGATGCACTCTGTCAACAAGTTGACTTCATAGTCAGAATTTACCAGGCACATATTTGTGGCATTCTGTCTGGTTCTGCCTGACTGATGCTATTTCAGTTGCGGCTGGCAAGGGCTCGTCTGCTCTCATACTTTGGTGGCCTCCATGGCAGCCAGCCACCATTCCTATCATCTCGGAAACCTCCCGTCCTGTACCAACCCTTCCGTTTCTATTTTAAAGTTAGACCACCTGTAGTTTACCAGATTTCTCATGGATGCTCTATTCACTTGCCCATATTTTTCCCACCTGCTTCGTCTAGAGTTTATTTCTCTCCCTATGGCCAGATTCAACATAAGCACATATACAATCGGAAAAAAAAAAAGTCTTATAAGTCTTGCCTTGTTTCTGTGATAGACCACAGCTTATTTATAATAGGACACAGTTTATTTATAATAGCCCACAGCTTGTTTATAAAGCAGCTAAATCTCCCAACTACTATTTTCTTGGTTTATATAGTTTTAAAAAATTATCACGTTATGTGACTGCCCTCAAACAAACATATTGACTTTATGAGGTCTGAGGTTTAACTCCAGCCACCAAAAATAAATGCTTATGGCTTTTGGAAAATGTGAACTGAACGCTTAAGTCTCCAGAACCCCGTGTGTGTCATTCTCACAGCACTCAGTAATTTAAAATTGAAAGCCAGAAATGGGGGCTTTCCTCTAGCTTATTTCTAACGTTAGATCAATACAGAGTTTTAGAATATCGTACTTAACTGAAGTGTCATTTTACATGAGGGGCATGAACATATGTATTTCAGAGGTCTCTGCTTATGCGTCAATTTCAGATCTCGTCTTCTTTGCCTCATCAGTAATGCCAGTAGGTGTCACTGTGTGCATTAAATGGAAATCAAAGCTGTCATTAAGTGAATTTCCAAAATTAAGTGTCATTACAGTTTTTTTCAAAAAGAGAGCTCCTAAGGGTAAGCAAGAATATTGTTACCCTTTCCTATTTTTATTAAAAA
Source organism: Eubalaena glacialis (assembly GCF_028564815.1). NCBI lineage: Eukaryota > Metazoa > Chordata > Mammalia > Artiodactyla > Balaenidae > Eubalaena > Eubalaena glacialis. The sequence continues at coordinate 101,978,506 of NC_083719.1, forward strand.
TAAATTACCTTCTTAGGCTATTTTAGAAAACATGATCCCATTGTTTCTTTTCCCATCCTATCTTACTACTTTCTATGGGCTCTTAGGTACATGTACAAATATTTGTTTGGGGTGCATTCACAAGAGGCAGAAGACAGTATATAACTTAGCATATTAAATGGAGAAGGTGGGTCATTTTGCACTCTCCTGATGTATGTCACTCTCCTGATACAGAACTTCACTGCTGTTTGTCGGAAGGGGTAGGATTTTGTCACTCCAAATATTTAGTTGTAACAACATAAGAGTATTTTTTAAAAATCTCCTAACAAGAGGCAGTGAATAAATCTGTGTGGGTACAAGTACATACATGTTTGCACCTGAAGATTTTTTTAAACAAGTATTTTTAGATACTCTCCATATTTATTAGGCTGCTTTTCAGATTTCTAAATTTTTCTGTAACAGGAAAATCTGTTCACTGATCATGTTTCTTATAATATTAGTAGGACTTAATTCTTTAAATATCTGAAACTTTCTGTGGGTTCACTCTTCTGCTGAGCCCTTCAAAAAAAGTGAAAGTATTTGACTTTTTGTCTTCTGTTGCTTTGGGGGGAAAATAAAATGCTCACTTATTCATTTACAAGGCTTTGATGTTAAGATCAGCAGTATCATAGAATCTTCTCTTCAGTTTAGTAATTACAAATCGAGACTATACAAATGTTCTGGAAAGCTCTGTGTGTGTGTGTATTGTGATCTGTTGGGTGAAGTACTTATGTGATTTTTTTCTGTTCAGAAGAGAGTTGATGTTACCTTCATATAGAGTGACTTAGAGAAGATTCACAGTGAGTGTGCCTGTGTGAAACTTTAGGGCATAGATGTGCTCCTACAGAGTCAGTGTTAAATTGCCTTCAACCTTATTTTCCCTGATACACATCGTAAAAATGGAGGTGTATTCTATCTGATGGCAAGGGGAAAATTGGCTGCAAGACATAATACACATGCAATTAAAACGCAGTGGGGCTTACTCAGAATCCCTTTCCATTTATAACTTTCTAAATAATAATCAAAACCCAAGTTCCTACAGGCAAGGTGGTGTAGTGCAGCTAGCCATGTGCCTGGGGTCAGAGGGTCAGGCTCTGGCCAGTCCATCAGCACTCCCGGTTGTGTATTTATGGGCAGAGCTCAGACCAGGGAAAGAAGGGGGCGGTGGTGGTGTGAAGGTTAACTATGGGTTTAGCTGAATCAATAACATTTTATTTCTTAAAAGTAAAGTGAAATCAAAGTCAATATGGGAAAATGTAAACATCTGTCAAATCTTGATGATTGTGGATGTGTCTGTTTATACTGTTTTCTGCCCAGAAACTTGGGGCTAATTGGTCAGGTTGGAGGCCTGGACATTAATAATTTCAAACCATCCTGCAGATCACTAATTTACAGCCAGGTTTGAGAACCATTGGTCTACAGGGGTTTTTGTTAACAAGCAGGTGGGTCAAATGTGGTGATGATCAGGGCAGTTTCCAAATCAGAGTCCAGGAGTTGGAGGCAAAGAACCTTGTAAGTGGTTCCCATCCTTTGGTGGATGTGTACGTGTTATTTGGTGGCTAGAGGCTTACTGTGTGTATGCATTATTGGTGGCGGCTGTCCTGGCCATTTTTGAGAACTCTTTCTTGATGTGAAAACTTTGCTCTTTGCCATTCCTGGTGGCATAACTTTCACCACCTCCTGCCAACCTCCACCATGAGATCTCTGCTTCATCTGAAAGAGCCTGGTCTTCCCTGCTCTTTCCCTGCTGTAGTCGTCAGCGTCCACCTGGAAGGGGTCATGATGACTTTGGAGCTAGTGTGGTACATCCCCTGCTGTTGGTAGGGTTCTGGCATCAGATGCTCTAAGGGGAGGGTTGGTGCTGGCTGTAGTGTCAGTAGCTTCAGTGGACTTATTTCTTCAACTATTGTGAAGTCAATGGAAATTTACTACTGCACCAGGAAAAAAGTCTTAGCATATAGTCTATTAGTTATGCTTCTGTTGAATAATATAAAATTCCTTCAACAGTTACTTGAGCTTCACTGTTTGCTGGGTGCTTCCTACAATGATGAAGGAATTCAGTGAGATCTTAATCTTCAGGACAGCGTATGCACTTGTGAGGATAATTCTCATAGCAGAGGAAGGGGAAACTTTTTAAAGAATGATTAACTCACAGGTAGAAAAAAACCAAGGGCCTTAGTAGAAGCAGTTTTTAAAATGTGAAATATAAAACCTTTTAAAAATTAGGAGCAGGGAAAATGCAATTCTATGCATTAGAAAGTAATATGTTTAAATTTCGGTTCTGTAAGGCCATGTGGAAATGGGTATCGTGTGGTATCAGTGTAACTGGAAGAAGATAAAATCTTACCTGTCAAAGACCTGAGGGCCATAATTTTTTTCCTTTACTAATATAAGCATTTTTTTTTTGAGTGGGAAAAAAGAATCTAGATATTTTAAAAAGACAAAACATTGCTAGTATTTATTATGAGGAACTATTCCATATGACTTAAGTGTTGGAAGTCTTGAAATATAGCTTGTTTTCTTTTCATTTAGCTAGTATTTATTATGTTCCTACTTTATGCCTTGTACTGTGGGTGACACTAAGGAGAATGTAGAAGATATATAAAATATAAAAGTTTCTTTCCTTTTGGAATTTAGCCTATTTGAAGAGATTACAGTTACAACAATGAAAACCAATATATGGTTAAGGGCAAAGTACAAAGAGATAATAAGTGGTCTTAAAATTCGGGGAAGATCAGCCTGGTCCAGAGGGGCTGGTATGCAGTAGATATTTGGGCATTCCAGCCTCATTTACTGCCCATGTCCTGGGCCTTGTTGCTCCTCTGATGTCATTGTTCCCTACTGCACTCCAATGGAAGGTTTACCTGGCTTCCAACTTTTTTGACTTTGTCTCCTGTCATTGCCCCGTGGACTCCACAAATTTATCTTTCAGGATCTTGACCCTCCATCCTCTCCCTTAGAGTGTCCCGCATACTTGTTCCTTTTCTATCTGACCCTGGCCTCTGGAGGTAAACACAGTGCCCTCCTCCGCTGTGGCCTATATGGAATCACTCTGCCCTGTCTTACTTCTTACTGGGTGTCTACATCTCAATATCCTGTAGGTACCTAAGTTCAAGATGCCCCAAACTGATTTCATTATCTCCATTCTTTCTCTCTTCCAAAGGCAAACAATATTTTTCTGCCCTCTGTATCTTTGAGTCTGGGTACCACCATCCACCCAGGTTTCCAACGTAAAGCATAAGGATAATCATTGTCTCTCCCTTGACTGGGCATTCAACGATTTACCAGAAGTATCTATGGCCCGGGTCCCTGCTCCCGGTCTCCTACACCTCCCCTGTGTTCTCAATGGTGACAGTGCCACCTCACTCTTCTAGAGGAGGCTCTCCCTCACTGTGTCCCTCCACGCCTCTTTTGAGTTTGCCTTTCTGCTGCCTCTTGGCTCTCTACAGTCCAAAGCTCAGACTTACGGGTATGAAAAGGGGTAAGAAAAGCCCCTTCCTGATCTTGTCCCAATCTGCCTCTTAACCTCCTCTCAGCAGTACCCTCTCCCCTTACCTCCCCTCCCCCAAGACTCAGCCAAGCTTCACCTCACACCAGTTTATTAATGTCGTGCAGATCTATCATATCAATTCTGGATCTCTGTCTTTGTCCTTGTTGTTCCCTAGTCCTAGGGCCGTGTCTGCCCTGTAGACAGAGAACCCAGTCAACACCCAGCTCAGACATTTGCTCCTCTGCAGATCATTGCCTAACTGCCCCAGGTAGAGTTGTTTGTACTCTCCTCTTGGCCTCTACTGTATCCTGTTTATGTCTCTTTTATACCAGTTTTTGCACTGTGTTATAATGATCAGTGAGCAGGTGTGTCCCCCCACTGGTCTATGAACTCTGACCTGCAGATTATGTTTTATGCATCCACTTATGTCCCATGTACTGGGCACCTACACGGTGTTCAGTTCATCTTTGTTGGATGAAAGAAGGGCCACATTGAATGGATTTTTAAAACCTGAGAAGTTTTTGGCTATATATTTAATGTTGAGTCTTGTTTCCTAATTATCCTTAAATTTTGGTTTACTGTAGTATATCTGCCCCATGCTCCTGTAATTTAAAGCACAAGTACTTTTTTTAAAATAAATTTATTTATATTTTTATTTATTTTTGGCTGCATTGGGTCTTCGTTGCTGCGTGGGCTTTCTCTAGTTGCGGCGAGCAGGGGCTACTCTTCATTGCGGTGTGCAGGCTTCTCATTGCCGTGGCTTCTCTTGTTGTGGAGCACAGGCTTTAGGGGTGCAGGCTTCAGTAGTTGTGGCACGCGGGCTCAGCAGTTGTGGCTCGCGGGCTCTAGAGCGTAGTCTCAGTAGTTGTGGTGCACGGGCTTAGTTGCTCCGCGGCATGTGGGATCTTCCCGGACCAGGGCTTGAACCCGTGTCCCCTGCATTGGCAGTCGGACTCTTAACCACTGCGCCACCAGGGAAGCCCTAAAGCACAAGTACTTGGTGAGTCTGTTTGAGAAGGGTATGTTTCTAAATTTTCCTACTTTTGATAACCTCCTTTGTTCCATTTGTGATGTGGTTCCATCTGGTGGACTACTGTTCTTGATTGAAATACTCCATTTACTGTACAGATGCATCTGGTTCTCTTCTTTTCCTAGTTATACAATATTTTCCAATAACTACATTAAGATATGTATAAAAATAATGCATATTAAAATAAAAACCATAAATTTATGAGTATTGTGTCTGGTTGTGGCACAGTAGGGACAGGAGACCTCATTTTGGTTTTTGCAGCCCTTGTAAAGTCTTGAGTTATGTGGGTTTAGTTTAACATAGTTTTGAAACTAGAGCAAGAGAAGCTTGAGAATAATCGATTCTTGAAGTCACCCAATGGAATGCTTAGTCTTTAAAAAAAATTATAATATCTATTTCTTAATTATTTTGAGGTCATTAAATGTCTAAATGCCTTTTTTACAAATCCAAAATTATATGCTCCTAGGTTTAAAAAAGTGTCTTATCGTTACAGCTTTGTCTATATTTTATAAACTCTTAAATTATGAGTAATTTACATAGTCATCAGTAATTTGGCTTCATGTGTTTAATCCTGTTCAACATGCTGTTTAAAATGAACTTTGTGACCAAGGAAACACAGTTATGAATGCCTAATATTTCTTGATAATAAATCTGAGATTAGGTTTTCTTTTGGTTTTGAGTTAAACTCCATGGAGTTTAACTGGAAAAAAATGCCACTGTGTTAGGTCATGGGCCATGTGGAAGAAGACAACCTTGGTCTCTGGGCATCTGCCCACCCCTGAGCTGTCTCACCATTGGCTTCCGGGGCCCTGGTAAGAGTCTTAGCTCCAGGAGTCATTTTAAGTGAAACATAGATATTTCAGTTCAGAAAAGTTCTTCGAAGTCCTTAACTTCCTCAGTGGAAGTATATGTTAGAATATAGTGTATATTTATAACCCACATTCCAGCCGTATAGATGTGAAACAGGACTCCAGTAGGCATGTTTGATTTCAAGGGTTTTTTTGTGGGTAAGTATCCTGATTTCACTCGGAGGTTATCAGCAAGGGGTGAAGGGAGATGGGAGGCAGGAGACTGGGAGGTGGGAAGGGTGTGTGGGAGGGTTAGTTCCTGACAGTTGGGTTCATTCTGCCGGTGCACCTGAGAGGTGCCACCACCTGTGAGAAGAAGCCTGTGATTCTATGTCTTCACTGTATTGATTAGGGGTGGCCTGTCTCAGCCAGTCATTCTAGAGGTTCAGCAAATACAGGTAATACTGGTTAACTGCATCCAGAAATCTTGATCGTAAAGCATTGCAGCTTGCCCCTGGGAACACTTATTTGAAGATCTGCCAACATTTTCCAAGCACTAGTTTAAGGTCCTTCTCACTTTCCAGCTCAGATATTACTCCTGTCTGTAAGACAAAGTTTGTAATTTTGGTTTTCATATTCACAGACATTACTTAAGAATTTAAGTTTAAATGAATTTCACCTGACCATTCACTAGCTTCCTTGGTTAAATTCCATCCCATCAGTTATGTTCTAGTCCATTGAGTTGTGGATGTCTCGGGTTTAATCATTCAACCACAATTAAGTACCTACTATATGTCAAGGTCTCAGTTAGGCACTAGAGACAGAGTTAGAATAACAGCTAAGAGTCAGGGGGGAAGCTATGTATATAAAAACACATACATATAGAACAATGAACCACAAAGACATCAGGTGTATATAAAGAGCTTTAAGACCACAAAATCTGCACGTGGTGAGATGTTCCTCTGCATTCTTAGGGTGACCACAGAATTTATCATCCAAACTAACATGCTTATGAAAGTAAAAGGGCAGTGTCGATCATTGTGCTGCGATACGGGCATTAAACCTGGGCTGTCTGGGGCTGGCGGGGTGCATGCTCGCTCTCTCCACTTACCACCTGCACTGGCTCGCTCTGGGTTCCACCATGCTGCCATGTCTATTTCCTGTCATCATGCACCTTACAAGATTATATGTAACGGCTGTCGTGTGCCTTATTAATTGTAAGTACAGCAGAGCGGGTCTGATTTGAGTCAGTTTTTTG